>NW_026020038.1:0-407647 GCF_900185275.1 Solanum verrucosum
AACTCTGGCAGCTCCGGAGGAAAGGGGCTAGCCAACGGGATAAAAGTCAATCCTGTTGCTTAGCAGGTCTACTCAGTCGTCTGTCAGGACCTGCATGCATGAATGCAGCGCCCCAAGGCCATGGGGCGTCAGTCCAAAATAATGTACAGAGTATGAAAGGCAATAGACTATGATGAGGTATCCTGATATACTAGAATAATCTACTAAATAAATCAAGTCTAAGATAAGTGTACTGACCTACTGCTAAATCTAAACTTATCAAAAACAATAAAACAACAACCTAACCAAGCCCCCATAAGATCGGCAGGTACAAACAGCACACAAGACCACCTACTCAGGCCCCCATAAGCTCGAAGTTGCCAATCAGCCTATATACCCCTATCAGTAATCCCCTAGCCCCGTAGGTAGTCACATAGCCCTCTTAGCATTAATATAGCCCCTTAGGTAGCACATAGCTCCTTTAGGCATCAACATAGCTTATAGACAACTCATAACCCTTTTAGGCAACAACATGGCCCTGTAGGAAGAACATAGCCTTCTTAGGCGTCAATATAGCCCTGTAGGCAACTCATAGCCCTGTTAGGCATCCATATAGCCCTGTAGGCAGAGCATAGCCCTTCTAGGCATAGATCACATTCCTGTAGCTAACCACAATAGCCCCAACGGCAATAATAACAATCCAACCGCTAAAAGCAAGCAATTTAGTTATAAGCAACCTATACAAATAGCCTCTTAAGTCGTGTCCAACATAGGGACGCTTCTAACTAAATAAGAATCCCGACAAGGGAGGATTATATCAACTCGAGCAGCCAACAATATATCAAGGAAAACAACCCAAATACATTGCTTCTAAACTTTAAGGAAACATGTCGTAAGTAGGGAATAGCCTTAACATACCTTTCCAATGAACGCTCGAAAGACCGTAGGTCCTTCACGAAAGTTGTTCCTTTTGTCCTAAGCTTCGCAAACACTATATATACACAGCTGGTACACACTTATAAAATAGTTAATAATTAATCTTATATCGGCAGATTTGCCATATTGCCCCAACTTGTCGAAATGTCCATAGAAATTCATAAAAACAATCATAAAAGAATCCCGAGATGATTACCTTAGTTAACCAAGTTTAAACCTTGAAGAAACACCAATAGTTTCAAATTTATATCTTCAAAATTCAGCTCCAAACGCAGCAAATAGAAGGGAAAAACGATTGCCACGTGTAGGGATTACGTTTCTAGGTACGGGGGCAATGTTTAATGGTAGAAATAGTCAAAACTAACCCTCATCATGCTAGGACTCCATAGGAACCCCCTTCTAAGCTTCTTTTTTTTTTCAGTTTTGGAACTGAAATGAACTGTTTCCATTGCTAAAAACGTTAAATAGCCGATATACCATATTTCTTTACCCGACCCGGATTCTGCCCTGGCAGTCCCTAGTAAAACCCTCATAACTTTTTACTTGGATGTCCGTTTGATACGGGGTTTTGTGTGTTGCAAACTAGACTCGTAGGTGTTCGATTAAATGGGTAATAAGCCTTCTAACTATTCATATATTGGGAGAAAACATCCAATACATTTGACCCAAATTTCAAAGAAACCTTTAAAAAGGAACTTATGATAACTTTCACCAACTTTTATTTTGCCACTTACTTAACTTCAAAACTTGAGATAAAACCCTTGAACACTTGAAATATGACATACCACATCCTTTTAATTTATTACTCACCCTCTTTGTCTTTCCACGAAGGTACGAGTTAATTTAGACGTTTTGGATGAGTCGGGGTGTTACATCCTTCCCACCTTAGAAACATTCATCCTCGAATGAAAAATCTGAGTCACACTATCTTGTCTCTAGGAGTTGCCAAAGTATAGGCAAAGTATATTTGTGTATGTGAAAATCCATAACTTGAAACGTAGAAATTTTAACCTAGGCGTCTCACATTACGGCATAAATAGCTAAGCACTATAGCTCCGCAATAACAGTGTGAGCAAAATACAACGACAACAACCATAATAATAAGCAATAATATATATAAAAATATAAATTGATAGGTATCTAACCTTACTTCACTAATATAAATTGATATGTTATCACCCTGGGGTATGAAACAATTGAGGATATTTGGACCTCATGCCATCCTCAGCTTCCCAGGTCACCTCTTCTCTATTCTTGTTTCTCCACAATACATTAACCGAAGCCACCTCCTTGGTCCTCAATTTACGAACCTGTCGATCTAATATGGCAACTGGAGTTTCCTCGTAGGACAAATCCTTTGTGATCTGAACATCCTCAACTGGGACAACCCGATAAGGTCTCCTACGCACTTCCGTAGCATCGATACATGGAAAACTAGATGAACAGATTCTAGCCCCGAAGGCAATTCTAACTCATAAGTCACTTGTCCTACCTTCCGAAGGATCCGGTATGGCCCAATGAATCTTGGACTAAGTTTGCCTTTTTTGCCAAATCTCATAACACCTTTCATAGGCGAGACTTTTAAGAATATCCAGTCATCGGCACAAAACTCTAAGTCCCTTCGTCGCACATCTGAGTATGGCTTATGTCGGCTTTGAGCTGTTAGCAACCTCTCCCGAATGAGCTTAACTTTCTCTACTGTTTGCGGGACTAAGTCAGGTCCGATCAACTCTGACTCACCTACCTCGAACCATCCAATGGGGGATCTACATTTTCTCTCATACAAAGCCTCATAAGCTGCCATCCCGATACTGGAATGATAACTATTATTGTATGCGAACTCAATAAGATTCAAGTGGTCATCCCAACTTCCCTTAAAGTCTAGCGCGCACGCCCGTAACATATCTTCGAGGGTCAAAATTGTGCGCTCATCCTGGCCATCTGTTTGAGGCTGAAAGGCGGTACTAAGATTAACTTGTGTCCCTAATCCTTTCTGGAAGGACTTCCAGAAGTTGGTGATAAATTGTGCTCCTTTATCGGAGATAATCTGTGTAGCCTAACAATCTCTCTAATATAAATCCCTACATAGTCTTCGGCAGAAAAAGTAGCCCTGACTGGTAAGAAGTGGGCTGATTTTGTTAGTCTACCAACAATTACCCAAATAGAGTCAAACTTGCGAAGCGATCGAGGTAACCCTGTAATAAAATCCATATTAATTGCTCCCCACTTCCACAAAGGAATGACTATCTCCTGAACTAGCCCAGCGGGCTTTTGGTGCTCAACTTTCACCTGTTGGCAGTTAGGACACTGTGCCACAAACTCAGCAACGTCCTTCTTCATCCCCTGCCACCAATAGATCTCTTTAATATCATGGTACATCTTCGTCGAACCAGGATGAATAGAATAACAGGAATGATGTGCCTCATCCATAATTCGATGTCAATGCCCTGCAACATTTGTAACACACAATCGACCGCTATATCTGAGGACTCCATCTTCTGCTATATCAAATGCTAAAGACTGCTGACCCTGAGCCTTAGCTCTAAGCTGCTCAAAGCTAGGATCCTCTTGTTGTCGTGATTTTACTTCTACAACTAGAGATGATACGGCTGTATCCTGAATTGTGACCCCACTATCATCTGCCTCTAATAATTTGACTCCCAAACTAGCCAACTTATGAAGCTCTCGTGCTAGCTCCCGTTTCTCAAAACCTAAATGGGATAAACTACCCATAGATCTTCGACTGAGGGCATCGGCTACCACATTCTCCTTTCCTGGATGATATAAAATATCCACGTCGTAGTCTTTCAGTAACTCAAGCCATCGACACTGTCTCAGATTTAACTCCTTCTGTCTAAATATATATTGAAAACTTCTATGATCTGTGAAGATATCAACATGAACGCCATACAAATAGTGTCTTCAGATCTGTAATGCATGCACAACTGCAGCCAACTCTAAATCGTGGGTTGGATAGTTCTTCTCATGCTTCCTTAACTACCTTGAAGCATATGCGATAACCTTGCCATATTGCATTAGAACACATCCCAATTCAACACCAGAAGCATCACAATACACCACATAGCCTTCTGAACCGTCTGGTAATGAAAGAACTGGTGTTGATGTCAACCTGTCCTTCAGTTCCTGGAAACTATGCTCGCAAGCATCAGTCCACTAGAACTTAGCTGCTTTTTGAGTCAGCTTCGTTAATAGGGCTGAAATTGAAGAAAACCCCTCTACAAACCTTCTGTAGTACCCAGCTAACCCTAATAAACTACGAACTTCAGTCGGAGTCATGGGTCTGGGCCAAGTCTTTACGGTCTCAATCTTTTGTGTATCAACTGCAATGCCTACATCTGATACAATATGGCCTAAGAAAACTACAGAGTCCAACCAAAACTCACACTTAGAAAACTTTGCATAAAGTTCTCGGTCTCGAAGAACCTGAAGGATTGCTCACAGATGATTTGCATGCTTATCTTTTGAACGTGAATACACCAAAATATCATCAATAAACACAATCACAAACAAGTCTAGATATGGCCTAAATATACTATTCATCAGGTCCATGAACACTGCTGGGGCATTAGTTAATCCAAAAGACATTACCAAGAACTCAAAGTGTCCATATCTAGTTCTAAAAGTTGTCTTTGGAACGTCTTTCTCCCGATCTCGTTTCTGGTGGTACCCTGATCTTAAATCAATCTTTGAGAAACACTCAGCACCTTGTAACTAATCTAACAAGTCATCTATCCTCGGAAAGGGATACTTATTCTTTATAATTGCCTTATTCAACTGTCGATAATCGATACACATTCTTAGTGAGCCATCTTTCTTCCTTACGAACAACACTGGTGCACCTCATGGTGAAGAACTAGGCCTAATAAAGCCTTTATCCAGCAAGTCTTTCAGCTGATCCTTTAACTCCTTTAGCTCAGCATGAGCCATTATATAAGGAGGGATAGATATGGGTTGTGTCTCTAGTAGCATATCGATAGCAAAATCAATTTCTCGTTCTGGAGGGATACTAGGAAGCTCGTCTGGAAATACATCTAGAAACTCACTAACTACCGGAATAGACTGAAGAGTCGGTGGTTCTACATCTATATTATGAACGCGAACTAGATGATAAACACAACCCTTAGTAATCATCCTCCTCGCCTAAAGATAGGAAATAAACCTACCTTTCGGCGTTGTTGTATCGCCTTTCCATTCCCGAACTGCCTCCCCTGGAAAGTGGAATCTAACAATCTTTGTTCGGCACTCAACATTAGCATAACAAGACGATAACCAGTCTATGCCCATAATGACGTCGAAATCGACCATCTCTAACTCTACAAGATCTATAGAGGTCTGACGGTCGATAATTTCTATTGTGCAACCTCGATAGATTCTCCTGGCAACAATAGACTAACCAACTGGTGTAGATACAACTTCCCTGCAATCAATGGAGTAACATAAGACAGAGTAGATCCAGGATCTATCAAAGCATAAACACAATGGGAGAAAACAATCAATGTACCTGTCACAACATCTGGTGATGACTCTGAGTCTTGTCGTCCGGTTAGTGAATATGTACGATTCTGGCCACTACCAGAACTAGATGCTCCCTCTCTGCCTCTACCTCTACCTCTACCTGCTGAAGTCTGGGGTCCACGCCTGATAGACTGTGCTGATGAAGAGGAACCTACTACTAACCTGGTCGACTGACCTATACTACCCTGACCTATGGTCGGGCAGTTTCTCTACCCATGCCCCTCCTGTCCACAAGAATAACAACCTGTGGAACCCTGTTTGCACATCCCGAAATACATCCTACCACAGGTTGCGCAACGCGGCGGTGCTGTCCTAGCCTGGCCTGAGCCTCTCTGCTGTTGAGAGTCTGATGCTCGTGAACCCTCACCTGGGCCTAACTGTCCCTGATGATCAAATCTACTCCCCCGGAACTGTTGTGGTGCAGGTCTAGGTAGACTACTAGAATATCAAGGTCTGGGAGCACCCTGAATATCTCCATATGAACCAGCGGGCCTATCCCTCTTCTGTCTCTCTCTATTGACCCTCTCTGTCATATAATGTAGATGTCGGCGATCCTCTATGCCTTGTGCAAAGGCCTCAATTCGTGAGATATCCACATTATCATTTAGTGCAGCAGTAGAACAAGTGTCGATATAGTCTGAGTCAAGCCCTCCGACAAATCTACGCACCCTGTCATGCATCGTATCAACAAATGCTGGTGCATATCTAGCCAATGAATCAAATCTCAGCCCATACTCTCAGATACTCATGCTGCCCTGTCGGAGGTATAGAAACTGGTCCACCCGGCCATCCCTAATCTCTTGAGGCAAATAGTGATCTATGAAAGCTTCTGTAAATCTATCCCAAGTGGGTAAAGATATATCTTCTCCCCTAGATCTCTCCCAACTTTCATACCATAATCCTGCAACATCACGCAATCGAAATGCTGCTAACTCAATTGACTCAGTCGCTGAGGCACGCATCACTCTGAAGATCCTATGAAGCTGATCAACAAAGTGTTGAGGGTCTTCTCTGCGAAGGTCCGGCAACATCTGGCACAACTGGTTGGCGCTGTGCGGCTATTAAATGTGCTACCATATATACTGCACTCTTGAAATCATGATCAGATGGAATAGGAGGAACTAGAGGTGATACTGCTGGTGGAGCCGGGGGTCCTGTAGCCCTTGGAGGCTCCTGAAGCGGTGGAGAAACAATAGGGGGCTGAGAAGATGTCTCCCCCTGGGTCTCACAATGGGCTGCCTCCACCTGTGGTACCTTGCCAGTACCCTCGCCTGCAGTTGTATCTAGTTCCTGGCTAGTTGTGGTCTGTTTGGTGTAAGCCATATCTATCTGCATACAAATATCAATTATAAGCCAGAAACCTCAACCTTTAAGACACCGCTCTATAGCACGAGGTGAGCAAACGAAGCATAGTCATACTAACATGCCCGACAACTTCTTGCTTATCGAATGTGGTGCACAACACATTTATAAACAAGACTCTACTAGACATGGCTTGCAGACTCCCTAGGAAACGACGTTGCTCTGATACCAAGATTAGTCACGCCCCAAACTCGAGAGGCGCAACTGGCTCCTAATGCCAAAACTCAGGCCCGAGCCGACGCTGCTGAACCATTTCCTACTACCGCATGGCAGCCACACACAATCAAGAAATCAAACACGTATATCTAGGCTTAAAACTAAGCAATCGGCCGGCATGGCCCCTGTCAACCAATCTATAGAAGAAACAGCTACTCCCAAGAGATCATATATACAACAAAATGTAACAAACCTCCCAACTCTGGCAGCTCTGGAGGAAAGGGGCTAGCCAACCGGATAAAAGTCAATCCTGCTACTGAGGAGGTCTACTCAGTCGTCTGTCAGGACCTGCATGCATGAATGCAGCGCCCCAAGGCCATGGGGCGTCCGTACAAAATAATGTACAGAGTAAGAAAGGCAATAGACTATGGTGAGGTATCCCGATATACTAGAATAATCTAATAAATAAATCAAGGCTAAGATAAGTGTACTGACCTGCTCCTAAATCTAAACTGATCAAAAATAATAAAATAACAACCTAACCAAGCCCCCATAAGCTCGGCAGGTACAAACAGCACACAAGACCGTAGGTTCTAAACTTTAAGGAAACATGTCGTAAGTAGGGAATAGCCTTAACATACCTTTCCAATGAACGCTCGTAAGACCGTAGGTTCTTCACGAAAGTTCTTCCTTATGTCCTAAGCTTCGCAAACACTATATATACACAGCTGGTACACACCTATTAACAGTTTATAATTAATCTTATATCGGCAGATTTGCCATATTGCCCCAACTTGTCGAAATGTCCGTAGAAATTCATAAAAACAATCATAAAAGAGTCCCGAAATGATTACCTTAGTTAACCAAGTTTAAACCTTGAAGAAACACCAATAGTTACCAATTTATATCTTCAAAAACCAGCTCCAAACGCAGCAAATAGAAGGGAAAAACGATTGCCACGTGTAGGGATTACGTTTCTAGGAACGGGGGCAATGTTTAATGGTACAAATCGTCAAAAGTAACCTTCATCATGCTAGGACTCCATAGGAACCCCCTCCTAAGCTTTTTTTTTCTGGTTTTGGAACTGAAATGAACTGTTTCCATTGCTAAAAACGTTAAATAGCCGATATACCATATTTCTTTACCCGACCCAGATTCTGCCCTGGCAGTCCCTAGTAAAATCCTCATAACTTTTTACTCGGATGCCCGTTTGATACTGGGTTTTGTGCGTTGCAAACTAGACTCGTACGCCTTCGATTTAATGGTTAATAGGTCTTCTAACTCTTTATATATTGGGAGAAAACATCCAATACATTTGACCCATATTTCAAAGAAATCTTTAGAAAGGAACTTACGATAACTTTCACCAACTTTTATTTTGCCACTTACTTAACTTCAAAACTTGAGATAAAACCCTTGAACACTTAAAATATGACATACCACATCCTTTTAATTTATTACTCACCCTCTTTGTCTTTCCACGAAGGTACGAGTTAATTTAAACGTTTTGGAAGAGTCGGGGTGTTTCAGTTTCATGTTATGTTAAGTTGTCCCGAGCTATAGTTGAGGGGTTTAAGGATTGAACATCAAGGTACGACTCCCCATGGACAACCCTAGGGGTCCTTGAGGATGACCTTAAGCTTAACACCCAAGACCCCAAGGAAAACTCGGGCTGCCCAAAATGGAGTGACCTGCGAAAGGGATCCACGCCCCGTGGATTGCCTCCGTAGGTCAAGTAGCCCTTAACCATGCTGCAGCCATGAACCAAAGAGATGACACTATGATCCGTGACCACTTCCACTGTCCGTGGATGGGGGTTTCGTAAATGGTTACAGGTTTCTATCTATACTCATCCAAGCCAAGGTTGGTCTAGTAAATTCTTTCCTTGGCTAGTTAAGTGTTTGGATGGTTGTTTTATGTTTATTAAGATATTTTAAGAGTATTAAAACATTAAAACATATTTTAAACTTTATTATTTAAAAAATCCCTAAGTTAGAAACCTCTCTCCAAAAAGTCTTCTCTCTAGAAACTCCATTGGAGATCAAGGTTAAGTTCAAGCTAGGGGTTCAAGCATCAAGTTTTCTCCTCCAATTTCGTGAGGAAATCAACATAGAGGTACAGTTTCTTGATCCTTGTCTAACATTTCATTTCAGGAGCCAAATCGAAGGTGATTTCAAAGTATAAAAAATATAGGGTTTTACTCAATCTCATAGGTTCTTTCATCAAACATTTTCAAATGGTTTCTAATGACTCATTAGGATTGTGTTGGTGTTTAATTTATGATTTATGATGAAAATACTCAATGAACCCATGATTTCTCTCAATTCCTAAATTGTGCCTTATGAAGTGGGTTTGTTATTATGAATGAATGTTGGTGGATTATGCCTAGATTGATTTAGATTGTTGAATCGTATCATTATACATAACTTAATTGCACTAAATTGTTGGTGTGTTGGTTACTTTTGATCATGGCCTTGAAAGGGCAATTTATGACCTAATTACATGTTGAAGTAGAATTATGCTAGGGAGGTTGATCCACTTGAAGGTGGAGGTGTTTACTTACTATGTATAATGTGAAGGATATGCATGTGATTTCAATTATAGAATGATGATCTTGTATAGAATGTAATTGTGTTTTTGTTGATAGTATATTCTCAATTGACACTCATGAATGTTGATGATGGAATGTGAAGGGCTGTAGAAGGTAATGTAGTATATCTTGAATTGGAATGCATGTTCATCCTATTCTTTTATGAATGAATGTAAAAGTGAGTGTGTATCTTTAATTGGTAGGCTAAGCCATCCTTTTCTTATATTGATGAATGTGATCACGAATGTAGTATCATTGATTTGGTTGTCTTAGGCACCCTCTTCTTGAATGAATGAAAGTATAGTTTAATCTTGAGTAGGTAGGATTAGGCATACTCTCTTGTGTAATAAATTTGTCTTGACTTGATGTATATGAATCGATAGGCCTAAGGCATTACGTTCATAATTGACTAATGAATGTGCCTTAAATTGATGATTATGAAATGATAATCCAATGGCATTCCTTTCATAAGTGAATGATGAAGTATTCTAGGCTATGATATGAACTGGTAGACCTAGTGTTGGTGGCCCTTCATGATGTGTTTAGGAACTAATGTGGTGAACCTTGAATTGGTAGACCTAGTGTTGGTATCCCTTTCATGTGTGAAATGATGACTTTGTATCGGTAGTCCTGTTGTTTATGGCACCCTTCTTGGAAAGTCAATGGTCTATCCCTAATGTACCTTGAATTGGCAGACCTAGTGATAGTGCCCCTTTCTTGTGTAGTGTACTTTGGGTCCGTAGACCTAGTGTTCGTAGCCCTTTCAAGTACAATGATGTTAATGTTAATGAACTACTCTATGGAAATGGAGGCTAACCACCGAGTGGATATGGTAAGATGGAAACTCTCTGAATGTTAGGCTAGAGTTCCAATGAACATCTTCCTATCACATAACTGCTATGTGCGCACATAGGATATATACAAGCCAGTGGTCTTCTTACCAAAGCTAAGATATCACCTAGTTATACCTTAGGCAAGTAGAACACCGGAGTGCATGATTTAGCTATCATGGTCTATGTCGGCTAATACCTATTTCCATCATGTGAGATGTGCACAATGGTTTCTTGATAAGTTCTATGAAGTGTGGGTGGTAGTATGATATGTCATTCATGTATTGCACGAGTAAGCTTTGATAGGGTCATAGTGAGTTTTCTAAGTCTTCATGACTAATGAATGAAAGTCCTTTAAATGAAGTTAATGAAGAATGTTGATCTAATGTTTAATGAATGAAAGTGCTCTTAAAGTAATGAAGTTAATGAAGAATATGACTTATGGTTAAATGAGATGATGCATGATGTACTTGGATTGTATTATGAGTTACTTCCTTGTCATGAGTTATTGTATATGAATGTGCCTTGTATATGGTGACTTCAAAGGAGTACTTAGTGTGAGTAGTAGCATGAGATGCTACTCATACATTGCCCAAGTATGACTTAGAGTTGTCTTAGATGTTAGTCTTAATTTGATGATCTGACTTATGTAATGTTTATGTCTCTTATATGCTTTATTGTGTAAAGGTGCAAAGGATGAATGGTAAGTTCTCTTTTTGTGGCCTTAAGTTGTTACCTTTGTGTGGGTGGTGGTATGGGACTCTACCCATACATTGCACAAGGTATAGCTTGAGGGTTACTTGAGATGAAGGCATAAGGTGAAGGTAAACGTTCATATGTGGATTATGTTCAAATGTGAAAATATGACTTGAATGTTGGCTGTGACTTAATTATGCCTCTTTTATCAACGTGCATGAAGTTTTACCAAAATGGCATAAAAGCATGACTTTCAAATGAAATGTTCGTTGTAAGCATGTCTTTGCATGACTTCCATACATAGTACTGCATTATGCTAACCCCATTCTTCTTCATGTTCTACTACAAGTGTAGGGTTTGGAGGTATTAGTGTTCTATGCTTGATAATAGGTTTCTAAGGTGCTTGAAGATGAAGACTTGGTTAGTCCTCATATTTTTTAGGACAAAACCCATTGTGTTCCTTTATGTCTTTTAGTTTTTGTTAAAGCTCTTTTATAGGATAAGCCCCAGTGTTGTATTCAAAGTATTAAATGGGTTTGAGACATAGTATATAAAGTCTAGAAAGTCTTTTGTTTTCTTTTTTTTAATGAAAGATGTATTTGATTGTGAAAGAAAAGTATTAATTTAGCTCTATTTTTCCCTATATCGAATGTTGTGAATGCTATGAGGCTTGTATGAGGCCCCTTAGGGGTCAAGTACGTCGGTCACGTCTAGGGGGTGCTCTCGGGTCATGACAAACATCGTATCAAAGCACAAGATTTTTGAATGATCTTAGGACATCTTGAACCACATCTAGTAGAGTCTTGTTCATAATTTGAAGCGCGCCACATTATGAATAGGAGGCTATTGGGTGTTAAGAAAGTTTCACTTCTTCATTCTTCAAGTCTTGTCATAGAGTTTAACTCTATAATGTCTCTCTCTTATTCCTTATTCGATGGTCTTTAGTGTGTCACCGCTTGAAAGGAGTATGTTAGAAAGTGTGATAGAGGAAGGTTGGTTGTGATGCAAACTAGGGCTATGTGACTTGATAGATTTTAGATGGAATTTTGTGATGATGACTCTAGTGTGAATGGGTTGCTATATGGTTATGTGTGATATTGTGTTTCCATGGTCTCTGTATGATGTGCATGTTCTTAATAAGTTTATGTTTGAATGAGAAAATGAGTTTTCATGAATTAAGTTCCTCTTGTAGATGCACATTTGGTATGAGTTACTTATATGCTTCATGAGGATAAATGTTGAACATGCCTAAGTGTGCTTTTGAGTGAAATTGCATAATGTGCTTAATGATGTTGTAATGAACATGATTTGAGTTCGAGAAGGAAGTTCCTCCAACGAAATGAGAAACGTTCAAGTCATGATGCATAATGAGTTTGTAGGCTAGTTGATGTTTCCTCCTAGTCTTGTGCATTGTTTATGATGTTTTATGCATGATGGGTTGTTAGTCTTGAGTAGTTAATCCCTTAATGTGTTTTAAGTGTCATTCGAGGACAAATGTTCCTAAGTGGGGGATAATGTAACGACCTGCAAAATGAATAAGTGAAACTAGAGCCTAATGTGTGTGTGTTTAACGTGTTTGAGTGAGGTTTCATGTTGTGTTATGTTGTCCCAAGCAATGGTTGAGAGGTTTAGGGGTTAAACATCAAGGTACTACTCCACATAGACCACCCTAGGGGTCCTTGAGAAGGACCCTATGCTTAACCCCAAGACCCCAAGTAAAACCAAGACTGCCCAAAATGGAGTGACCTACGAAAGGGGTCCACGCCCCGTAGGTCCATCCATGCCCCATGGATGTCCTTGGTAGGTCAAGGGGCCCCTAAACATTCTGCAGCCACGAACCACGGAGGGGACAGTACGGTCTATGACCCCATCCACAGTCCGTGGATAGGAGTTTCATGAAAGGTTACAGATTTTTTTCTAGACTTAGCCAAGCCAAGGGTGGTTTGATAAATTCCTCCCTTGGCTTGTTAAGTGTTTGGAGGGTTATTTTATGTTTATTAAGATATTTTAAGAATATTAAAACATTAAAACATATTTTATACTTCATTATTTCAAAAACCCCTCAGTTAGAAACCTCTCTCCAAAAAGTCCTCTCTAGAAACTCCATTGGAGATTAAGGTAAAGTTCAAGATAGGGGTTCAAGCATCAAGTTTTCTCCTCCAATTTCGAGAGGGAATCAACATAGAGGTATGGTAGTATTGATCCTTGTCTAACTTTTCATTCAAGGAGCCAAATCAAAGGGGATTTCAAAGTACGAAAAATCTAGGGTTTTACTCAATATCATGGGTTCTCTCATCAAACGTTTTCAAATGGTTTCTAATGGCAAATTATGATTGTGTAGGTGTTTAATTTATGATTTAAGATGAAAATACTCTCTGAACCCATGATTTCTCTCAATTCCTATATTGTGCCTTATGATGTGAGTTTGTTGATAATGAATGAATGTTGGTGGATTATGCCTAGATTGATTTAGATTGTTGAATCGTATCATTATACATGCCTTAATTGTAGTAAATTGTTGGTGTGTTGTGGTATGGATGTTGATACACTTGAAAGGTGGAGGTTTTTACTTACTATGTATAATTTAAACGATATGCATGTGATTTGAATGATAGAATGATGATATTGTATAGAATATAATTGTGTTGTTGTTGATAGTATAGTCTCAATTGACACTCATGAATGTTGATGATTGAATGTGAAGGGCTCTGTAAGGTAATGTAGTATATCTTGAATTGGTAGGCTTGTGCATCCTATTCTTGTATGAAAGAATGTAAAAGTGAGTGTGTATCTTGAATTTGTAGTCTAAGGCATCCTTTTCTTATATTGATGAATGTGATCATGAATGAAGTATCATTGAATTGGTAGGCTTAGGCACCCTTTTCTTCAATGAATGAATGTATTGTTCAATCTTGAGTTGGTAGGCTTAGGCATCCTCTCTTGTGTAATGAATGTGTCTTGACTTGATGTATATGAATCAATAGGTGTATGGCATTCCTTTCATAATTGACTAATGAATGTGTCTTGACTTGATCAATATAAAACGATAGGCCAATTGCATTCCTTTCATAAATGAATGATGAAGTATTCTAGGCTATGACATGAACGGGTAAACCTAGTGTTGGTAGCCCTTTCATGTGTGGAATGATGACCTTGTATCGGTAGACCCAATATTTATGGCACCCTTAGTGGAAAGTCAGTGAGCTATCCCTAATGTACCTTGAATCGGTAGACCTAATGATGGTGGCCCTTTCTTATGTTATGTACTTTGGGTAGGTAGACCTAGTGTTCGTAGCCCTCTCAAGTACAATGATGTTAATGTGAATGGAATACTCTATGGGAATGGAGGCTAAGCACCGTGTGGATATGGTAAGATGGAAACTCTACCAATGTCAGGCTAGAGTTCCAATGAACATCTTCCTATTCCATAACTGTGTGCCCACATAGGATAAATATTAGCCAGTGGTCTTCTTACAAAAGCTAAGTTATCACCTAGTTCTACCTTAGGCAAGTAGAACACATTTATTTGGTGTGGGGTCATATGACAACGGATTCCATGATTTAGCTCTCATGGTCTATGTCGGTTAATGTCTATTCCCATTATGTGAGATGTGCACTATGGTTTCTTGAGAAGTTCTGTGAAGTGTGTGTGGTAGTATGGGATGCCATCCATGCATTGCACGAGTAGGCTTTGATACGGTCATAGTGAGTTCTCTAAGTCTTCATGACTAATGAATGAAAGTCCTCTAAATGAAGTTAATGAAGAATATTGGTCTAATGTCTAATGAATGAAAGTGCTCTTAATCTAATGAAGTTAATGAAGAATATGACTTATGCTTAAATGAGATGATGCATTGGATTGTCTTATGAGTTACTTCTTTATTATGATTTATTGTATATGAATGTGCCTTGTCTATAGTGACTTCAAATGAGTAGTTAGTGTGAGTAGTAGTATGGGATGCTACTCATACATTGCACAAGTATGACTTAGAGTTGTCTTAGATGTTAGTGTTAATGTGATTATGTGACTTATGTAATGTTTATGTCTCTTATATGCTTTATTGTGTAAAGGTGCAAAGGATCAATGGTAAGTTCACTTTTCGTGGCCTTAAGGTCGGACCTTAGTGTGGGTGGTGGTATGGGACGCTACCCATACATTGCACAAGGTATAGCTTGAGGGTTACTTGAGGTGAAGGCTTAAGGTGAAGGTGAAGGTACATATGTGGATTACTTTCAAATGTGAGAATGTGACTTGAATGTTGGTTGTGACTTATATTATGCCTCTTTTATCAATGTGCATGAAGTATTACGAAAATTACATAAAAGAATGACTTTCAAATGAAATGTCTGTTTTAAGCATATTTTTACATGGCTTCCGTACTTAATACTTAATTATGTTAACCCCATTCTTCTTCATGTTTTACTATAAGTGTAGGGTTTGGAGGTATTGGTTTTCTATGCTTGAGGATAGGTTTCTAAGGTGCTTGAAGATGAAGACTTGGTGAGTCCTCATAGTTTCTAGGGCAAAACCCATTGTGTTCCTTTATGTCTTTTAGTTTTTATTAAAGCTTTTGTATGGGCTAAGCCGCAATGTTGTATTCAAAGTATTAGATGGTTTGACACATAGTATACAAAGTCTAGAAAGTCTTCCGTTTGCTTTTTTATAATGAGAGATGTCTTCGATTGTAAAAGAAACGTTTTAATTTAGCTCTATTTTTCCTTATAACGAATGTTGTGAATGCTATGAGGCTTGTATGAGGTACGCTGGTCACGTCTAGGGGTGTTCTCGTGAAATGAAACTCATCAACACCTCCAACTTAAACTTTTGCTTGTCCTAAAGTAAAACTAAAGATCAAAAGTTCAACAAGGATGTCTACAAACAATGATAGGTCAGACTCAATATAAATGCACACAAAATGGTTCAAACTACACATACAATGCTCACTTGTGCACTTAAACATACAAATTGTGACTCACCATTGTCAAGGATACTCAAGTTCACCATACATGGTTGAAGTGCAACTTCAAGATCAACAAAGGTACTCAAATGCCCGCACAACAAATATGATTCCACATTCACACAAAATTCTTCAACAATTTAAAGTCCTGGAATCACATACAGCTCTCACACTAAAAAAGATGAACACATTGATGACTCTACCCATAGGCTTACCCTTATTTTCCAGTCAAAATTCGGTTCACCTGACTAAATATCACAAAGGTCTTTTTAAGGCTTGTAACGGGGCCGAGTGTAAAAGTATGGTCATTTAGGGTTAGTGGTTTCTACCTTCTTGAAGTATGGCTTGATCACTCTTTTTCCTTCTCTTTCACATTTAAAAATGTTCAAACTCTACCCCATTATTCAACAATACATGAATCATAGGATACCTCTTTCACTATGTTCACACATTGTATTTCACAATTCTTTCTTTTTTCATTCTTTTTCTTTTCTTTGTTCTTTTCTTTTTCTTTCTTTTTTTAATATGGAGGAGTTCCATCTTTTTCAAAACACTCCATAAAAAGGGGGAATTTTTCACAATTCTTGACTTTCCTTCTTTTTCACCATACCCATACCTTAGGCTTTCAGCCTATGTTGGCTATTCAAACATACCAATACTTCATGAAGGTTTTAAGTGATGGGATAAAGAGGTCAATGTTGCTCAAGTTTCTTCCAAGAAAAGGATAGGCTCAAAAGGTGCCAAGCTAGGTTCACACATACCACAAGGTTGGCCACAAAGAGGTATATTGTCAAATTAGCTCACTCTTCAAAATTCTTGCCTAAGATCATTTCAATTGCTCATTTCACTCAATCAATCGGACTAAAGGGGAAAATTCTAGGTGTTATCAGGCACAATGTTCAAGACAACCTCACCCCACAAGCCATTGATACCAAAATAAAACAAGACTCAACCATTTCTAGCTAGCATGCAATGTTCATCACGAGAGACTCATTCGACAATCAGCTAGTCACAATGAGATAGTTAAAGTTCACATATTGCCTATGTAACTTAGTTTGCCTCATCGTAGCTGCACATTTATTTTGGTCAATTAAGAAAACTATTCAAGTTATCAGTATTGACCACGACTGACACTCAAATTTGTACAAGAACAGCCACAATCACACAGATAAGAGGTGGAACATTTTAAAAAATTGGTTCAAACAAAGCTTTCACATTAAAATAATGGGCCACAAGCAATATCTGCAATATCATACCAAGTTGTTGATGAGTCCACAAATTGGACTCATTTAGGGCTTTATTTTAATGGAAATAGTTTCTTTGAATGCTTATTTTGCCTCAATATCTGATGAAAACTCTTAAGTTTCAGGTATTAGAAGTTATACTGGAAACATGGACACTTAGGCGCAAAGTGGAGCAAAAAGGGCTGAAAAGAATGAAGAAATGAAGATCTGAGGATCGCCAAGTCCTCTTGGTAAATTGCCAAAGGAACACACTTCGCCATATGTTCCAGTATTCGGAGTCCTAAAGAAAGTGGATCAAAAGGCGATGAAAGGATCCATCGGTGCGTCGCCGAATAGTTCCGCGAAGCAATGCTATACTGCCCAATGGTCCAAAACATAAAGATTCTGAATTCAAGCATGAAACGACGATGAAACTGAAGAAGGGCGAGTCGCCGAGTAAGTCAGCGAACTCGACTAACGTCGCCGAACAATCCTCCGTAGCAAAATCTGTGAAATCTATAAATACTAGTAAAGTTGTAGACTTAGTGTGGAACAATTATTATAATTTTCACTTGGTGTGGAGCTATTATTTTTCACCTTAGAACATACTTTAGCTTATATTTTCTCTCAAGTTTGGAGAGGGTTTTGTGGAATCTTGAAGAAAGGAGTTTATCTTCCCCAAGTTGGAAGTGGGTTTTCTCTATTTATCTTCCTTTGCTTAATTCATGGTTTAATTTCTTATACCCAGTTGATTTCATTATCATGTTAGGTGTAATTTCTTGTTTCTTGATGTGTGGCTAAAAATACCCCTTCTTGGGGTGTGATTTAGCAAATATAGGTTGATATTCTTGTTGGGTTTTGCTTGATGATAGGGTGGATGTATTTTAATGGTGATTTCACCTAGTGGTTGTGGTTTAATCTAAATGGTTTGTATTTGCAAATACAAAGCCAGCCATGTGTTTTTGGCTTGCCCGAGAGGGAGGTCGCGAAACCAAAACCACTAGACTGTTGGCCTAAAAGGTCGGTCGACATGAGGTTCAGCCCGAGAGGGTGAGCCCTAGTCCGATATCCTAACACTCAGCTCGAGAGAGTGAGTAGGGTAAGGCGTAGGCTGGTCTACACGCGGCAAATGGGTGTTCGAGAGTAACGTATTTGAAACTGGGTAAGTTGCCCGAGAGTGACCTTATTTCCATTTACAGCTTAGCCTAGTCACTATTATTGTACAAATTTCCTATCGAAAGCATGTACCGAACAATCTATCTCAACTTGTATTGCTGTCACATCCCAATAACATTTCCCCATACTTGATTTTCTTGTTTATTTACTAGTTACAAAACCCACCTTTGATATTTGACCCTTTTGTGTCACCCTTTTAATTTAGAATGTCTTTTATTGCAAATGTCTTTAACTACAACTAATATGAATGAAATTTTATTGGCTATTAATTTTTAAAACCGCTCCCTTGGGACACGACCTCAACCCCTCGTTGGGTTACTATATTATCAACGATCATAGACTCTCATATCATAGGATAGTGTCAATGGTCACGATAAGTATCAGATATATATATAAAACAATCGGCTCAATATTCACAAAACATCATCAAAATAGAACCAATATTCACAAAATAGTCACAAGAGGTAGGTATGGAAATACGTCACCCCACCCAACAAAATTAAGCAGTTGTCCTCAAATGTAACTAAAATAAAAGCAGTGTATAAAAAGATAACAGAGATGGAGTGGAAAAGATCATCCTGTCAGGCTAAGCTTGGGGTGAAGTCTACACCTTAGTCACTCCATCTGTCGGGGCATCATTGCCAAGTATCACATCCTTGGCTCCATTGGAGCCCACCATGGACACATCCCTCAAAGAGGTCTGAACAACTGAATCCACCATCGCACCCTCAAATGCAACTAAACAAAAATAGTGTATAAAAATATAACAAAGATGGAGGGGAAAATATCATCCTTCCAGGTTAAGCCTGGGGTGAAGTCTGCATCTCAGTCAGTCCATATATGGGGGCATCAGTGCCCGGTATCACATCCTTGGATCCATTGGAGCCTACCATAGACACGCCCCTGAAAGAGGCCTAAACAACTGAATCCACCATCGCACCCTCATGGTCTGCCAAATCGTCAAAGACATCATCCTCATGACCGTCAAACTACTCCTCATCAGTCTCTGCTTCATACTCAGCATCACCAACATCATCTCTCATCTCATATCTGGTGGTAGCTGAAGACACATCGAAATAGGTTGGAATATCTTCACTCGGGTCATCTGGGATCTCCAATATCCTGAATAAAGAGGTAAAATCGGTGGACTTCAGATGGTCCACATCCTTCCTCAACTCATAAACATCAGCCTTAAAGGTCGTCACCTCCACAGTAGTACCTTGTCATCTCTCACAAACCTCTACTCTCCATGTAAGGGCATCAATTGAAGTTGTAAGAGGTGTCAATGCAGCAACAATGCATCTTTCGATCTTCCCAGGTACATCGGTCTTTAACCAGGAGGCCCGCACATCAGCGAATTCGGCTAAACTCCCCATCTTGTCCATCATCACCTGGGTGATCGGAGGCCTAGAAATAAGAGTACCAGCAGCATATCTAGGGGTGGGGGAGCAACAGAAGTACGCGGAGCCTCAAAAAGGAGTGGAGCTAGAAGTACTTGAAAGCCTAGTGATCGGAGTAGGCATGGTTGCCTTTACAGGTAGCGTATCAATATTAACCTCCGGGGATGTGTCCCTCGGGGCTTCTCTCCTCCTGTCATCCTCATCCCTCGTGTACTAAGCCTCTATGCACCAAATTTTGGTAGAAGATGTTGGTGTAATCTCAACATCCCTTTTCTCATCAAGTGGAAATATGCCTCGATGACATAACTCGGTAATTAACACCATAAAGGGGAAAAATGTATGGCACTTCTTGGCCCTCATGGCCATCTCCTGCTAATTGATCAAGCCCAAATTTAGCCGTTTCTTGGCTATGATAGACCTAAAACAGACCACCTTTGGGTGGCAGAGAATAGACTCTTTTTGCGATGGCATGATTGTGATGCTGATGAATCCAAACCATTACCTAGTTGTGACATTAAGATCCTTCTTCTCTATTGACGTTTAGGCCTCAATCCACCTCGTGGTGCCGCTAGAGAGAAGGTGGGCAGCCTACCCTTGAGGTCATTTAGAGTCAATTTTAGGATCATACTCGAGTAGTCATGCATGAAGTCGGTAGCACGCTAAAACACAACATTTATATCATCACTGCTGCAGTTTACTTTCTTGCCACAAACTATCACAGAATCCAGTAGCTTGAAGGCACTAGCTTTCTTCTTCCCTTGACGCACTAAGTCACCATACGCTGAGTAGATCTCCCAGACCCAATTAGGAATGTATGGGCCGCAGCGCTCGGTGAAGACCACGAATATGTGGAACTAGAGACTATCCCACATTGTTGGATGTCCGGCCACTACACCATCTGTGGACAATCTCTTCTCCTATAGAATGGTCTTCAATTCCTTGGCCTTTAACCGGTTGAGTGACCGGGGAGGAGGACCCTGTACTGGTGGTGCCGGGACCACTTTCTTTGCTTGAGCTAGAGGGAGTAGGAGTCTGAGCTGCTAGGAACCTAGACAGATAATATGTCACGTTGGACTAAAGCTCTTCGTTCCAGGCTTGCAGTAATTGATCATCTCCATGCTTAGAGAATGAAGCTTGAGAATCATATATTCTCCCTCACTATCGGAGTTGTACTCCGGTGTCTCAGCTATAGGCACCTTTCTCTTTCCCTTTCCTCCTTTTTGAGGTACCTTCTTGGCCTTGGCATTGGAAGCAGGTTCTTCCTCATTTATAATGACTCTGCGTGCCACTTTCGGGGCGACATGCCACTATCAGTCAAATTGGTTCTAGCCATTTCTACAAATAACATAAAAAATATTAGAAGAAGTTCCATAATAGTGCAGAAAATATGTTGCAGAAAGACACGTCGAACCGTTCAGCGAATCGCCGAATTACTTTGGCAAGCCAGATCGCGGTCGTTGAAAGTAGCAGCACAAAAAAAATTCAAAAACCAAGGTATATCGGCGATGTCCAGGGACATTTGGCGAATTGCCGACACCAATCGGCGATCTGGATGTAGCTTGTCGAAGTTATAGTGTATTTGAAAGATTAGGGGAACATGAGGTCGATCAAGAAGGACTTTCGGCAAGTCGCCGAGTGAACGCGGTGAGCTCAGTAATATAGCCGAAAGTTGCAGACTCAAACTCAGTAGTTTATTGAGATTAAGGGCGATCTGTGGGGGATTTGGTGAACCGCCGAACCACTTGGCGAGCCAAGTCTAGCACTTTGTGCCAGTTTTCTACCCCATTTTTCAAAATCAAACCTACTACCACTAAAAACAAAATTAAACGCATACATTGTCAAATTCAATCAAGAACCATACTACTAATTCCCTCAGGGTACTCAGACTTCCCCCTATTTGGCAAAAGTTGGCCCTTTGACATCTTTTGCCCTGAAGAATGACGTTAAACGCTCCATTATTTGGAAAAATACATCATTTAGCACAATCCGGGGTCACTCAAACTTCACCCCACTAAACACAACAGAAATGTACCGCAACCTAACAATTAAGACTCGATTTAACCAAGCAAAGACCCAAGAATCGATCAATTACACGTAATTAGGCACTAATTCAAATAAATTATGGGGAATTCAACAATTAACCATGATAAAACAAACTACCGAACAACAATCAACAACACATTACCGATTTGAATTCAAGTTTAACCACATATGGAGTTTGGGGTACAGAAAAACAAGTATTTTATGCCGAAAATGAAATTTGTAAAGCTAGGTGGCAAAGTTCGACAATATCGAACAATGATTTCACAGGATATGATGGTAAAAACACAAGAATACTAAGGATGTAAAGTAGGGTGAGAGGTTACGGAGGTTGAAAAGTTAAGAAAGTGAAAGGATTTTTAAATTTTAAATCATTTGGCTTTAAAACCTTTCAATTCGTGCTCTATTCGGCGGTATAAGTCGTGCTCACCAAACCACTCAGCAATGCATCGAGTGGTATTTTATCTAGCCAAGTTTTACATGACTCCCAACAAGTTTTACAAAGTTGGGCTCGCCAACCTGATCGGCGAGTCACCAATTGAGCATGTAGCCTACAGAGTTATACAGAATTCCCCTTCAAATTAAGTGGGTCCAACGGCGGTCCAAGTCGGGGATTGTCGACATCTTCGGTGAATTTCCTAGAAGACTTTTCCTCCTCAGATTACCTATTTTCCAACATTTTTCACTTTTCAACTTGCACAATCAACACCCGTTATTCAAAAACAACATTTAAAAACAACAAAAACTTGGGTTGCATCTCATAACGCGCAATAGTTAACATTGTGGCACGATGAAAATACCAATTCAAGGGTTATTCTTTGGGTTTGCCAAGGTATCACTGGGTAGACCTCCTGTTGGCCTTGGGCTTAAATGAGAAGAAATTGGACCCATTTGGGTTTCCAACTACTTGATTGACACTGAATGGGAGGCGATCGTATGCTTAAGTGTAGAGACATCTTGTTTCATTTCTTTCAAAACCTTGTCCAACCCTTCAACTTTGTTGAGAATGCGTGACATAATTTCTTCTGTAGAGATATTTTTCGGTTTCTTTGACTTTTGATGCTCATAAGGTGGGACATATATGTCCATGTCACATTCTCTTTCCTTCAAATTAGCGTTACAGTCATGCC
This sequence comes from Solanum verrucosum, assembly GCF_900185275.1. Classification (NCBI taxonomy): domain Eukaryota; kingdom Viridiplantae; phylum Streptophyta; class Magnoliopsida; order Solanales; family Solanaceae; genus Solanum; species Solanum verrucosum. The sequence continues at coordinate 23,013 of NW_026020038.1, forward strand.
ACTCTCTTTCACGATCTCTCCAACCATCATCTCTATTCCAACCCGGATTTTCTCCTAGCCTTGGTTAGTTTGAACGATATCCTCCTCCTTAAATAGATAGGAAGTTTACTTCCTCATTGTAAATCTTTTCAAATTGTGCTTCACTAGGATTCACTCCACCAACACTCACATCATTTACACTCTTCGTACCACTAACTATCACATTTTTCGCCAAGATGTCCAACTGGGTCATCATTTTGTCCATATTTTGGTCTTTCTCTTGATCCTTCTCGATCTGTTCTTTTGTCATTCTAAAGGTGAGAGGAGAGACTTGGTCTTCATGAGTGTACCACACTCTTTTTATCTTGGTCATTCCATCAAGGAGTTGAGACGCTACTTCATAGGGTTGTTGCATTATACCTCCAGGAACAAGTTGATCAACAACTCCTTTGTTCACTGTTTCAAGGCTCCTATTGAATTACTGGTGCAATAAATAGTTTGGAAGTCCGTGAGTCGGATATTGAAGCACCAACTTCTTAAGCCTTAGCCATGTCTCGTGGATAGGTTCACCTTCCAAGCGTTTACAAACTTGGATACTATCCCTAAATGTCATCATCTTTGATGGGGGGAAAGAATCTCACATAGAACGTTGTTGTCAATTAATCCCAAGAGGTGATGGAGTCCCACGGTAATTCAGCCAACCATTTTGTAGCTTCACCCATCAAAGAGAGTGGGAACAACCTAAGACAGACTTATTCTTGTGATACAATCTTGAATAAGAACGGACCACAAACGTCCACGAAGTTTTGAATATGCTTATAGGTGTCTTCGTGAGCCAATCCTCCATATAGACCATTTATTTGGAGGACTTGTAGCATTGTGCCAGTAACATGCAAGACAGCATTACCCTCAATTGAAGGTAGACATATTGCACCAACACCACCTAATTTGATTGGGTTATTCACATCATTAAGATTCCCAATATCGTCTTGATGGTCGACATGGCTACTATTATCCCATTTACGCTCATCTCTTCCTCTGTTCAACATAAATAACACAAACACAAAACAAATTAAGTCCATTCAACTACAACCAAAAAGATCACAATTCAACTTTAGTAATATAATTTTAAACAACAAAACTCCCCGGCAGCGGCACCATTTTGATTACCATTTCAAGCACACCTTATCCAATTCTAGGTGCAAACGATTGTTAACTACTATAAAACCCAACAATGAGTTGGGGTCGAATCCACAGGGAGCAGTACGTGTTCAAATTCAAGTATTACGTACAAATGTGGTCTAATTAGTTATAGGAATATAAATTATCAAAAAATACATGTAAACAAGTCTAAGGAGATAACACGAATGTCAAATGGGGGGTTTTGGTTTGCAATTATTAGCTACAACACAATCAAACACTAAGGAAATAACAATATACAGAGGAATTCTCGAGGATCTAATCGATTATGGGTAAATTTCACTATATGGGTAATTGAAAATACTAATAAATAGCTAAATATTAGTGGGTAGGCTAGGCTATAAGTGAAATAGCTTTCTCTAGAACAACTATCTCGAATCAAGTGATTTCTTTCAAAGATCAACAAGCTTAGCAAATAAGAACAACCCACACCTTAATTCATCTACTCTCTCAAGTTAGATAGGGAGAATCCAGGTTAGGATTTACTCTTTCGAGCTATACCCATATCACCCCAATAAGTACAATCATCGATTTGAAACTTTAATTCTAAAGCCTCTTTTTCAAGCAAGCCAGAATTCTAAGTTTGAATTGCAATTGCAACTACAAATCTTAGTTTAAAAAAAACTATCAATTAAAACTCACTTCAATTAAGCATTGAAATCAGTAATTAACAATACCCATAAGCTAATTCAGCCCATAATCACTTTATCACACCCCAAAAATTGGGGTTTTAGTTAAACGTCACAAAAAGATAAAAACAATAACGAACTCAATTAGCCATCATCTGGGTAATAGTCACCAAGCCTTTACAATGTTTTCCAAAGGTTAAATACTAAGTCCTACATGCAAATCATCATGTTTGAGCCTCCAAAAGCTTCAAAATCTACAATAGAACTCGACAACTCAAAGGATACTTTACTGAATGATCCCATGATAATAAATTTAAAGCTCAAAGCTCAATTTATAGTTGCAAAAAATTTGGCTGGAAAAGCCATTGCGCCAGATAAGTCAGGCCTTGTTGAGTCATTCGGCAATCAAACCTTTGCTCCATTCATCACCATTTTGCATTGATCTTCAACCTCCCAGGTTCTGTAACTTTGGGTGATCCAACTTGCTGTCACGGAGTGGATCAGTGATTCACCTACTGCCCATTCCTGTCGTCGACTTGGTTTCTTCCCCCAGGACTTGTACACTAGAACTTTAGTAGAACTTAAGAGCCACTCGGCAGTTCGCCGAGTGGTCTTGGCGATCACCAGGATCGCTTTAATCCACTTTTTTAGCTTGGTTTGCTCTTTTTTCTTGTTAGTGTCCTTACCTTTGATCCTTAGCTAACATACCTGAAAATGAAGGCTTTAACATCAGTATATTGCATAAATTAGGCTATAAGGACGGTTATACTATCAAAACAAATCCCTAAATTAGTCCAAATCTAAGACTCACATACACCCTATTCACAAAATCCATGAAAGTTTCAGGAGCATTTGTTAGTCCAAAAAACATAACTATAAATTCATAATGAACATACTTAATTCTGAAATTTGTCCTTGGAATGTCACTATCTCTAACTTTGAGCTGATGATATTCAGATCTGAGGTCTATCTTAGAAAATTAAGTAGCACCTTAAAGTTGGCTGAACATGTCTTCAATCCTGGGGATAGAATACTTATTCTTGATTGTGACTTTGTTCAATTGATGATAGTCAATGCACATTCTGAGAGAACCATCTTTATTTTTCACGAACAACACTGGAGAACCCCATAGAGAGATACTGGGTATGATGAAGCCCTTATCTGTCTTTCATTTTTTTTTCAATTCCTTCAGCTCGGCTCGAGCCATTCTATAAGGAGGAATCGAATTAGGCTAGATATTTGGAAGGAGATCTACCCTGAAGTGGATTTCACTTTCGGGAGGAAATCTAGGAAGATCTTCTAGGAAAACTTCTGGAAATTCATTTACTACTGGGACTGACTCAAGAGTTGGGGTTTCGGAGTTTGAATCTTTAACCCGAAAAAGAGGATACATATAGCCTTTGGAAATCATTTTTCTGGCTTAAGATAAGAGATAAATCGACCTATAATGAGCTACTACCCTTCAATTATAAGACTGGTTCGTTCGAAAACTGAAAGTGAACGATTCTAGTTCTGCAATCGTCTGAGGCATAACAGGAATGTAATCTATACATGCCTAAAATGATATCAAAATCTACCATTTCTAACTCTACAAGATCTGCTAAGGTGACTTTTTGAGAGACTGTGATACGGCATTTTTTGTATACCCATATAGCTATAACTAGGTTACAAACTAGATTATAAACTAGGAAGGATTCTGTAAGAGTTTCTGAGTGACACCAAAGTTCTATTCTATTTAAAGAGTTAGAAAATACAGTGTAGCCCCTGCATCTAACAATGAACAAACACATAAATGAAAGACTTGTAACATACCAGTTACCACATCAAGAGAATCTTCCTGATCCTAGAGAGCATACAACATGTTCTGGCGCTGACCGCCACCTATACTAGATGAAGTACCTTGTTGAGTTGGGAAATCTACTGAGTTGTAGACTGAGCCATATTGTTGTTACCTTCATGCCCCTGCCTGGAAGAAAACATATGGTCAGGCTGACCGCACCCAAATCACCCTTCCCTATTTACAAGAAACTCACCCAGATGGTTCTTACCAAACTTTGGAAAAGTTGGGAAGGTCCTGTTACATGAAGAATTTCCCTAAGACTTAGAGCCTGATGTCCTACATTTTTTATCCTGTCGAAACATGGGGTATGGAGCACTAGCTGATGAGTGTTGGTGCTGTAGACCTTTGCTGAAACTGTGAACGATTTCCATGGCCCGACTTTTGCTGTGAGTAATTATAATTTCCTATTTTGGCATTTTTTGTTATCCTTAGACAATTCCCTAAGATTATTAATAAGCCCGAGATTTGAACTCATTTAGGACATTGTCTACATAGATTAAGTGTCCTCAAAATCTTAATTTGTGCAAATAACTGATGTTAAATCCTTGATTTTCAGGTATATGGGTTGAGGAACAAAGAAATGACACTACCATTCAAAAAGGAACAAAACAAGTTGAAAGAACGAAGAAAGGCTGATGATCGCCAAAAGAACTCGGCCTGTCACTGAGTAGCTCATCAGAACACCTAAAGTTCTAGTGTTCCAAGCCCTGAAGGAAAGAACCAAGGTTGCTATGAAAGGGAGCAGTGGGCGGATCAATGAGTGATTCTGTGAAGCCAAGATAGATCGGCCAAAGTTACAGACCATGAGGATGTTGAGTACCAAGGCAAAAAGGGTGATGGAAAAGAACAAAGGGTGGCTCACGAGTGGTTCGGCGAGCCCGACTTACTTCGCTGAGTGACTCTTCGCAACACATTTTTGGGGACTATAAATACGTTTTTGAACCATTAGTTTAGTATGACTTATCATAGTACTCTTTAGAACAATTTTATTATTAGTTTTTGAGAATCTTGAGACAGTTTTCTCTAGTTTCCCTTAGCTTTGAAGGATTGAATAAATTCATTTTTGAGAAATTGGAATTGGCTCTTTGGGATTCTTCACATCGAAGCATTGTAAGGACGACATTAGTCTTACCCAGTTGATCAATAATCCATTTGGTAACTATTTTTACCTTTCTATAATGTCTAGCTAAAACACCAATTATTGGGGTGTGATCATGTGATATGGGCTAATTTAGTTTATGGGTATTGCTAATTGTTAGCTTAAATGCTATTTAGAAGTGAGTTTAATTATTAATTGTGGTTTAATTTACGAATTGTAGTTGGAAATGCAGTTATATGTTTGGGTTCTTGAGTTGCTCGAGAGAAAGAATTTAGACCTAAAATTATTGATTGATGATTTGTGAGTATTAGGTTGACCTGGGTTCAACTCGAGAAGTGAATCCTAAACTCAATCCCACAGATTCAGCTCGGTAGAGTGAATGGATTTAGGTGTGGGCAGCTCTTATTTTGCATGCTTGTTGATGTTCGAGGGAAATCACTTGATTTGAGGTAAATTGTTCGAGATAAAGTTTACCTCCACTATTACCTAGCCTACTCACTAATATCTAGCTATTTACTAATAGTTGCAATTACCCATTTGTCTACATTTGCCTATAATCGATCACATCCCAAGAACCTGTCTCATTATTGTTAATTCATTTGTTGTGACTGTTTGTAGCTGTTAATCAAAACCAAAATCCCCCATTTGACATTCGTGTCACCGTTTAATTTGAATAATGTCTTTATTCGACAATTTTTATTCTTATGACTGAGTTGACCATGTTCATAACTTCCCAATCGCATCTAAACACGTATCGCTCCCTGTGGGATTCGACCCCAACTTATTTAGTTGGGCTATATATTGATTAACGATCGTTGATGCTTAGAATTGGATGAAGTGTCCTTGAAATGTTATTAACCAAAATGGCACCGCTATCAGGGAGTGGTGGTGTTTGAAATTCTTTTGGTGAAGTTGAATTGTGTTCTTTTTCGTCATAGTTGAATCTACTTTCTTTTAGTTTTTGTTTGTGTGTTACTGTCTAAAACAGAAGAAATAAGTGTCAATGGTAGCACTGGTAAACCAAGTGGACCACCTTCATTCAAAGATGATGATTCTTAGGGATAACATCCTAAATTTCCATCACTTGGAGGGTGAGGCAATCCATGAGTTGTGGCTAAGGTTTAAGGCTACAATGTCGAACTCATGGAATCCCAGATAAGATGCTACTGTAATGTTTCTATTGAAGTCTTGGTCCTGAGAACAGAGGAGTGGCTGACCAACTAACTCTGGGTGGTCTAATACGACAACCCTATGCAATAGTATCCCAACTCCTCAATTGCATAACTAAGACCAACAAGGAGCAAGAGAGGGACCAGAATCTGGCTAAAATATTGACCCAGCTGGATCTGTTGGCCAAAAAGGTCATGGAATTTGAATTACTGTACAAAAGAAAGATAGATACATGCTTGCTCATGAGAGAAGAAATCCCGAGGATTGTGAGAGGGGACAGATACAAGAAATACTCTCAGTCATCTCCACAAAGTAGAAGAACAAGATAGATTGTTGAATTAGATAAACGAGAATGTCTCAATACTAAATCAGATGACTGCTTCTCATTCCATATCTATTAAGTGGTTGGAGACCCAAATGGGTCATATGTTGTCTCGTCTCTACTCGAGACAACAAGGAGGGTTGCCTAGTGGCAATATGGAAAACCCCAAAAATGAAGCTGGAGTGGGTATTTGCATCATGCCACAACGTTAACTAAGGCGCTTCTTGGGAGGCAACCCATGTTTTATTACTTTATTTTTGTTTTTGGAATAAAGTGTGTTGATTATGCAAGTTGAAGCGTTGAATGTGTTTGAAAAATGCAGGTTGCAGAGTAAAGAGTCCAGTTGGTGATTGACCGAAAAGGTCGGCAAGCCCGACATGTAGCCGTTGGACTCAAGAAATTACAAGGATGGAGTTTGTAAACTCGGCGGGCCCATGGACGAGTCAGTGACTCGCTGAACAGGTCGGCATGCCCTATTTTATCCACCGTTTGGACCCCCAAATTAACTGGAGGGCCTGTAAAACGCAGTGAGGTAAGTAACCACTTACAGAGTTCGGCGAGGACGAGTAATATCACCGAAGGGCCGCGAACTGGATGGATTTTAATAGGCGAAAGGTTTAAAATTTCTAACTATTTCATTTTCCCTCACTTTTAACTTCATACAATCACACCCGAACTTTAGATTTTTGATATTCTTTCCTTTTATCTCTTTTTGCTCGTTGATCTTGTCTTTAGAGTTGGAATTCTTTGCAGCCTAGCATTACAAATTCATATTTCGGCATAAGGTTGGTTTTTCGAACCCCATACTTGTAATTAGCGGTTGAAATCAATTGAAGTTATTTAATTCTTATTGATGTGTGATGGGCCTGCTATGAAATCATAAATATGTGCTAATTGACTTTCGTATTCTCATAATTGCACAAAAATTGCCTAAATGGTTGATTTCCCAAATTTCGTGCTTTAAAATTGGTCATAAACTTGTGGGTTTTTTTTAAATTGTTGTTGAATCTAGTCGGGTGAAGTTTGAGTAACCCCAATTGTGTTAAATGACGTGCTTTGCCCAATGATGGAGCGTCTGACGTCATTCTTAAGGACTAAAGTCGTCAAATGGCCAATTTTGGCCAAACCGGAGTAAGTACGAGTATTCCGGTGGCATGGGTCATATGGTTCTAGGCTTAATTGTGTATGTATGTTGTTTGATTATGTTTTCAGGGGCTGTATGTTTGATTTTGGGAGTCAAGATTGAAAATGGGCACGTTGGGCAGTTTGGCGAGATGGGTCGAGCTCGCCAAACCACTCGGCGGTTCGCCAAAGTCCCCTTAGATCGCATTTAGTTTCATAATTTGGTTGATTTTGGTTCTGTAATTTTCAGAGAGAAGCCTGAGCTCACCGAGTTTACTCAGCGACTCCCCGAAAATTTCCCTTGATCCCTTTCTCTGCCCCTAACCCTTAAAATATATTGTAATTTTCGGTGGGCTAGTCTAAGTTCACCAAATGGTGTCGGCAATTCTCCAAAAGGCCCTGGATATCGCCGACCTGTCTTTCTTATGCGAAATATTAGGCCAATCCTTTCAGCGTGCCCGATCTGGTTCACAAAATTGATTCGGCGACTCGCCGATTGGTTCAACGAGTCGTTGTGCAACTTGATTTTTGCAACTTTTCTTGAACTGTTTCTAACTATTTCTGATGTATTTTGTTGATATGGATAGAACAAACATAGAAAAAAGTTGTATGTCTCCCCGTAAAAGAGCACGGGGTATTACTATTAATGAGGGGGCAGCTGCTCCCTCTAAAAAGGGAAAACAAGAACCTCCAAAAGGAAGCAAAGGAAAGGGCAAAGTGCCCGAGGCACAATGATCGGAGCACCACTCCGACACTGATGGGGAGTCTGCCAATTCTCAGCCCTTATTCTAAAAGCCTGAGGATGACCAGCCACTACAGACCATGAGGGTTGAGATACGTGCTCGAGTTCTCCAAGATCCATCTAGGATCCAAGAGGCCACCCGTCCTACTACTGATACAGTGCTAGCTCAGGCACAAACGGTGGTTCTAGCGCTACCAGTTCTGGGTCCTTGATGCTTTTAGTGACCAACGACACTAACCTATGGTATGAGTGTCTACGATCGCCGATAGTATAGTAACCCAACTAAAGGTTGGGATCGTATCCCAAGTGAGTGGTTTTGAGAATTGATAGAAAAATAAAATTAATCTCTAACTAGTCGTAGCTAAAGACATTAGTGAACAAAAGCATGGTAAATTACAGGGGATGACACGAAAGTGTCAAATATCAATTAGGGGTTTTTTCACAAGTACTTAGAATAGAAAAAATTAACAAGAAAATCAAGTATGGGGAAATGTTCTGGTGGTGTAACCGCAATACAAGTTGAGATAAATCGTTGGGTACATGCTTTCAATAGGAAATTTGCAAGATAATAGTGACTAGGCTAATCTTTACATGGAAATAAGTTTCCTCTCGGGCAACTTACCCCGTTTCAAATGGGTTCCTCTCGGACACCCATTTTCTGCAGGAAGACCAACCTACGCCTTACCCCACTCACTTTCTCGAGTTGAGTGTTAGGATATGGGACTAAGGCTCACCCTCTTGGTTGAATCTCTTGTCGAGCCACTACTTAGGCCATCAGTCTAGTGGTCTTGGTTTCGCGACCTCCCTCTCAGGCAAGCCGAAAACACATGGATGGTTTTGTATTTGGAACTACAAACCATTAAATTAAACCACAACCACTTGGTGAAATCACCATTAAAATACATCTACTCTATCATCAACCAAGACCCAACAGCAATATCAACACATATTTGCTAAATCACACCCCAAGAATGGGTTTTTTTTTCCACACATCAAGAAATAACAAAATACACCTAAAACTAAAATCAAATGGGTATATGAAATTAAACCTTGATTTAAGAAAAGGAAAAAGAGTGGAGAAGACCCACTTCCAACTTGGGGAAGATGAAATCCTTCTCTCTTCAAGTCTCCCACAAAACCCTCTCCAAACTTGAGAGAAAATATCTAAAATCGTACTATTCTATTCTGAAAATAATAATAATAATGGTTTGGGGCTCCTAAAATTAATAGAGTGTTTAGTATCTATAGCCATCACAAATTAGTGATGGCAGATAGTTCGGCGAGGTTAGTCAAGTCCGCCGAATGACTCGGCAACTCGCCCTTCTTCTGTCTCATCACCGTTTAGTGCTTGCCTTCATCATCTTCAGGTTCTGGACCAATGGGTGGTATAGTACTGCTTCACAGAATTATTCGGCGAAACGCCGACTACTACTTTCATCGCCTTTTTGATCCTCTTCCTTTAGGGCTTCGCATAATGGAACAAATGGATGAGTATGTCCTTTCGGTGAATCGCCAAAGGTGCTTCGCGATGCTCAGGCTTCAACTTCTTCGTTCTTTTCAGCCTTTTTGTTACTTTTTCCGCCTATGTGTCCAAGCTTCCACTAAAACTTCAAATATCTGAAACTTAAGAGTTTTCATCAGATATTGAGACAAAATAAGCATTCGAGAATACTATTTCTATCAAAATAAAGCCCTAAATGAGTCCAATTTGTGGACTGATCAACACCCCCAACTTAAACTCTTGCTTGTCCTCAAGCAAACTTAAGTTCAGCTGTTCAGAAAAGGTGTCTCAAATAGTGCTACACAAGACTCAATCATGAGTGCACACAACAAGATTCAATTTACTTATGCAAGGATCAATTGTGTACTCAAAGATTTAGGTTGTGACATAGCATTACCAAACATTCTCATGCTCGCAGTACTTGCTACTTGTGCAAGTTCAAGCTCATCAAAAAGTATCTACATGCCCTCACATAAAGAATGATTCCACATACACACCAAGAGGTTAATCAATTCAAGATCAAGAATTAGATTCAACGCTCACATTCAAAAAAGAGGAACACAATGCATGTTTTCACCTATAGGTTTGCCCTTATTTTCCAATCATCTTTCGATTCGGTTACTCAAGATCAAAAAGATCTTTCTAAGGCTTGTAATGGGGCTGAGTGCAAAGGTATGGTCATTTAGGCTCAGTGACATTTTCCTCATTAGTTGTGGTATTCTCAAGGCATTCCCTTCTTTTCCTTTATCAATTATTTTTCTAGTGCTTCTAAGTCACCTTTTATTCTCCTCAATGGATTGCTTGAAACCCTATTCCCTTCGTACGTTATTCCACTTTTTTTTGTTTTAAATTGAAGGGTTCCATTTTTATGCAACACCATGGGTTAAGGTGGACTTTTCTTGCACTTTTTGACCTCTCCTTTTCCTTTTCACCACACCCCTAACTTAGGCTTTTGGCCTAAGTTGGCTATTCGCTTAAACCACAAATCAAGAAAATTGTAGGTAATGGGTCAAGTAAGCTCTAGGGTTCATCAAGGTTCTTCCAAGGAAAGGTAGGGCTCAAAGGGTGTTCAAAAGAGTTTCACACGCTCACGGGTAGGCCACAAAAGATGTATATGTCAAATTTGGCTCACACTCTTTAAAGTTGCGTAAGATCATCTCAAGAGGATACCTTTCTAAATCAATCAGACTAACGGGGCAAATTCTAGGTTTATTCATGCATGGATCAAAGTAAGATAATCACACAAGGCATTGACACTTAAGTCAAACAAGACTACACACTTTCGCTAGTGTGCAACGGTCATTACAAGAGAATCAATTCGATGAATGGCTAATCACAACGAGATGCAAAGAGTTCACATATTGTTTATGCAACTTCATTTGGTCTCATTGTAGCCGCGCATTCATGTTCGTTCAATTGAGAGCACTATTCAAGTCATCAGTATTGATCAAAACCGAGACTCAAATTTGTTTTTCCAAAAGAACCGCCACATTCAACTAAAGAGGGGTGGTGAAAATGTGCAAAAAATTTACAAAGTTTCGGTTGGGCCAAATATCATTTGCATTTAGAAAAAGAGAGCCTCAAGCTCAAACATCTACAGAAAAACAGTTTTGACAATTTTAAATAGAACAACCCAAATATAAACACAAATGCAAGAAAAAAGTCGCACACACAGGTGGGTCATCCTTCATCCTTCCACCCCACCACAAATAAAAGGCGTTTTGTCCTCAAATGCAAGTAATGACAGAGTTCACAGTTGAAGAAAGAGAAGATAAGGAAAGAGGTAAATAAGAGTCCTGTCTATGTAGTCTCTCTATCTGTCCGGGTATTCGGTGCATTTCCCTAAAGTAAAACCATGGTCCCCGGAGTATTGTTGTTTTAGTCCTCAATGGTTGCCTTTGTCGTGGCCTCTACATCAAGATTAACTACAATCATCTGATCTATCTCCTGAGCTACTCCGAAGGGCCGTATTGGATCTGGCTTTAGTGGTATATTTCCTTTATCGGGCTAGCTCTGCTTTCTCTTTATCTTTCTTAAACTCTCGTGCATATATGTACCTGGGTGGATCATTTCCCCCAACGACTTTTGATCTAGCCATTACTGCAAAGACTTCGTGGATAGGTTCGATAGCAATTCAAACAGGAGAAAAAGGGTGTTTCTGGGTGTGGAATTTCTTAGCCAAGCTAGTTGGCGAAATACTCATCCTGTTAGGCCAATCGTTGAAAGTGATGTACCACTGATACAAGGGCGTAGACAAAAGGGGGAACAAGGGATCCTTCGGCGAGTCACCGAGTGCATTTTGTGAATTAAATTGACCACCGAAAAACACAAATTGATCAATGCATAAAGTATTCAGTTAAAGGTGAAATGGAGACATTTGGTGAACTGCCGAGCAGTTCGACGGATTTTGGTCATCTCGCCAATCAGCTCAACGTGTCTAGTTTCAACCCATCCTTTCAAATTTCACCCAGCAACCCCAGACAATGCAAATTATGATTATATAACTCAATTTCAACGAAAACTCAAAGAAACGTATATTCTCACCGCTTAACAGTTCAACTCAAAGCAAAGATAAGTGGTAGTCCCTCAAATCATGCAGAAAATATCAAATCTTAATCGATAATATATACAATCACAGTAACTCAGAGACTCAACAGAGATTTTCCACTGTCTGTAATTATGCAAATGAGTAAAAATTCTGATCATATAATTGAGGAGTTTGATTACTAACCTTTGATGCCGAATTAGATAGTACTGGATTCCTAGGTAGCAATATGATCCTAATCCGAGTACAATTCGATGCATAAAATACTCTAAAAGTGTGAGAAATATAAATACTATAGTGCGAGTGTGAGTTTGTGAAAAGGGACAAAGTGAAAGAAAGTGAATGAAATGGAACTTTTAAACCTGTGGCATGTGACCGTGCAGTTTTTGCTCATTCGGTGATGTTAGTCGATTTCACTCCATTACTCGGTGAAACGCCGAATATCTAATTTCCTCGCCAAATATAATAGAGTTTTCAGTTCAGGTGAGCAGTGCATCAACGGTTTTTATCGAGATCCCCAATTGTATTGGGTATGCGCCGACAAAATTCATACTCCACCAAGTTTTACAGACTCAACCTTTAAGACATATTGTGTCAAATAGTGGGAGAGATCTGGTCGTCGTGCTTGTCGGCGATTCACCAAACTGAATTGTTGTTCGCCTCCATACATCTTTTCAAGCACTTTCCTTACTCAATTTGTACAAACAACACACGTCTTCTTTCATGCCTTTTAGCATTTGTCTGACCTTTAACTTTGTTTAGGATACGTGAGAGCATATCCTCATACCTACCACTTTATGAGTCCCTGGGCTTCTGATCCTCGTGGGGAGGCACGTATCTATCATTTTCCCCATCCTTCTAATTTGGATTACGGTCCCTCCATTCACGATATCGATCATTCCAGCGTTCGTCTCTAACCCATCCTTGATTACCACCCTGTCTTGGGTTGTTCAAACAATAGCCCCCGTCTTGGTTAGCTAGATAATTTACTTTCTCGTTATACATGGCTTCAAAGTTCATCTCCTCAGGATTCACACCCCCGACTTCCACAACATTGACACCACTGGTACCAGCCCCCATGACATTTTTGGATAAAATGTCAACCTGCGTCATGATCTTGCCCATGTTTTGGTCTCTCTCATAATCTTTCTCAACCTTGGATAGTTGAAATGTGACCGGTGGGACCTGGTCTTCACGGGTGTACCATGCCCTGTTGATGGTTGTCATGATATTGAGAAATTGAGCTACTACTGCATATGGTTGGTTGATTAATCATCCGGGCGAGAGTTGGTCAGCTATACATTTGTTTACCGAGTCTAGACTCCGATAAAAGTGTTGAAGGAACACATTATCAGGTAGACCTGGGTTGGGAATTGTAGCACCAATTTCTTAAACCGGAGCCAAGTTTTGTGCAGAGGCTGTCAATTCAGATACTTGAAGCTTTGGATGTTGTCCCGAATAGTCATCATCTTCTAGGGAGGGAAAAATGGCACATTAAATGTGGTGTGCAACTCCTCCCATGAAGTGATCGAGTTACGTGGCAGCCCAGCTGGCCACTTGCATGCCTTCCCCATTAATGAAAAAGGGAATAGCCTCAATCAAACCGAATCCTCTGAGATGTGTTTGAATTAGAATGGTCCACACACATCTATGAAGTTTCAAAGATTCTCATGTGGGTCTTCATGTGGGTCCTCGTGTGCTAATCCACTGAAAAATCCTTTTTGTTGCAAGAATTGTAACATGGTTCCCGCTATGTGGAACACCGCATTTCCCTTTGTTGGAGGTAGATAGATGGCTCCAACACCTCCCATGAGATGTGGGTCATTGATGTTGGGCTCTTGCACATCGTTGAGGTTGCCGATGTCGTCCTGATGGCCCACCTGAACACTCATGCTTTCAGAACTGTTTACACAAACAACAAAATAAAACTAAAAATTAAGTTACTAAACTACAACTAAGAATAACAAAAATTCTACTAATCTAAAAATTCTCAAATAACACCACTCCCCGGCAGCGGCGCCATTTTGATGCTTATCGTGACCAACGACACTAACCTACGGTGTGAGTGTCTACGATCGTCGATAGTATAGTAACCCAACTAAAGGTTGGGGTCATGTCCCAAGGGAGTGGTTTTGAGAAATGGTAGATAAATAAAATTAAGCTCTAACTAGTCGTAGCTAAAGACATTAACAAACAAAAACATGTTAAATTAAAGGGGGTGACACGAAAGTGTCAAATATCAATTGGGGGTTTTGTTATAAGTAGTAAAAATAGCAAAAATTAACAAGAAAATCAAGTATGGGGAAATGTTCTTGGGGTGAGATCGTAATACAAGTATAATCGGTTTTCTTATTTGATTTGTGTTTACGGGGTTCCGAATGAATCGCAAGGTTCCTTTTGATGTTTTTTATGGTTGATGTTTTTTCTGCTGCATTCTTCGCTTAAAAGGAATCTGCTTCACTTTAGTGATGGTCGCTTAAGAAGAACCTGGTTAGCAAAAGCAAGATTCTTCTTTCAGGCAGGTTTCGCTTAAGCGAAGCATGGTATAATTAAGCAATAGTCGCTTAAGTGGAACAATGTTGCCTTAAGCGTGACCTACAACTTTTTTAGGGTTCTGTTATGCGGAACCTGATTCGCTTAAGCGACACCTAAGAGGGTTTTTGCCTGCCACGTTCGGGGTTTAAGCCCCATTTTCCATTTATTAGCTTGGGGAACCCTTGGTGACATTTTTTGAATGGATTTTATTTGTTAAATCAATTGGGTAAGTTTTTATGACTCTATACCTTGATTTTCCTTTGGTTATTTATGGATTCTAACATCATAATTTGGGATTTGATTCAATAAATGGTAAGGTTTTGCAATAACTTGAGTTTTGATTTATAATGGTGATTTTGGAGTGCTTTTGATCCCTTTCTAAAAATGGGTTTCACTAATGAGTTTCTAAAGCCTTAAACAACATTTTCAAGTATTGTTTTTCCAGATTCAAACCTTATTTTTAAAATTGGGTCTTGTGCTGATTGACACACTATTTAAGTGTATTGATGTGGGTATCATTGTTTTCAAAAATTTATTTTGCATACTTACTTGTATATAAATTGTGTGGTTTTGAAAGTAATTCGAAAGGGGAAGACTCAACTCTTGTAGTGAATTATTGTTTCATTTAAGGTAAGTGATTTCCTAAATCTTGTATTCTAGTAGAATTTGTCTGTTTTCTTCGTTGCTTGTGTTTTGATAGTAATTGGTATGAGGTGAAGGATTTAATTATCCCCTTTATATGTATAAATCAATAAAGAGGGTTTGAAATGAAAAAGGCTATGTGATGAATATGATGATATGAATTGTCTTATTCTGACCCTTGTTGAATGATTGATGAAATGCTTGAAAGCATGAATATGGACTTGAATTGTATGGTTAGTTGTCTCTTCCATGTGGTGTGATGTTTCTAGTAGGCATTGATCGTCATGAGATTTGTGACGATTAATGATGCCGAGGTATTAGTCGGCAAGTGCTATCAGGCAAAGGTATTTGTCGGCAAGTGCTATCAGGCAGAGGTCTTTGACTATGAGTGTTGTTAAGCCGAGGTCAGTTTCGAATAGTGCTTATAAAGCTGATGAGAAATGGTTCTAGTGAGAGACTGATTAGTGTGACTTGATGCAGTTTATGATTATGCATGACTTGGTTGCTATATTGTGATTGATGTACTTGTTGTGTGTGATAAAACTAGTTGAAATTGAGATTGATTTATTTAATTCATTTGATGGCTGAATTGTGACTATTGAACTATGGATATTTTGGCTTGTGATTCGTCTATTGTAGAACTTTTTAGGTTGGGCTGATTTCTGTACAGGTTTTAGTTTGAGAAAGTTCGGCTGAAGTGTAAGGGGTACTCGATATCTAGCTAGTTGCCTTGATTATTAGGTTGCTTGCTAGGTACCGTGTGTTTGGTATTCAGTCCTTGCTTCTACACATCAGTAGGTAGCGAGACAATTTAGCGTGATTGTTCTTCTTCTAATTTTCAGAGGATTGTTGGAGGATTTGAGAGGTAGCTGCTTGTTGTAATCCCAGCGGGCCATCTTTTCCTAATCTTTATTCTTTCTTCTATTTGAGAAACAAAGACTTAGACTTCTACTTATTTCCTAATTCTGTACTTTATGTATTTAGTGACTCGTACACGTGGCAACTATATTTTAGGATATTGTTTAGACTGAATAACTTTTCTGCCTTTGTCTTGTTCTTGCTTTATATTTTTGCATTTCTTTCCTTTTCATTGGGTGGTGGCTGACTTTTCTTGGTGGGAATAGACAAGTGTCATCACGTCCATTTTAGGGTTGTTACATTTTTTTTTGATAGTTTAGGTTTTAGGGATGCTATCTTCTTCTTTTTTTCATGGTATGTGTGTGTTATAGAATTTATTTGGTGATCCTAATTTGTGTTAATTATTTAAATTGATGATTATGAGTTAGTTATTTTAAGAAATGTGAAATATTGATGAATGGTTCTCTTCATTAAACGTGCATAAATGGATCACATGTACAAATATTCTTTTGCGCTTCATTAATGACTTAAGAAAGCTACATATAAAAGGTAAAAAAATGTTACATAATACAACACAAACTTCTTATATTTCGATAAGGAAAGTCTTCTAGATATAAGGGATATAATGATCTCTTAAAGTCCAAAATTTTACAGATCGTGGTCCACTTAAACCCACAAATTGGCAGAAATAGGAGAAGGTTTGGATCCATGATCCACCCAAATTACACCTCCCTAGAGTTGTATAAGTTGTCACAGTCAAATAAAAAACCTTATAAGGGTCAGGGTCGATCCCACAAGGAAAATGGCAAAGACATAGACTAATTTACTGTTGATTGTACTTTTGGTCAGTTTATTTACGTAAAAAGTGGGGTTTAGTAACATAAAATAATGATTGATTGATTTATAGTAACAAGTTAACAAGTAATAGAATTCACAGTTTGTAATATCAATATGAGATGAAACTAGGACATATGATATTCCCCTTAAGTTCTTAATGCAGTAAACCCAATAATAGTAACTTTTTCCTAGTATTTAATATGCAAAGTCGGTAAGTTAGGCATCTCATAAGTTATTGGTCGTCCAAATATGGAATTTCACCACGCAACTTGGTCGTGTACGAGTGTATGCTTTACCAACTCTTATCATTGACCCAAGATTAGTGATACACTCAAATTACACCTCCCTAAAGAAGTATAAGCGATCGTTATCAAGTAAAGAACCCAACTTGTAGGTTGGGGTCGATCCCACGAGGAAAATGGTTTAGACTTTACTTTAACCAACAATTATATTCAATTAGCCAAAATACTTCCGGAAACAAGAAATAAAAAGGGGGGGGATTTGTGAAACAAATTGTAAGAATTCAGTAAGTAATCAATAATCAAAAGTCAATTTTGGTTGTTATCAAGATGAGAAGATTAACTAGGGTAAACGTGTTCCCCACAAGCTCATAACTCACTAGTAATCGCAATCCTTTACTAGTGTATTATATGCAAAGTGATATGTTAGGTATCTCTATATCCTTGATCCGGCATCTAGAAAATTTCACCCCGCACCTTGATCCGGCTACGTGTGTATAATTTACTAACCCTTACCTTTACCTCATATTAGATATCATAATTGATGTTTGGCTTAGTTATTACTTCGCACAAATCGACACTAGCCTATTAGATAGTATCACACTAAATCTATGTTGATAATTATTTTCTTGTTGATTACCTCCTTGATCCGGCAAGTAGCAACAAGGTGAGTTCTAACGCGTGCACTCGTTAAAAAGACTTTTAAACGAAAGAATTATCAATGCATGCAAAACACTATTCAAGAATTGCTTATTTACTATTCATACTTTGTTAATCGTTCATGCTTCCCACAACCCTAGTTGTGGATTTAGTTACCCATACTAGCAAGAACACAATTCATAATATTAGATGAATAAATCATGAACTTACGTAACGAGAATAATAAACCCAAAATTTCAACTTGAATTGCAAAGCCAAAATCTTCAAAACGAATGTAGGAAATCAATAATTGCTAGGGTTGCAACTTAATCTCCAAAGTCACAAGGTAAAAATATAATAATAATGTCTAACCCTAAAAAATGAGGTTTACATGTCCTATTTATAGAAAACAAATCCTAAATTAAAAGGGAAACAAATTAAGGAAAGTTTGTTCAGGTACGCGTCTTCAATCCACGAGACTGACTTACGGACCATCGATGGATCTATGGTCCGTAAGTCCCTTCCGTAAACCAGGACTTAGAAAATATTTCTGCTTCCAAAAAAATTAGCTTCTCTGAAGCAAATGGACCGTGGATCGATCTACGGTCCGTCAATCCCCTCTGTAGCTCCATATTTAGAATCTTCAAAAATCAGGTACTGGAACCCTCGCAGTATCATTCTACGGATCAACAGTACGGTCCGTAGATCAATCTACGGACCGTCAATGGACACCGTGGTTCTACACTTGTTCAGATTTCCCTGATTTGTCCTCAATCCCATGCCTGTTGATCTACGGTCATCACCTACGGACCGTGAATGGACCTACGGTTCGTAGATCACCTCCGTGAATGCCCTGTTTCTGCATTTCTTGCAGTTGTCTCTATACTTCCGCGCCTGAACATCATTCCTGCAAAACATCATAAAAACCAATATAAAAAGGCCCTAGACACACACAACTTGTAAGTGAAATGTATTATAAATACTGTAAACTCACGGTATATCAATTAGCCCTGACATATTTGGGTTAGGTTATTAGATAGATTTAATCTCTTTCTCATTCATTACTTCCTTGGCCGGGCAAGTAGGAATAAGTAAAGTTCTAACGTTGTGCACCTTTAAAAAACATCCAAAACTAATAGATCAATAATACATGTACAAGCACTATTCCAGAATTATATAGTTATTAGTTTTACATTGTTAATTACTCATGGTTCCCGTAATCCCAATTGTGGATTAGCTTTTCATGCTTGGGTGATCACAATTAATAATAGGGTTAGTAAAATAAATCATGACTTACAATTAAAGTAGATGAAATTCGGAATCTTCAATTTATGAACAAAAAGAAATATTATAAGCGAACACTTGAAGAAACAATTGCACAAAATGTTTGTAAGAAAATTCTCAAAGCTAAATGTATGTATCTCACAATGACTAACAACCCAAAAATGAAATATTACAACTAATATTTATAGAGATCAAATCCTAAATATTAAGGAAAAGGAAATCTAAGGAAATTTGACTTGGGCAGTAAACTCTACTGTTTGGCACCTACAACTTGTAGGACTTACTACGATTTCTAGGTTGCCTCTGTCAATCAATGGTTAGTCCTTACTTAAGTAGCACCATCTACGAGCATGATCTATTGTCTGTAGATCATTGTACCGCCCGCTCACAACTTATCATTCGATTAGTGGAACTCAACATCTGTTAATAATCTACGACTCATATGTATGGCTCATATCAGAAACTACGGCTCATCAATAACATCCTTCATTGAATTCAATCGTAAAATCAATATCTAAACCTACAACTCCTACCTATGGATGGTAGAAGTAACTATGGCTTGTAGGCCAAGTAGAAGGTAACCGGCCCATGACTGAGCCATGGTACCCTTAATGTAGCCCCGGACGGGCATTGAAGGGCACCACAACTCATAGTGGTACTCGTGTTGCCTTCCATTGTGTGACCAAAAAGGGGCTCCCCTCCCATGAGCACCTAGATGTCTCGTGGTGGTGCCCGTGGAGGTGAGGCAGGACCCACTCAAAGGCTAGCCCTACCCACGAACCCCTAGATGGCTTGTGAAGGGGTAGATTACCTGTGAAGAGGGGGGCATGTTGAGGGGGTTGATTTTCCAAGTCACTGGTCTAGGGACCACGGCTGCCTAGACGGCCCGTATGGGCCTCCATCTGGAGGTTCACGTCAGCTGTAAGTTATGGGCATTTAGTCTTTTCCTAATTATTTTATGTTGATACTATGTGATTTTGCCTATGCCTATGACCCATATATAAGTGATTTTAACCCCAAAACTTACCCATTCAAGTGATTCTCTTAAACTCACCAAAAAAATCAAGTTCTTCCTCTCCAAAATATTTCTCTCTTTAGAAACTTGATGAAAAAGGGTTCAACCTAGGGTTTAAAGGCAAGTCTCCAACTCCACCATTGAAGTCAAGCTTTTGGGATTGAGGTATGATAGTTTTCATCCATGGATTCCTTTCATTCATGGAGTTCCCAAATTCTCCTATTTTCAAACTTAGAAATCTCCAATCAAATTAGGGTTTTGTTCTTTAATATGGGTACTCTTAATTATTAATTTAATTGATTGAATTATGATCTCTTATGCATGAATCAATGAAATTCTATGGTTTTATGATGATTCCTTAAGAACCCATGAAATTCCCATGTTTTCCATGTTATGAGCATGTAATGTGGTTCCTGTATTATGAAAGAAGAGTTTGATGAAATCAATCATGAATTGCTAGAATTACATGAATTTATGATCCACTTCTATGAACCCATGTCTAACCCATGTTTTCTTGAAGTTGATGATTGATAATGGGTTTTGAATCTTGAAAGGTGAATTATGGAATTATGTATGTTATGAAATCTATGAAAATGATTTAAAAATGCTATGAGAGTGAAATATCAATGATGATGTTGTTGTTGTGTTGTTGAAAGGATTTCTCATATACACATGAAAGCATGATTGTGAATGGTTTTCTCACATAATAAATATTCTAAGGTTAATAGGATTTCTCACCTAAATGAATAAAAGATAAAGAGTTATCTTAATAAAACCTAGCTTGGATTGGTTATTGTATGATACCTTTTCAAAAATGACTTATGACCTAGCTTGGATTGGTAAGATGACGTGCCCTTCCATGGATAATAAGAATAAGTAAGAAGATGACTATTATATGGGAATTATGCTTAGTAGCGAGAGGATATTGAGGTGGAAGCTCTCTCTAGTTGAGGACAGGTTTATAGTAGCAATCTGTTTATCCCTGACGTATGTGCCCTCATAGGATGATTGTCTAGATATACATTAGCTAGTGCTTCCACTTAAGCTAGAAGTTCATGGTCCTTACCTTGGCAAGTAGGACAATCTTTTTCTGTGTGGGAGATACTGGGTGATCATGTTATAGCTCACATGGTCTCTATGTCGGTCAAGGCTACTTCCCACAATAATAATGAACTAAGGTTACTTCAAGGAGTATCTCACATGTGTTCGTGTTTTTAAAGATGTTAGCTTGCGTTGACCATGTTTTATGACTTGTGTTTTTTAACTCTTTTTATACCATGTTTTAGCTTGGTCAATGCATGTCATGAAATGCCCCTATTTTAGATTGATTTAAATGTTTGTATGCACGACTATCATAATAGGTACATATTTTGTACTAACACATACTCTTGCCTACATTTCCGCAAATGTAGGTCCGATTTTTGAGCGTTGCTTAGTCCTCATGCTTCAAGGACAAATTTTCATTGTTTTCAGGCTTCTTTCTTATTTTTAGTTTTGGACATGATGTATGGGTTAGGCCCAATTTCATCCTATTGTACTAGATGGCCAATGAGACAGAGTGTTTAGACTTCTGCTTTACTTTTATAAAAATTTTGGCACTTGTAATGTATTTCTTTGTCTCTCTGTTCTATTTCTTATGTTATGAATGTGAAGGGGCTTGTATGGGGCGTCCAGGGGTCCGATACGCCATGTTACATCTAGGGTGTATCCATGTGTTGTGACAAACTTGGTACTAAGAGCACAATGTTTAGAATGGTCCTAGGATTTCTCATAAGACACGTCGAATAGAGTCTTGTTCATAAGTGTGAAACGCGCCACATTTATGAACGAGAGGCTATAAGATATTTAGAAAACTCCACTCTTCATTACTCTTAAGTCGTGTGATAGAGTTTAACTCTATAAGGTCTCTCTCCTTATCCTTAATTGATGCTCTGCAAGATATGGCTACTCGAAGAGCTCTTGCTAAAAGCAATGCAAGGGAGAATGCATAACAAGAAGCTCCTCCCCAAGCTTCTGAAGTTTCAGTCGACTCGTTGGTCGAGCAAGTGACTAATGCGGAGTGAAGGACTATTTTCATGTACTGGCTCAAGCCATGATGGCCCAAGCCAATAGGGAAGTTGTGGTTACCGTGAACCCAAATGTGGGTATGACGACATCTAGAGTGAAAAATTTCACTGAAATGAACTCTCAGAGTTTCATGGTTCTAAGGTTGAAGAAGATCCTCAAGAATTCATTGATGAGGTTTACAAGGTGTTGATGATTATAGGGGTGACACTGGTGGAAAAAATCAACTAGTCCACTTATCAACTTAAGGGTGTTGCACAAATTTGGTTCAACCAATGGAAAGAAGGGAAACCGGAAGATGCGGGTCCCCTAGATTGGGAATAGTTCAAAGTTGCTTTCTTTGATAAGTTCTTTTCCCTTGAGATGAGGGAGACAAAGGTGGTTAAATTCATCAAACTTCATCAAGGAAGTATGAACGTGAAGGAATATGCTTTGAAGTTCACCGAATTGTCTAAATATGCTCCCACCATAATTTCTGATCCTTGGGGAAGGATGAGTAAGTTCGTTTCAGGTGTTTCTGAAATGGTGGTTAAAGAATACGATACCGCATTGCTCATAAATGACCTGGACAACTCTCGTCTCATGGTTCATGCTCAACAGAAAGTAGAGGAGAAACTTAAGGAAGGGTCAAGGGAGACGAAGAGGGCTAAAAACGGTGATGGTAATTTCTCTCATGGAAGGTCGAATGGATATGGTCGTCTTTGATTTCGATAATGGTTTTCCGGCCAAGGTTTCTCCAATGCTCCCCCTAAGATCAACAAAGATAGGGTACCTAACCCTAAGCCGCAAGGAGGTAATGGTAGTTGAACTTCATTTATTATGTCTACTTGTGCTAGGTGTGGAAAGAAGCACTAGGGTAGGTGCCTAGCTGGTACGGATGGTTGCTTCGAATGTGGTAAATGTTTTTATAAGATGAGGGATTTCCTAACTCTTATGGCTAAAGAAAGAGAGAGAAAACAAGTTCTTCCTAGTGGTTCGGGTTTCAATGCTCCCAAACAAAACCGATTCTATACACTTCAGACTTGTGGTGAGCAAGAGGGTTCTCCTGGTTTGGTTACTAGTATGTAGAAAGTCTACCAACTTGATGCTTATTCTTTACTTGATCCCAGTGTTACCTTTTCTTTTGTGACTCATATGTTGCTATGAGGTTTAATGTTTTTCCGGATGTGTTGTTAGAACCTTCTTTTGTCTTTACTCAAGTTGGTGATTTTATTGTGGCTAAGAGGGTCTATAGAGTTACTTTTGTTGACTTGGTAGAGGTTATAATGTTAGATTTTGATGTTATTCTTTGTATGGATTGACTACATTCTTGTTATGCCTCTGTTGATTGTAGAACCTGTGTAGTCAAGTTTATGTTCCCAAATGAGCCTATTCTAGAATGGGATGGGGCAAATTCTATGAGTAAATGTCAGTTTGTATCTTGTCTAAAAGCTAGAAAGATGATTGCTAAGGGTTGCATATACCATCTAGTTAGCGTAAGGGATGTGGATTCTGAAACCCCCTACTCTTGAGTAGGTCTTCGTGGTTAATGAGTTTCATGTTGTTTTCCCAGATGATTTAGCTGGTATTTCTCCCGAGAGGGAAATAGATTCTGGTATTAATCTCCTTCCAGATACGCAACCTATGTCCATTCCTCCTTACCGTATGGCTCTAACAGAACTAATGGAGTTAAAATAACAGTTGAAAGATTAATTTGATAAGGGTTTCATCTGATCGAGTATCTCTCCATGGGGTGCTCTGGTTTTGTTTTTTATAATGAAAGATGGTTCTCTCCGTATGTGTATTGACTATCGTCAATTGAACAAGGTGACCATTAAGAATAAGTATCCTCTTCCAAGGATAGATGATTTGTTTCACCAACTTCAAGGAGCGAATTACTTCACTATGATTGACCTTCGGTTGGGTTTTCACCAATCGATGGTGAAGAAAGATGATATTTCAGAGATGGCCTTTTGAACTCGGTATGGTCATTAAGAGTTTTTGGTAATGTCATTTGGTTTGACTAATGCCCTGGCGACATTTATGGATTTGACAAATATGGTGTTGACAAAATATCTTGACATTTTTATGATTGTGTTCATTGATGATATATTGACTATTCGAGAGGTGAGGATGAGCAAAGTGATCATTTGAGGATTGTGTTGCAGGTTCTAAAAGACCTACAACTCTTTACAAATTTTAGTATATGTGAGTTTTGGCTAATGTCCATGACTTTTCTTGGTCACATTGTTTCAAGTAAGGGTATCGAGATAGATTCTAGGAAGACGGATGCGGTCAAGAGTTGCCCTAGACCTCTATCTCATTCGGATATTAAAAGATTCTTAAGATTAGCTGATTACTAGAGAAGGTTTGTTGAAGGGGTTTCTTCGATTGCTTCTCCAATGACAGAATTGACTCAAAAGAAGTTTAAGTTCAAATGCTCCAAAGAATGTGAGAAGAGTTTTCTAGAATTGAAAGATAGATTGACTCTCTCTGGTGTTGACCTTACCAGAAGGGACTGATGGTTTTGTTGTTTACTGTGATGCCTTGAGAATTGGGTTAGGATTTGTACTTATGCAAAATGGGAAAGTTATTGCCTATGCTTCATGACAACTTAAAGTTCATGAAAAGAAGTGTCCTACTCATGATCTTGAATGAGCAGTTGGTGTTTTTGCATTAAAAATTTGGAAGGACTATTTGTATGGTGTTCATGTAGATGTGTTTACCGACAATAAGAGTTTGGAATACGTGTTTAATCATAAGGATCTAAATCTTCACCAAAGAAGGTTGCTTGAGTTATGGAAAGATTAATAAATGAGTGTTCTCTATCACCCCGGTAAAGCGAATGTGGTGGTGGATTCTGTAAGTCGGTTATCTATGGGAAGTATTGCTCATATTGAAGAAGATAAGAAGGATTTGGTTCGAGGTGTTCATATATTTTCTGATTGGGTGTTCAGTTAGTAAACTCCACCAAGGGTGGTGTTATGGTCCACAATGGTTCTGAATCATCTTTTGTGGCGGATGTGAAAGCCAAAAAAGGTCTTCATCCACTTTTGGTTGAATTAAAAGAAGTGGTTCTTAAAACGTTTGTAGAGGCTTTCTTCCAAGGGGGAAATGGAATACTTAGATATCAAGGTCATTTGTGTGTTCCTAATGTTGATGACTTGAGGGAACAAATCTTGTCGGAAGTCCATAATTCTCGATATTCCATTCACCCTGGAGCCACCAAGATGTACCATAACTTGCGAGAGATCTATTGGTGTAATATGATGTAGAAGGATATTGCAGAACATGTGGCTAAATGTCCTAATTGTAAACAAATGAAAGTTGACCATAAAAAACTGAGAGGTTTATCCCAAGATATTAGCATTCCTACTTGAAGTGGATAGAGGTGAATATGGATTGTATTGTTTGTTTACCTCACACCAGACGACAACATGACTCGATTTCGGTTATAGTAGACTGAATAACAAAATCATCTCATTTTATTCCCGTCAAGATTTATTATTCGGTGTAGGACTATGCTAGGTTGTATTTGGGGGAAATGGTAAAGTTTCATGGAGTGCCTTTATCCATTATCTCCGATCGTGGTACTTAATTTCCTTCTCTATTTTGAAGATCCTTTCAAAAGGGTCTTGGTAATAGTGTTAAGCTTAGTACATTCTTTCATCCACACACCGATGGACAAGCGGAGCGTACTATCCAAACTTTGGAAGATATTTTGAGAGCATGTGTTATTGATTTCAAGGGTAATTGGGATGATCACTTGCCTTTGATTGAGTTTTCATATAACAATAGTTACCACTCGAGTATTGGAACAACTCTATTTGAAGCATTGTATGGTAGAAGGTGTAGATCTCCTATAGGTTGGTTTTAGGTGGGTTAAGTTGCTTTAATAGGTCCAAAATTGGTACAAGAGGCCATGGAAAAAGTTTGACTTATTAGAGAAAGGTTGAAAACGTTTCAAAGTCGGCAACAGTCATATACCGATGTAAGAAGAAGAGAACTTGAGTTTGATGTTCATATTGTGTTTACTTGAAAATTTCACCCATGAAGGGTTTGATGAGGTTTGGTAAGAAGGGGAAGCTTAGTCCCCAATATATAGGCCGATATTAGATTTTGAGGGTGTGTTTGTAAGGTTGCTTATGAACATAATTTGCCAAATAAATTGGCATTGGTTCATCTGGTTTTTCATGTCCCTATGTTGAAGAAATGCATTGGTGATCCGACATCCATAGTTCCCTTAGATGGTTTGAGAGTTAAGGATAATATTTCCTATGAAGAAGTTCCTATTTAGATTCTAGACCGGCAAGTCAAGAATTTGAGAAATAAAGAAGTTGCTTCTGTGAAAGTGTTGTGGAAGAATCATTTAGTTGAGGGCACTACTATGGAGGCTGAGGCTGATATGATGTCCTGATATCCTCATCTCTTTTTTTCTATCCCTACTCTAGCTTGAGGTAATGACCTCCTCATGGTTGACTCTTTGTTTTGGGGTTATCTTTCTTAGGTATTCTCATGATTTCCTTATTTATGGATATTCATGAAAAAACATAGGTTTTGAGAAAATGAGTCAACTTGACTGATTTCTACATGTTTATGTGCATTTGAGTATGAGTTGGATATAGAATTCATGATATGATTATTTGAACATGCTTTAGCTGTTGATATTTCCTCCTCAGATATATGCATTTATGTGATGGCATTCATGTTGGGCTACTAAGTCTAGTTCCTATCTTCTTTATGATGTTTTAGATACGTTCTATCTTGGAGTTGAGGTTCCTCCTTGGTTGTATTCATTTAGATGAAGTTGCATGCATGTTGGGTTGCTAGTTTAAAGTTCCTTTCGAGGATGAATGTTCTAGAGGGGGAGATATTGTAACACATCGAAGATTAAGCCTACCAACAGAGCTAAGTGGAAGGTCACCGGCTCGTGGCTGAGCCATGGCACCTTTAATGGAGCTCCAGACAGGTGAAGGGCAACACGACTCGTGGTGCCATCCAGTGTTTGACCAAAAGGGGATCCCCTTCCACGAGCACCTAGACGGCTCATGGTGGTGCCCGTGGAGGGGAGGCAGTAGACACTTCAAAGCTAGACCTTCCCACGAGCCCCTAGACGGCTCGTGAAGGGAAAGATAGCCAGTGAAGGGGACGAGACTTATGAAGGGATCTGATTTGCCAAGCCACTTGTCTAGGGACCATGACTTCCTAGACAACTTGTGGACTACTAGACTATTTCTGTGGGCTACCATCTGGAGGTTCGAGTCAGCTGTAAGTTAAGGGCAGTTGGGTATTTTCCTAATTATTTTATCTTGATACTATTGTCAATTTGCCTATGCCTAGAACCCCTATATAAGTGATTTTAACCCCAAAACATACCTATTTAAGTCATTTTCGTAAATTCACCAAAAGAAATCAAGTTCTTCCTCTCCAAAATATTTCTCTCTCTAGAAACTTGAAGAAGAAGGGTTCAACCTAAGGTTTCAAGGCAAGTCTCCAATTCTATCATTGAATTTAAGCTTTTGGCATTGAGGTAGGATTGTTTTCATCTATGGATTCCTTCCATTCATGGAGTTCCCAAATTCTCCAATAGATAGAAATCCCCAATTGAATTAGGCTTTTCCTCTATATTATAGGTTCTCATGATTATTGATTTAATTAATGGAGTTATGATTTTTTATGCATGAATTGATGAAATTCTATGGTTTTATAATGATTCCATGAACCCATTAAATTCCCATGTTTTCCAAGTTATGAGCATGTAATGTGGGTTAAGCATTATTAAAGAAGAGTTTTATGAAATCATGCATGAATTGATAGAATTACATTCATTTATGATGATCTTCTATGATCCCATCTCTAACCCATATTTTCTAGATTTTGATGATCGAAAGTGGGGTTTTAACCTTGAAAGGTGAATTATGGAATCATGCATGTTCTTATGAAATCTGTGAAAATGTTTTAAGGATACTTCGAGAGTGAATTATCAATGATTATGTTGTTATTGTGTTTTTGAAAGGATTTCTCATACACACATGAAAGCGTGATCCTGAAAGGTTTTCTCACATTATAAGGATTTTAGGGTTGAAAGGTTTTCTCACCTAAATGAATCAAAGATAAAGAGTTATCCGAATGAAACATAACATAGATCTGTGATTGTATGATACCTTTCCATGGATGACTTATGACCTAGCTTTGATTGGAAGATGACATGCAATCCATGGATAATAAGAACATGTAAGAAGATGACTATTCCGGTGGAATTATGCTTAGCATCGAGAGGTTATTGAGATGGAAGCTGTCCCGAGTTGACGTCGGGTTTCTAGTACTACTCTCTTTATACCTGACATATGTGCCCCCATAGGATGATTGTCTAGATAGACATTAGCTTGTGGATCCACTTTATCTCGAAGTTCATGGTCTTTACCATCGCAAGTAGGATAACCCTTTTTGGTGTCGGAGACACCGGGGGATTATGTTACAGCTCGTATGGTCTCTATGTCTGTTAAGGCTACTTCCCACAATAATAATGAACCAAGGTTACTTTAAGGAGTATCTCACATGTGTTCAAAGCTTTTAAAGATGTTTTCTTGCATTGCCAATGTTTTATGACTTATGTTTTCTAACCCTTTTTATACCATGTTTTAGCTTGGCAACGCATGTCATGAAATGCCCCTATTTTAGCGTAATTTAGATGTTTATATGCATGGCTATCATACTTGGTACATATTTTCTACTAACGCATACTCTTGCCTATATTTCCCCAAATATAGGGTCCGACAGTCAGGATTCTCAGTTTCGTGGCTAGAGGTTGACTTGAGAGATTCTGAGTGTTGGTGAGTCCTCATAAGTATCAAGGACATATTTTCATTGTTTTCAATCTTCTTTCTAATTTAAGATTTGGACATGATGTGTGGTCTAGGGCCAATTTCATCCCATTTTACTAGATGGATAATAAGACAAAGTGTTTAGGCTTCCCTTTTACTTTTATAAGAACTTTTGGGACTTGAAATGTATTTCTTAATCTCTTTGTTTATTTTCTTATGTTATGAATGCTAAGTGGCTTGTATGGGGCCTTCCGGGGTCCTATATGCCATGTTACATCTAGGGTGTACCCTTGGGTCGTGACAGTTAATCCCAAAAAATAACTAATACTACAACATTTTAGGCCTACGGCCACCCCAGTAAAGTGTAGCCTAAACTAGAAAAAAGTGTGGCCTTTGAATAAAAGGCTAAACTTTTGTACTTTAAGAAACGCTTTTTAGGAGGTGGCCAAAATAAGCGTAACCTTTGATATTAGGCAACACTTTTGAAATGTCGCCACAGCAGCTACACTTCAAAAGCGTGGCCAAAGAGGTATAAAGGGCACACTTTGTAGTAATTCATTAGCAACACCTTATGTGTGATTATACAACACTTAAAAGTGTGGCCTTTGCTTTGTTATTGGTCACAATTAAAAAGTGTTGCCTTTTATATATCATCTAGAACAACACTTATAAAGTGTGCCAATGTTGTGTAAAATTTTTGCATCCACAATTTTTCATTTTTAAGAATAATAATTTTTATTTGCATATACTCAATAATCACATAATTAAATATATATAAGTGATCTAAAGCATAAAATTAGCTAATAAATAAATCGAAGCTAAATATTTCGAATAAGCTTCAAAAAACATGTCTTGTACAAGCAATACTTAGAAAGTGACTGCTTAAAGATCTCTACTTTCAATAAATTCCATAAAATCAAATGAATTTAAACAAATATGACAATAGTACAAAAACTCTTCATCGTTCAATACAATAGTTCGAATTTACTTCTAGCCATTATTCAAATTCAATTACCGGCATTTTCCTGCACAGTCAAAATTAAATTAGTAATTAGTGAAATAAATCATGTATTTAATATGCTCAATACTAGTCATTTTTAACAATACTTCCCAGCCCCTTCCCAATGTAGGGGTATTGTCATAAAAAACAGGGCTCTTAGTTGCTATTAAAACATGTATTTCATATGCTAATAAGATGTGACAGTAACTACAAAAAAATCCATAAATGTTGCAAACAAATTGTGCACACCTTCTCGTAGTTGTTGAATATAGCTGGACACAAGAAAAAGAGGAAACTAAATTTATGGTGAAATGATGACCAATTAGCAAAGCTAAAGGTGAACCATACCTTGGATCCAACTCCATCAGTATCTCAGTACCAACACAAAGCAAGTAGCGATGCTAGGTTATCCCGAACCTGATGACAAATAATAAGTTGGTGCAATAGCAATCATCAATTTGTTCTAGTACAAATCAAAGACAGATTCTTGAAGCATAACAATATATAATGGCCCATCTTATTTATTTGTGAAGTCAGCCCAAAAAAAAAAACTATAAACCTAGAGAGAAGAAAACTAATGGATCAATACTTAGGTATTAACACTGCGAGTATCTAAATTTATAGGACGATCTTCTCTGAAGTATGAAACACTTGTTGTCAACTAAAGGAACCCTTTATCTATACAGAACAATATGACTGAAGAGGCTACGACTTACATCAACACTCCTAAGTCATTTTCATGAAACTAAAATAGCATACAAACATGCTAATTTGAGGGACTCATATGTAAAGAGGCCAATTTCAGTTGATAATGACTTGATCGTCTCTAATTTTTCTTTTATTTTGTTCTCTTTGTCTGCAATCACCTCATCCTTTCCTTTCAATGCTTGCTTAGTATCCTCAATATTTGATTCTTAAATAAAATAGAACCCATTAGAAGGAAAGAGAGATGGCAAATAATTAATATTTCGTAGTCCAAATTGAAACAGCACAAATTACATCCCAAGCACTAATCCAGAACTCACTTTGTAGAATTATCTCACAACACAAAGAAAAAACTATATGGAATTTAGAAACATGCCAATGACAATGGCAAACACAAAGTATGACAACAACGGAATAGGCACCTCTCAAATTTATAATCATGAGGATGTGTGAATTATTCTTGTTGCGTCTCTCTATTCCAAATTAGATATGCTACTTGCATATAATTTCCTATTTGTACAGTCACCAAAGGAGAAGTGTAATTGTGGATTATCTCCAAAATTGTGTAGTTTCCAAAATAGTATCTCCCTATTAAGTCATTAAATGTTGGCTAGTCATTTATCTTTCTTTCAAAACATACATATATTACTTATTTTCACTATACCTACAATATTAGAGCTGATTTGTGTTAAAAATTGGACAGTAGACAACTAAAATTAAAAACTTATATCAAAGGAGAAGAAAGGATTTCTACTATACCCAAATAAAATTTAATATTTTATGTTAAATCTTTTTATTTTAATTTAAGTAAAGAATAGAACAAAATAAAAATATTTTGTAGCAATATAATGTTTCAATTTTGGGGTAAAAGAAAATAGAGGGAGTATAAATTTGAAACATGCATCCACAAATCATATAAAGGTATAAACTCCATAAATGTAGAAGAACAAAGAGAGACCTAACAAAGTGAATGTTACCAGACAAAAAATAGTAGAGAACTCCCCGAGCCATGGCGATGGAATTAAGGTGAAGTGGATTCTAAGGAAGTGTATGAGTAATAATGGCATGACATGTGTTATGCTTCTACTTTTCTAGAGAGAATAAGTGAAGCAGTAGGAGCTTGCTTTCAAGTTCCTTTTGTCACCCCCTTTTCCTTACTAACAAAAATATTATTGCAAGATTTTAACTACCAACACTAAGAGGACTAATAAAAAAGAGAAGGAACTTCCTTATGGATTTTGACTTGGTTTAAAATATGAGTTCAAATTTAGGAGAAAATTATGCTAATACTCGAAGCAAAAGTTTTTTATAATAAATAACAGCAGAATCAATGAAAACAAAAAAGATATAATTACTCAAAACAAGATTGGTAAATGTGTGTCAACAGAATCAAATAAATTGTCATAGAAAATTTTAGAACCACACTCAAATTTGCCACTTTAGGTGTCGCTTTCTCATAACTCAAACTTAAATGGCCCAACACAAATTACTATACCTTGGAGTTCATTGATATGCTCACTAGAAGAGATGTGTTGTGCCTGAAACCAGAGAGATTCCAACTATAAGACAGTTGAGAAGATTGATTAAAATTGATGTTTAGAATTTAGCAAACCTCAACTAATACTATACCTCCTCAATATTCTTAATCTAAAATTTAGCATGGGAGCTTTTTAACTTCAATTGACAACAAATAGACCTGACGCTAATGTAAGCTCCTTCTAGATTGCTATATTATCTTGGAGATGCTTCTTTCTTGAAATCTATATTCTAGAGATTCAGTATAGTTTGACTAAAACCAAAGTAGTGGCAACAAGTAAATTACCAAATTTAAGTCAATCTGCAAATTCTAAAGCTTACATAAACATATATATATGTGTGACAAGTAGGAAAAAAATAGACTATACAGTTATTTGAATGATACTCACCTGAGAGCGGCCCCATAGAGCAGGGCGTCGACTACTTGTACATTTGTTAACTTTTAGGAAGTAGATGTTTTTGCCAGTTCAGGACCTAATTGTTCACCACAATCAATCCTAGAATATTGGACTAGAAAAATTTTGGTATATGTTATGTAGAAACAGGTCTCTTCACATATTTACTACCATAACTGATATATAAGAACTTACGTAACTATATTTATTTTTGTTTTTAGGATGTATATGACTATATGTTCACCAAACATAATCATGTTCATGTGTAAGTGCTAGAATTCCTGTGAAGAAAAGAAAGAGAAGCAATGAAAATATTACTTCAACTCTTCAAGCATATCATAAAACAACTTGACTGCATTACAGTGCACATAAAAAATCTTCATATGACCTCCGAAATTTGACTTCTTATTAGAAAATTTTGAAAGCAAACTATTACAGTACTATATTTGTGTAACTTCTTCATTGTTCTATGTCAGCTCTTTTGTTTTTTATGGTGGATTATTCTTAGGTATTAGAAAATGATATTACAAAATGGAAATATACAAGAAAGGAAATGAATATTATATCAAAATTCATTCTTAATATTGCGATATATTTCTTATTGATATTGTTTAGCAGTAATATAGAAAATGTACCTCATGAGGTTTGGAATTATGGGCATATCAGTTACATGAAAAAGAACCTGCATCAATGAATTATTCTCATAAGAGGAATCTGATCAAATAATCAAATTCCTCAAAACTAATAAAAGATATACAATTAAGATCACCCGAAAACAAAACAAAGTACAAATTCAAGAACTTCGTAAGTAGAATGAAAATGAAGTACAAATTCAAGAACTTCCGAAGTAGAATGAAGATGTCAAAACCAATAATTTCTAAGAAAGATAGAATCAAATGTTTACATACTCATCGATTTATATTTGTAACAGCAGGACCAATAAACAGAAAGAACAAAGAACATAGTTAACAATAACTTAGAAAGCTAGAGGACAACTACATTGTATCGGAGATGATTGTGTAGCAGTCAAAAGTGGAATGGATGAGTATGGTATAAAATACGGAAAGCCAACAAGTCATTTTATCATCAAACGTCTCACTTTCATTTCACCTTATAATGCAACTATAGATTTAGGAAGTGAAATGTCAGGTGGAATTCTAGACATTATTGCCATCCAAATAGAATCAAGGATAAGGATCAAGACTAGCGTGAGGCGAGGAGGCTACGTCAAATATATATATGTCAAGGGGATGAAACTGCACACCATGAAATGGGTATTTTGGATGACATGCAACTATGGTTCACATGCTGACACTCACTGGGATCCTAAAGCCTTACCATAGATAAAAAGAATCAATTACCGGGATGTGGTGGTTGAGAACGTGTCAATGGCTGGCCAACTAAATGGAATACCCGGGGATCCTTTCACTGGAATATGCATGTCCAATGTAACAATTGATTTAGCAAAAAAGTCCAAGAAAAATCCATGAGCTTGCACTGATATTGAAGGAATTAATAGTAGTGTGCAACCTCCACCTTGTAAGTTTCTAGCTGATCAGGGCCCAAAGAAAAGTGGTATGTGTGATTTTCCTATAGAAAGTTTACCCATAGATAGCATAGAGATGCAAAGATGTTCTTAGAGATTGAATCTATGATAAGCTTTCCATACATGTAATAGTTCTATTACTTAAGTACCCATACTTTTCATGGCTACTTTAGAATACCCTCAATATTACGCTAAAAATATAACTATATAAGGACTTCATATGTTCTTTTTTAAAATGGATGATTTCATGTTACACTATGAGAAGCAAAACTATGATTCTACAAACTGTGATTATCAACACATCCAAAAAAGACAAATCTCAAAGTTCATTTACCAGGAAGGAATTGTGAACAACACGTGTAAGACAAAAAATTCACGCTTCTAGGTGATTGTTCATAAGAATACAAATCTACAATCACATAGGGCATCCAGACTAAAAAATACATACAACTACTGTCAAACCAATTGAATGTAAAGATAGGTCAAATTTTTAGGATAACAAGCAGTAATCACTTAGGATTTCCTAGTTCTACCAGCCAGAGAGAATCTAGTAACAAGAAGGAATTGTTACTTGGAACATTCTGATCACCTTGAAAGACTAATAGGGCAAATCTAACATAAGCTACTAACAAAACCATGAACTCCCCCTCCACTGCATTTGATCTATGTTTTCCTAGGATCATTGAGAGGTTTGATAAGTACCCTACAAAATTTATGAAACAACAGAAATTATAAAACAACATCTCTCTCA
Source organism: Solanum verrucosum (assembly GCF_900185275.1). Classification (NCBI taxonomy): domain Eukaryota; kingdom Viridiplantae; phylum Streptophyta; class Magnoliopsida; order Solanales; family Solanaceae; genus Solanum; species Solanum verrucosum. Next base: position 58,011 of record NW_026020038.1, read on the forward strand.
GTGAGTTCGATCAGGATTGAAGTTCACAGATGAGCTCCTTCATATTTTCTTCAGTAAAAGATGGCTGCTCAAAGTCAAAACTAAAAAGCCTAGGACAAACAGGCTCCCCATTGATATCCAACAGAGTGATAACAAAGAACGAGAGAAGGCCGACGTATTCACTGTGCACTTGAATCTATCTTCATCGCCACTGCTCGTAGATTCTTCGATTCCTCTAAATTTGAAGTTCGTCGAATATTTTCTCCCGTCTCTAGGACAAAGGTGAAGAAGGATTAGGGAATCCCCACATGCCATTGATAATGTTACTGGAGAATTTTTTGGTGAAATTGAGAAGGAGAGAAACTAGGGTTTAGGGTTCAAATTTTTAGTAGTGCTTTAGTCAAAGAGCAACACAAATTTTAGTTTGGCGAAAAACGTTTTTATTTTTGTATTGAGTGTTTTTTTTATGCCAATTAGAAATTGGAGGGAGAGTTGAATATATGGGAGGTGATACAATATTTTGGTGAAAATTTTAAGATAATTATAAGGCCATACTTGTCAAGTGTTGCTTTTAGAATTATAAAAATAGCACACTTCAAAAGTGTAATCATATGTGTAAATAAGTGTTCCTAATTATGTAGTGATTTGGCAACACTTATAAAGTGTAGCCTATACCGTTAAACAATACGCTTTATAAGTGTTGCCAATATTACGTTAGTCAAAAGGCAAAAACTAAGGCTACGCTTTAAAAGTGTAGTTAAAAATATTTACGCAACACTTTACAAGCATTGCCCGGATTTAGTGTAACCTTATCACTAAAATGGTGTAGTGTGATGATTCAACATTGTGACGTCCCAAGGCTTCCCCCTAGGTGCGAACACAGGACCTAGGATCACGAGTGACCCTAAGTTAACCCTCAGTTGGCATATCATAAGAAAATTGAATAAAATTATGAAAAAAGGAGCTAATGAAGAAGCTAAATCAATTTACTTATGATAGTGAGGAATACCCAAAACTTATCTGAATATATATAAATTCTAAGAGTTTAGTGATACTAAACAATCACTCAAAAACTAAAGCTGACTCTAACTATGTTTGAAAAGCCTCTATTGACTAGAGATGCTGGGACATGTCCCTAACTAACCCTAGCAAAACTGAAACTGAAATGAAAGACTTAATCTGAAAACATGTCTATTGCCCTCGAAGCACGAGGACTTACCACTGAAGCTACTGAATGTGGATGGGGAATCGATCTACGCCTGATCTGAATGCTGAGGACATGAATCTACATCATGAAAAGATGTAGCGCCGAGTATGCGTCGGAAGGTACTAAGCATGCAAGATGGGATAAACGATAAACAAAACATATATAAGCTGAACAAAGCAAATGACATAATCTGAACATTATGGAAATACTGAGATATACTAAAAAGAACTGAACTGAATGCAATGACCAAGTAAATAACATACTGAGACGGAATACTAAAGTATAACTAGAAACCCGGTCAAATGCACCAGAGTGTGACTACGGGAGCTACTATTGACCGGCATAAGATAACGTGGGCTAAATGTGGTGTTCTATGTATACGCCCCATCGAGATGACCCAATATACATTGCCAAGGGTATAAAGGCATGACTTTTCGATGTATATACCCCATGGAGAGGATCCAATATACCTTGCTAGGGGTATAAAGGCATGAATGGCGTGATTTCTAAAGCTGATGCCCAACTGAGGGGACTTAACCTACGGGGGCATGTACTTTTGGCACTATGAGGGTATGATGAAACCCTAGTCTACTAGGTGCTAAGCCTACTGGAATATGTATATGACACATTATGACTCAAATACTGAAAATTTCAAAGTACTGACCTGCAAATATGAGAATGTAACAATGATATACTAATAATGTGACATTCGAAACTGGAGCATGTAAATCTGTTTAACTGACCTAGATGTGAAATTCATGAACTAAAAGAATCTACAAAACTAGGGTTCTGAGTTTCATGCAAAGAACTAAGCAACGATTCCATGAAAACATGATAATATGATTAGGAATACTCTAACAGCTAATGGCAACTAATATCTAAGGTTTTAGAAACCGTAGGTCTAAGAAAGTTATAGGAATCAAGAATCTGACTGAATTATAGGGACCTAGTGGATGAAAGGAATCCACAAGTGAAATCTCACATACCTGATGATGATTTTCACAGAGAAATATTTCCATTTCGGGGCTAGAACTGAAGAAAACTTGTTGCATTCTTGGAAGGTTTTTGAGTCGCCTCTTTCTCCTCTCTTGTTCTAAGCTTGGTGAATATTAGAGAATAATGATATAGGGTAAAATATGACTAGAATAATAGGCTAAAACTAACCAATACGAACTAGTTTAAGGTTCAAATAATTAGGAAAAGACCCAACTACCCTAACTAAAAAGTCGACTGGCCCATCAACAAAGTTGATTGATGGGCCATAAGTCGACTGATTGTCCGTCCTGTCAGTCATAGTTTGGCTGGTAGAGGGCTGAAATTTGGGTTGTAAAACTAAATGTTGACTAGCCCATCGACAGAGCTGACTGACGGTCTATCTTATCAGTTCTTGTTTGGCTGTCAGAGGGCTGAAATCTGGGGTCTGAAAGTAAAAGTTGGCTGACCCATCGATGAAGCTGACTGGCGGGCCGTAAGCCGACTGATGGTACGTAGGTGGCCTCCGTTGGTGGCACCTGCAACTTCTGAAAATCTAGAATTTTTCCTTTTTCGAATCTGCGGTGTTAGACCTACTTCCTGCAAGATCCTAGCAAAACACCATCACATCTACTAACGAAATGCATAAGACTCATGAAAAACTCAAAGTTTAAAGCATTAAAAAGTGCCTTAAATTCACAATAAATCAACACTCTAAACTTAAAGTCATTTCTTGGCCAAACAAAACAATAAATTATAACGACACTTATGCAAAAGTAACCTAAAAACTCAAGCAATCATATAGCATGTTCTCAATAGTCAACCCTCCTTATTTATTTTCAGCATAGTGCAATCATTTAGTTAAATGAACAAGCCAACATACGTGGATCAATTTATGACATAGACATACCAATAGACACATTCACATACACCGACGACAATCACCAAGATACCAACTCTTCGATAATGTAACTTGTGCCCCTATCACAAAGAAATCCCTTTGTTCACACAAATTAAAGTTATAGTTCAATGTTTAGGGACTCCATCACACTCAAAATTTAATTCAATATAGTTAATGCATAATACCATAGGCTTGCCCTTATTTTCTACACTTTGATTTTCAAACTGTTAAATTAGGGTAAGGTATGATGTATTTGGATATTAAGTGACTTATGTTCCCTCTATGATATTACATCGGCATGTTTCCTCATTTACAACCAACCCGGGTATCACATTTTTCTTTCTTTTTCTCCTCATTTGTTAATTGACGCTCTAGCGTGGCTTTTCTTCACATTTATTTTTTGATTCAACTCTTTTCTTAAACATTATTAGTCTTTTTATTTTCAATTCAACTCTTTTCTTTTCTTGTCCGTCAACCATTTTACCAGTCGTATGTAGGCCTCATAGGTGAGTTATAGACTTGGTGAAATTTGAGGGTCAAGTTAGTTTCTACATTTGACATGTACAGACCGTAAGAAGACCTACGATTGGTACACTAGTTCCATCAAAAGTTGGTCAATTAAAGAGGTTTTAGAACTTATATACGGTTGACCAGTATACTTCGTAGAAGGACCTAAAGACTGTAGGTGAGGCTCAACAATTATTATTTAAGGGATTTTGGGTTTTTTTCGTAATTGTTTTGACCTTAAACAATGTCATTTTACCTTCTACCCTAAGCCTTTTAATAACGTTTTAAGTCCCCAATTTACCCATTTCAACTCATTCTCCTTAATTCCCTAAACTTGACCAAATTCATCCTCCAAATCCTCTCAAGTCTAAGGAAGAAGAAGAAGAGTCAGGGTTCCATTCAAGTCTCAAAATTCTCCATTTTCATGGGCTTAAAGGATCAAGGTGTGTGTGTATTCACCTATTGAGTCCTTTCCTCCATGGGGTCCCTAAGGATTTCAATTTACCTAAATCAATTTCCAATTGATCAAATTAGGGTTTCAATTCAATGAATGTCGGTTTTGTCTTCATATTATTGATTCTGGTTAATTTAGTATTCTAATGCATGAATTGATGTTAATACATTACATTTAGTTGAAATTGTATTGACCCATGCTTAAATTATGATTTTTAACTATGATCCTATGATGAACACATTAACTATGAATTATGAGTTTATGAAGATATGCATGTTTCGATGAAGTTATTATAGATGAATTGATGAAACTTTGAAAGGAAATTATTGATGCTATTGTGAAAGGATTTCTCACTTACTAGATCATGATTGTGAAAGGTATTTGTCACAAATAAATTAACATTTGGTGAAAGGTTTTCTAATTATTTGGGATTTGGACTTAGCAGCGATAGGGCTTTAAGGTGGAGGCTCAAATATGGTAGTCTCTAGTAGCAACCTCTAGTCCCTATCTACGCCCCCCCATAGGACTGTCTCAAATGACCTAGCTAGTGCATCTACTTTAGCAATTGATGATATGTATGAATTCTACCTTGGAAAATCGTTTCTCCTTCTTACGGTATGAGGGATATACCGGCCCCATGATATAACTCTCATGGTCTTATTGTAGGTTAAAACTAAATATCACACAAAATAATTATGTTTTATTCAAAGCTCTTCTTATGTCATTTATGTTAATGTATTTCACTATGTTTTATGATCTTTATGTCATTCCCTCTCAAAATATTTCATATGTTTCATTTTGATCATGCCTATTCATTTAAGTCATTTATATCATCATGTTCATATTTATGGATATTGCCTCATTTTAGTACATTCCATCTACTAATGTATATTTGTGCCTACATTGTTTCACTAATGTAAATTTCGACGTTCCTTCCTCCCATACTCATCGCTAGTGATTTTGCATAGAATTTGAAGATTGGTGAGCCCTCATGTTTCTATGACCGAGTCTCCTTTATTGCTTTACATCATTTTTATTTTACAAATTTGTGTGTGATGTATGCGTTGCATCCCAATCACTTTCATTCTGATGTATTAGATGGCTTTGAGACTTATGCTAGACTTCCCTTTTTGTCAAACTCTACTGAAATATGAAATGTTTTCTTTTGAACTATTTATTTTTATTATCTGGTATGATGTATACTAAGTGTCCTCAGTGGGGCCTCTCGGGGTCCAATATGCCATGTTACTCCTAGGGTATACTTTGGGTCATGAAAAACATGGTATCAGAGCAAGAGATTTAGAAAGGTCCTACGATGTCTAAGACACGTTGAGTAGAGTCTTCTTTGTGAGTATGAAGTGAGCCACATTTATGAATAGGGAGGTATAAGATGTCTAAGAAATTCCACTTCTTTCATCACTCTAAATTTGTGTGATAGAGTTCAACTCTATATGTCTCTCTCCTAATCCTTATATGTTGCTTTTCAGGATATGGCCCCTCCAAGAACATATGTTAAAATGAATTCGAGTTAGAATAGGTAACAAGATGCTCCTCAAGAAGCTCCACAGGTTTCGGCCAACCCTTTGGCCGGACAAGTGACTAATTCAAAATTTAGTGCTTTCAAGTGTTGGCTCAATCAATGATGGCCCAAGCCAAAAGGAAAGATGTGGTCCCGCTGATCCAAAATGTGGGTATGACGGAAACTAGAGTGAGGGACTTTACTAGGATAAATCCCACAGAGTTAAATGGTTCCAAGGTTGATGAAGATCCTCAAGACTTTATTGATGGGGTATAAAAGGTGTTTATGATCATGGCAGTGATAACGGTGGAAAATGTAAATTTGGCCACTTATAAACTTAAGGGTGTTTCTGAAGTTTGGTTCAACTAATGGAAGGAGGAGAGGGTATTTGATGCGAGACATATTGATTTCAAAAATATTATGGTTTCTTTCGTTGATAGGTTCTTTCCCCTTCAGATGAGGGAGGACAAGGTACTTGAATTGATTAACCTTACTCAAGGGAATATGAGTGTGAAGTAGTATTCCTTAAAGTTCAAACAATTTTCAAGGTATGCACCTACTATGGTTGCCCATCCTAGGCCAAGGATGAGCAAGTTTGTTTCGGGAATTCTGAGATGGTAGTTAAAGAATGTCGTACTAGAATGCTCATTAATAAAATGGAAATTTCTCTTCAAATGATTCATTTTCAAAAATTCAAAGAGGAAAGCTTAAGGAAAGGTCTAGGGAGGCAAAGAAGGAAAACACCCATGATGGTGACTTTTCACATTCAAGGTCCGAAGGACATTGTCATTCTAAGTTCCGACAAAGGTTCTTCGGTCATGATTCTTTCAATGCTCCGGCTTCTAAGTTCAACAGGGAAAGGGTATCTAATGCTAAGCGTCAAGGAGGTAATGGTAATGGTAGTTGAATTGGTTCTTCGGTTCCCGCATATCAAAGGTGTAGCAAGAGTCTAGGAAGGCTTGATGGTAACAAATAATTGTTTTGGTTGTGGTAAGATTGGTCACCACTTGAGGGATTTTCCATCTAAAAATTGCATGGGAAGGAAGGGTAGAGAAGCTCCACCTAGTGGTTCGAGTTCTAGTTCTCAAAAGCAAAATCGATTCCATGCACTTCAAACTCATCATGAACAAGAGGGTTCCCCAAATGTGGTTACCGATATGTTGAAAGTCTTTTATCTTGATGTTTATGCTTTGCGTTATCCTTTTACCAAAATGGAGTTTAGAATTCTTCTTTGGTTTTGTTTGAGGAGTCATGACATTCCCAAACCCACAAATAGTCGTAGAGGTAAACTTAAAAGTTAAGGAACTAGTGGATGGATATTAAAAGAAACCGCGAAAGAGAGATGCGTTAGTTGTTGGGCGGTCTTACCTACCTCATCTTTTACATACCAAACCCTCTCCTGATTAGGGCCTTGCTAGAATTTTGGGACCCTGTAAGGATGATCTTCAAATTCGTGTATTTCGACATGGCACCAACGATTGAGGAGATAAATGGTTTCATCGACTTGACATACCATGAGTGTGAAGTGATGGTACCATATAATCCATCATCGAGGGAGTTTCTAAAAAGTCTGGGAATGAAGTCAAATCCAACCTTGCCTTCTTTAGACCTTGGGTGGATCCATTTCGACTTTCTATATTCATGCTTTGGCCGAGAGGATAGTTATTACTCTTTTAGTGATAAGTTTGAGTGCTCCGTCGAGAAATAGGAACATATCGTCTAAATTCCTTGGCCATTGCCCTATTAGGATCCCTGTTTTTTCCTAAAATAAGAGGGAGGATCGACAAACGTTTGGGTTATATGGTCTGAGATTTAGGTTAAAACTGAGGGCGAACCTTGGAAAACTATAGTGCCCATGATCCTGGCGGAAATAATGAGGAGTCTATCAGCATGCATCAACGATAGAATGCTTTTCGAAGGATGCAACCTTTTGCTGTAATTATGCGCTATTGAAAACTTCTACCTATGGTCTGATGCGGTAGACATCTTTCTTGGTTATGGAAACAAGATTGATACTCATCCAAGAAGAATGGTAGCTTCCACAGCCCCTGTAGGATTTGTAGGCTGGCAGATATTTTTGATTGCTCGAGAGCTTCCGCATCCAATGGAAGCTCCTTTCGTTGTCCTCCCCTCATACAATAGTAAGAGGCGATGACCGATACTTGATTGAGCTTATCAGCTTAAAGGGCGTTCAACCATACGCTCCTCTTCGAGTACTCCGCCAATTTGGGTGAACTTAAGTAATACCACTCCGGTATGACATGGAGTAGTTTAAGTATGAATTTGGATTAGATAAACCACACGTCGACAACATAGTTCAAAGATAGGAGTGGGTTTTGAGCATTCCTATGGGTTCACGGTAGGCCTTATGCACACATGAGTATTACATATGGATACTAAAAGAGATTAAAGACAGAGAATTGAGCGGGGAAGGATACTATGGGCTCACTGATGAAAGGGAAAACATATGGGCATGCAATATGTTGAAGATCGGGCATGAACTCTTTCCCTATACAAGAAGTCAATTGGCGCTAACCTCTTGGAACCGATATCTTCAAGATTTCAGAATTTAGGATGACTTTCCCATTGTTACCCCCTTTCCCTTAGTTTATTTCACTTTAGCTTTTCAATTATGATGTATTGCTTGAATTTTATAATAAATAAAGTTTGTTTATTTCCTCTAATCTAAACTCTAAATCGGCAAATAAGGCTTGAATTAATTATTGTGCATCACTTATATGTCGTCTTAGGCCTACCTCTGGCTCAACAAGGCTCCATGAATTTAGGGCGTTTATCTTAAAACAATGTGTTTGCTTTCTGAATTTATGCAACGTTCTAACTTGAGTTTCTTTTGCTTTTACTTTTGTTTTTACCCTTCTCCAATGGTTGATATGTAGACCATGGTTTACCACACACGATCAAAGGGCGCTCTTCCTTCTCTTCCAACTGATAATTGCAAAGGAAAGAGTAAAGTGACTAATGAGGAGGTAATAGCTAAAACTATCGAGAAAGGGCATCCTCCGAACAATTCGACCCCAAGTTTAGAGCAAGAAATTAAGGATTTAGAAGAAGAGATATGTGGTATGCGTGAGTGGGACAAGATGTTAGTCTCCGCCAATCCCTCTTTGAAGACATACATGGATAAGCAACCTATCACAAGCCAAGCCACTTTCAGAAATAATCCTCCACCAACTCACCCTACTCCTCATCCTCAAAACCAACCAAGCTCTATTTATATGCGTCTAATGAACACTCACTTTCCAAATTATCAATATCCTCTCCAACATCATGTTTATGTTTCCTCATGCATATGCTTCTAGACCTCCGTATTTCACTCTGCGCCTGCAGAATCCCATCATACAAGCTCCTGAATATCAGAGTCTCTAAACCAAGTTCAATGGTATCGTGCGCCGCTCATACCATATCAAGTTCCTTCATGCCAAAAACCACGTCTACCATATCAACAACCAATATATCTTGTCCACAATGTCAAAACCCTCACCCAACCTCATATTCGCAAAAACATCTTCAATGTTAAGAAGAAACCCGTCAAAATTTATGCTTCTTTAGCGGAATCCTTTGACCAACTCTATGAGAGGCTTAAAATGGCTAGCTACGTGCCCCTATTCCTGCCCAGAACCCAGACACTTAGTCCAAATGGTATGATCCCAACAAGAGTTGTGACTATCACTCAAGGATGAAGGGACATAATATTGAAACATGTCGTGTTCTAAGAGACAAGATTCAGCAACTAATTGAGGCTTATGTCATACACGGGATAGACCTTGTGCCAAAGGAGTCCCAACAATTAGCAGTTCAAAGTCCATTTGAAGCAGTTTCCAAATAAGGCTTGTGCCATTTAAGTTCAAGTTTTCTACATTCAGACAGGGATAGTACCCATGTTAGCATATGGGCAATAAAGTTGGTCAAAATCTGTCATTTTCAGTTATGGTTAAGAATGCTTTGTTTAATTTCTTATGCTCTTTAAATCTTTGAACTACGTCATACCTGATTCCCGTTTAAGAGGGGATACGTAGACGCTCCTATCTAGTTCGGTCTTATCATAACAAAAATTCAATTTTCCCCTTTTGACTATGTAACTGGGGCAGAATTTTTGAGAGGGTCTAACAAAAATTTCCATTAGAATGACATTTTCTTGCAAGAGATGATACTGGGGAAGAATTTTTTCGGGAAACTCAAAAATTCTTTCATAAGCATTTCTTTGCGCAAATCAATAACTAGGGCAGAATTTTTGAGAGGGTCTCAAAAATTCCATCAAAGAGCATTCTTCTTGAAAAAACTCGATACTGGCAGAATTTTTGAGAGGAACTCAAAAATTCCTTCAAAAGAATTTCTTCTCGTAGACCAATAACTAGGGCAAAATTTTTTGAGAGGGTGTCAAAAATTTCTTCAAAAGCATATTTTCCACACAACTCCGGACTGGGCAAAATTTTTGAGAGGATCTCAAAATTCACACCAATCAAGCTGCAAGCTACAACAATAATCAGAATAGCAGAAGTTCTACACTGGGCAGAAAATTTTGAGGTCCATTTTGAGGGGACCTCAAAATTTTTGACAACACTTCAAAGGACATTCAAGCAGACATCAGAGGAGCACACTGTGCCAAATCAAGGATATAGATCAACTTCCCCCTTTAACTATTTTTCTTTCAATGCATAAAATACAGGTACATACACATGAAGCAGCTTCAACATCGCTTGAAGGATCAGCATACCACTATATTAAGCTCGACAAATCGCTAAACAATGGCACCTCATCCTCTCAATCAGACGGAAGGATCAAGCTACTTCATATCAATCCTGAACAATCGCCATTCAATGACAACCTCTCCTTACTATAGGACGGAGGGTCAAGCCACAATACTCTAAACTCAAAATTCGTTGACAAATGGCACTCGACCCTTCTAACAAGGCAAAGTTTCAAGATACTTTATGCCCTCAATCAACTATTATGCATGTGCCCGAGATTTGCATTATTGCATGTGCTAAAATTGCATTATGCCCGAAGATTGCATTTGAGCCCGAAGATTGCATGCGCCCGAATTGCATTGTGCTCTAGAATTGCACTGTGCCCGAAATTGCATTTTTCACAAATATTGCACGTACCTGAATTGCATGTGCTCGAAGATTGCATGTGTCTGAATTGCATTTGTGCTCGATGATTGCATGTGCCCGAAAATTAAATGACCCAGGATTGCATTATTGAACGTGCCGGAGATTGCATTGTGCTCGAAGACTGCATTTGCCCGATATTACATTGTGCCCGAAGATTGCATGTGCCCGAAGATTGCATTGTGCCCGAATTGCATTACTGCGTGTGCCCGAGATTGCATTATGCCCAAGAATTGCATGTGCCCGAATAAATTCAAATCAAGTCATAAGTATCAACAGATACCCGAATTACAGATATGCTTTCTTTACTCGTTACCTATGCTCCGAAGGCGTCATGGTCTAAGGGCATGATCTTTCATGGCCTAAGGATTTACTTTCTGCTTATCATGATTCGATGGTGTCATAGTCAAAGGGCATCATTTTTCATGGTCCACGGACAACATTTGCATAAACTGAGGATATAAATTTTTGCGTATCATGGCCCTAGACATCATAGCTTAACACATAATTTTCATAGTCTTAAGGCAAACTTCATGTTCGATATGGGAAATTGCATCATATTTACATTTACCGTTTATTTGATATATCTGCTCTAATCACTTTATGTAGTCATATTACAAGCTACATATTTGCAGATTACAGACAAGATCAATCGCCTTCTGAGCTACTATTTCCATGCTTACATTTCTATTGCAACAAAGGCCCTATCAAACTCTTTGCTACTCGTATTACCATTTTTCATTTAATCCTTGGCTACTCATATTACCTCCTCTTCAACGGATCCTTCGCTCTTAAATCGAAAATCTCTTTGTCATGCCTTTTTCGCTACTCTAATCTTATCCATTCAAGCAGATATCATTCCCATTTGAATGTCATGCCGCTCATTTAATTTTTTAGGAGTTTCGTTTGCTCCTGAATCTAGAATTACACACGACCGATTCTCGTATAACCAGAGACATGCAGGTGGCTTAATACCAAATTCTCGGTCGTACACTTTTCCAACTTTTTATTATTTCAATTGATCCCACTGACATGTCTCGTCAGTCGGACAAAATCAGTTACTAAGTAAACATTGATTGCCCGTCAATTCATCCTTCATTCCCAAGCAACCAAGAAGCAATTGTTGACACCCAATTTTGACCGACCTTTAACCTTTTTTGGGAATGCTACTCAATTAAATATGTATTTTGAGTTTAAAATTTAGTAGATTTTGTCTAAAAAATTATAATTTTAGTATGCATGCTATACAAAAATTATTGTAATATTATTAAATTATTTTTTATCGATATTTAGACTTGAATTAATTATTTTACTCAAATGTTTTAAAATATTGTATAAAAATTATTTTAATATATGTGGTATTTTAATTAGATAGCATTTCCTTAAAATTTTCTCTTCATTATTTAATTTCTAGCCTATTCCATTCTAATTCATTTCAATTCTAGCCAATTCAATTCAAATTCTCATTTCAACTATAGCCTTTGTTGATTTCAATTTTAGCCTATTTTTATTCCAAATTCAGATTCCAAGTGATTTAATCTCATCCGTCCATCCTTTAAGTTAGGTCCAAGATCGAATCCTAGCCCCTCATCTTTTCTAAAATCAATGGTCAAGATCAAATCCTCAAAACCTTCCTATTCTAACCTAAAAATACCAAGCCCTCAAAACTTTCAATGTTTCACTCTTCCTCTCCTCCCTCTCTAGCGCCGCCTCCTCTTTCTCTCCTCCTCTACGGCAAGCAGCGAAGAGGACGAAGCTAGCTCCTCTGAGCACCTTTGCAGCCCTCTCCATCACTGAGAACGGGCAGGAGCTCTACCATCGCCGGTGAGCTCTCCCCCTCGCTCCTCTCGTCGTCCTCCTCCCCTCTCCCTCCTCTTCTCCTTCTCTCTTCGGCAGCAATGAATGTTGCTCTTTCTCCTTCTCCTCGTGAACCGGCGAGGACAACCAAGGACACTACAAGAAAATGGCTTATTAAAGACCAACATCTAGGGACAAGTAGAAAAATTGGTCCCTAAAAGCATGCTTATTGGGAGGAGTTTTGTTTCCGGTCCCTAGTTCGCAATTTTATTTTTTCTCATAACGAAGAGATTAATTATGGTCTCTAGATTAATAGAATAACTAGTCCCTATAACTAAATCTAGTGGATCAAAAGAACATATTTGTTATTTCATTTCTCTTTCTCTTTAGGCCAAAAAAAACCCTAATCCCCAATCTGCACACTTTGAATTTCGTTGACCTTACGGCGGCGACTGAAGTTCCTTTTACCATCGGACCAACATCCGCAACCTCAAAATTCATCGATAATGCAAAGTCATGAAATTGATGAAGCTCATATCCTCCTCCGCTTATAATGAGGAACCCACCTTCAAGTGCTGCTCCCTCGATTTGACGAAAAAGGTTAAAACTGAGCTCTGCAATAACAGTGATAATCAAGGAAATGGGGGTAATTTTCTATTTTGCAAATTTTTTATTGGGTTTCTGATGTTAAAATGGTTTATTCCACAAATTTCTCTTTTCCCATTTTGGATATCCAATTGGGTCACGCTATTGGTACTATTTTCTCTTTGTATGTATTTTGTTGGCTTCTCAAAGTGTGAATTTTGAGAAAGGAATAAATCATGATTAACAGAATTCCTTTGCAGATCTTCTTTTTTGTTTTGGTTGATCATGAGAACAACATCTGCATATCTTCTTTCTTTTGATTTTCGAGTGTTCCCAGTTCATCTATAAGTACTGATGTTTTAACTACATATCAGCTTGGTTTATCATTTGTGATTGATGTTACTTTGTGGTTGTTTCGTCAACAAAGATTAGTCGATCTTATAGTCACAATTCAAAGATTGTTGTTACTTTGTGGTTGTTTGGTCAACTAAGATTAGTCTTTCTTATAGTCGCAATTCAAAGTAAGAGGTCTTTGAAGATTTGTGTGTTCTTCTCAAATTATACTGATGTCTCTTTATGTTTGTAACCTACATATAAAATGATTATATATTATTCATTCTTTCGATCCAAGGTTAGTCCTAGAGAAGCTATCTTTGTATTCCTTTTGCCTTCTAAAGTTTCCAAGGTTCTCTTCCACAAGTGTCTGAATCAATATTTTTATGATCAACTTTGTTGTTCGATTCTTTTAGTTGATATTGAAACTCAAATTCTTCTTTTCTTTACATGAAATTTGACATTTTCAATAATAATGAATGCTTATGAAGTCGTGAAATATTGCTAATTCTATGAACATTCATTGTCGCTATCAACTATCCTATAGACATTTTGAAATAGTGGATATTATCTGGAACTTATACATGTATCTATGTATTTTGTTTTTGAATTAAGTTTCGATTTCTTGATTTATCACTTCTTGTATCTGATTTTCAGTTATTTTCTTTGCTTGATATACTCATTGGTGATATGAAATCTTCTAAATCCCGACTTTTGCTTGTTTTGTTCTTATTATTATTGTATTTTTAAATTCTAAAAGTTCAACAGTAAGTTAGTTCTATGTATGTTTTTTTTGTTAAAATAATATGTTGTTGTCTGTGTAAATATTTCCTCTCTAAAAAGAGGTTTTCATTCATTCATAGGTTTCAAATCACAAGTTCTATAGACTAGTCAATTATAGTTCTAGTCTAAGGTTAAATTATGTCTCCAAAGCCATTGATTTTATGTTTTCTAGTCCAGACCTTTGTGTCTTTCGGTTAGTAGTGTAGTCCTTTGTGAAAAAACAGAGTCAAAAGTTCAACTATTCTTAAATATTGTGAAAATCTTTAGACTACATTCTTCGAATTTCTTGTTATGTCGAGCTATTAATAATTCATGCATCGTAGTATAAATTTATTTCTTTTGCTTATCGTTAAATATATAACTTTTGCAAAGAAATAATGAACAAAAATTTAGTTATTTCCAGGAAGGTAATAGTTGTTACTCTGCTTTGGTACTTATATTGTATTCCCTGAGTAATCTTACATTAATGGATTTTAATTGAATTTAGTCTTCTTATGCTCAAGGATAACATGTTTGATGTAATTTGTGAGTCTTGTTTTATTAGTATACTTGAATATGAATGGTAAAATGATGTGTGACATTTAAGTCCTTCCTTACATTACAATAAAGCTAAGAAGATTTAGTAGGATTGTTTTACTAATTGCTATAACTTAGAAATCTCAATGGTCTCTGAAATATTTCATCATCCTTTCAGAGTAATCACTAATCTAATATCTCTTTTTTTTTGTTGGTGTTTGACCACAGGAATACAGTTCATTATCAAAGGAAAATAGAAAGGTAGCCGGTAATAGTTTAGATTATGAGAATCATGAGTTTTTTTGCTGATTATGATTTATTGATAAGTATTTCTTTTCTGATTTATAAAGTAAAAGAATTTTGTTAATCATTATCATGTATTTGAAATTGAGCACTGTTATGAAATTTAGGAAGTACATACATCTGCAAAAATCAAAAGGTTTGAAAAGTGTGGTGACTAGTAGTTTCGTGGAAAAGTTTTAGAGGATCTATTTTCTCCTGGATAGAGATTTTATAAAATAGAATGAGTGTGCTAATCCATATATGGGAGGACACTATCAGAATGAGGATAGAGATTTTATTGTTGTTTGGGTGGAGTTTTGACAGTTTCACAGAACTTATCAACCATCAAATTACTAATTCTTTTAGCTCTGTCAGGTGGTTAGTCAGATTATTTTCATATCTATATCCCTTGATTTGATAGATATTGCTATCTTACATCTTGTTTAATTTCCATAGTCTCGGTGAAGTGGACTACTTGGAAAGAAGTTCTCAGCAAATTTCATTCTTTGTTGAGTCAGAAGCATATCAAAATGGTTAGTTGAGAATAGAAAAATGGTGTAGTTTCATCTACTGTACTTTGAACATTTAGAGGCGAGGACTGTTTTCTTGTTTTAGCCTATAACATATACCATGCTACTGCATTTTACAATTTCAGTTGACTAAGTGTGTCATACTATCCTATAAATTTATTATAAAGGTTAAAAGGGGCAACCCGAAAATATTTCGTCGTGAAACGGAGGAACTTGTGATGAGGGGAGGAAAGCCCCCCTCCCACCTTATTCAACATTATGTTTCAAGAAGATTCCATGTTCAATGTCTAGATGAGTTTTGGTACTCAATCTTTCTCAAAAGTGAAGAGTCCGCACAACTTAGTATACACTAAGTGGAGTATGGATGACTTTCAACGCTGCTCAGTCATGTATTGTCTAAATTATGTTTAATTTCAAATTTTAAGTACTTATTAACAATATTTATTTATTATATGTCTTTTACAGGCTTCAAAGACTGGATGAGTTTACAAGTCCCAAACCAAAAGAGAAGATATGGTTATCATTTTTTTGAAATTGTTGGGAAAATTTTCAAATTTCATGTAATGACTTATATTGGGTTGTACCGTGCTACATTTCTACTGATGGGATATTAATCTGATTTTTGTAATTGATTATATATATATGGAAGCATGAGATTATTGATATTTTGTCTATGTGCATTGAATTTTTATTTCATAAATAGTAATATTTCTACAATATAAAATGACCAGATGTCTTGTCCTAAAAAGTCTTTTAGGACCAAGAAACATGAATTTTATGTGCCAAAAAAAGTCTTATGAAACAACAATTTAAGGACTAGATATATGGTCCCTAAAGGTGTTTTAGGGACCAGAATAAAACTAGTTGTAAATGCCTTTTAGGGACCAGTTCAAAGACCTCGTCTCTATTCACCTTTAGCGAAGAAGCTTCTAGAGACGGGTGACGTCCAGGTTTTCTAGTCGCTATTAGCTTTTAGTCACCAGAATTTCGCTTTTAGGGACCAGATTTCTCTTCTCTAATAGCTATTTTTCTTGTAGTGGGAAGTTGCCGGTCTCCGGCTAGAACAACAATAGCCAACAACACGAGAACCAGCTCCGACCCCAACGAGTAACCAGGTGACCCGGCGGGCTCGAGGAAAAAAGCAACAACAAAATGATATTGCTCCGGCTAGAAATTTCGGTCAGGTGGTGGATTACGGTGAAATTTTCAGGCGATTTCGAGTTTGGTTAGAGATGGATCTTAACAGATCCATCCAGGTAAGTTCCCTTGGGCCTTATTTCCGACTCATTGTCTTGCTTTTAAAGAGGAGCACGTCTGAAAATTTTGAGCATCATATTACATGTTTGTTCTTGTTTCTTAGGAAAGCATATTTATGTTGGAATTTTCTATTCAAATTTCATGCCCATTTGCTTGATGGTAACTGATAGATTTCTCCCTTTAAACTTGTTAATATTTACTATTGATTGTTTAACATACTCCCATTGATTAGTTTTGTCAGAATGATGAAATTGCTAATTGTGATATATCTAATCGTGATTATTACTAATTCCTTCTAGTTTATGAAGTATTACATGTAGTATTGTTAATATTTATACTGGGAGTGTTAATTGATTCCGTAAATATGGTTAACCCGGATGTGATGTTGTATGAGGTTTTTTGCATTTAATATATTAAATTGAGTTTCTTGCTCGAATTTCTACTTGTCTACTGATTATGGTAAAATATTATTGCTTGACCGGTATGATTGTAGTTGACACCCAAGTTTGGACCTCCACAATATAGATTAATCACCGATCTTCTTAAATTTCGAACAAATTGAAATAATTAGTTTTATAGCATTTAAAAAACATTTCAAGTAATTCTAGTGGCTTTCATAATTTCTAAATAATAAATATGTTTTCTTATATAGTTTTATATATAATTAGTACATTTTATAAATATTCGTAAATCATCTAAAAAAGATTTTGTTTTGTTCAAATATTTTATTAATTAGTTTAGTTAAGTTATATTTTATATTTGTGAATTAATTAGTATAATTATGTTAATCATTTTAATTTTGTTAAGATTAAGAAGCTTGATAATTATTTAATATAATTCATCTTATTTTAATTTTAGGCCGGATTCATCTAATTACACCAATTTGGTCAAAATTGCCATTCCTGTGGCTATTTTCTTAATTCAAATTGACCATATTATTTGCCTTATTTTCAAGACCCAATTCAACAACTCAACTCCTAACCCAAGCCCACTCTTAAATTCCTACAACTTATATCAACAACCCACAAAATAACCCAACCCAAAACATACAATACAACAACAAATACACCACCAGTAGCGTAAAATAACCCAAAACCGACCCTACATCGTTCTTCTTGTCCAGCAGTTCAATGAAACCCAGCGACCATAAAATTTTGAAACCCAGAACAGCCCAGCAATAAAAGAACGACGCAACAGTCCAACGCCTAAATATCACAATGTTGAGACAACGCCCAAAGCAACTCACGACTTCTTCACGCTCACCAAAATGACAATCTAAAAGAACAGAAAATGATGTCAAGTGCACAGAAGGCAACACGGCGCCTACGCGTATAGTTTATGCTCATGTCGTTTCCTCCGTCCAGTACGATAGTACTGTTCCAGTTTGATTTTGTGGCAAAAAAAATCAGTATCAGCAGCGTGAATTCGTCCTTACCAGCGCGAGATGAGGCCACATAGCACAATAGGGACGTTAGAGTCGATCCAGCCGTCTGTCTCCCTTTCTTCTTTCGGAATGGGAAAAAATTTCGGAGAAAAGGTGTTGTCCTAATTTGGTGAAACAGTTTTGGGAATTTTGAATTCAAAATGGACCCTTCTTATTGATTTCTCATGGGTTTTCCCCCCATTTATGTTCCGAACCCTAGGAGTCCCCTATAAATACCTTCTTCCCCATTCATTGTAGGGCGGGGGTCATTCTTCACTGATATAAGGATATAGAGAATTATAGTTCAAAAAAATAAATAAACGGCATTTTTATAAGTTAGAAAATAGAGAGTTAATAGTTGAACATAAGCGTTCTCAAATAGGTTCAAATGTATCTGAGTTTTCTTTTAGTTCGATTTCCTTTTTCTCATATCCTCTGAGTTTGCCGGATTGTTAAGAATCCATTTTAGTGGTAAAAGCTCTTCCTCGCTGCTCTTCTCCTTGCTGTCCAGTTTGTTGCACCATAAAAGGTAACCCCTGTTTTTAGTTCATATTTTGGTTATATTCAATATGCTTGTATGTTAACTGTTGAGTTATTTGAAATGATAAAAATTTGGGTTGTTTCAATTTTGTTTGGTCTCAAGTCATCAGCATAGCTTTTCTGTTTAGTTAATCAATCTTTTTCAGTTCACTCCTTTCCCGTGTGAATTCAATTTGCTCCCTCGATAATGGTTTATTCGCTTCCGGATATTGATAAGAGTTGAGGTTTCTTTTGTCTACTATTTCACCTTTAGGGTGTGTTCGGTATGAAGGAAAATGTTTTCCATGGAAAATGTCTTCCTGGAAAACAAGTTGATTTTTGACTTATTTTCTCATATTTGGTTGGTGAGTAGAAAATATTTTCCGGAAAAAAATTTTAGTGTTTGATTTATGAATGATTTTTTTTTTGAGAAATATGTTTTATTTTTACTAGGGTAGAATATAATTTTTGAAATTGAAGATATTTTTTTTAAAAAAACTTAATTTTCTTTGGGGGTGGGATGCGGGGGGAGAGGGGGAGGGGGGTGGTAGGGGGTGGGTTGAGGGTAGGGGTGAAAAATTGAAATTTTGAAGTTAAAAATATTTTTTAAAGACAAACTTAAATTTGTTTTTTGGGGATGGGGGCTGGTAGGGGGTGGGTGGGGGCGTCGAGGGTTGGGGTGAGTAGGGGTTAAAAAAATGAAATTTTGAAATTGAAACTATTTTTGAAAAACGAACTTAAAATTATTTTTGTTGTGGTGGTGGTGGGGAGGGGGGCTGGTAGGCCATGGGTGGTTGGGGGGTCGAGGATAGGGGTGAAAAAATGAAATTTTGAAATTGAAAATATTTTTAAAACAAACTGAAGTTTTTTTTTTGGGGGTGGGGGGTGGGAGGCTAGGTAGGAGGTGGGGGGGTCAAGGGTAGGGTGAAAAAATCAAATTTTAAGTTGAAAATATTTTTTAAAACCAAATTTAACAATTTTTTTTGGGGGGGGTGGGAAGGGGGGCTGGTAGGTGTGGGGAGGGTGGGAGGCTGGGTAGGAGGTGCATGTGTGAGGGGGGTCAAGGTAGGGTGAAAAAATGAAATTTGGAAATTGAAAATATTTTTTAAAAACAAACTTAGATAAATTTTTTTGGGGTAGGGGTGGCGAGTAGGGGGTGGGTGGGTTGGGGGGGATCGAGTGTAGGGGTGAAAAAATAAATTTTTGAAGTTGAAAATATTTTTTAAAAATAAACTCAATTTTTTTTTTGGGGGGGAGGCCGGGGAGGAGGCGTGGGTGATTGAGGATCGGGATGAAAAATTAAAAAATTGAAGTTGAAAATATTTTTTAAAAACAATAAAAAATTGACGGGGGGGGGGGGTGAGTGTAGTGGGTGGGGGTAAAACATAAAAAATTGAAATTAGAAATATCTTTTAAAAATAATTTTTAATATTTTTTTGGGAGTGGGTGGGGGTAAGGGTAGGGGTGAGGGTGGGTAAAAAATTAAATTTAAAAACAAGCTTCAAATTATTATTATTATTTTTTTTTTGGGGGGGGGGGGGTTGTTTGGGGGTCTGATTTGAGGGTAGGGACAAAATAAATTAATTTTTTCAACAAAAAAGTAATTGTAGTTTGAAGTAGGAAGAGAATTTTGGAAAATGTTTTCCTTAAGTTTTGAAGGGAAGTCATTTTCCTTAAATTTGAGGAAAATGAGTTGATTTGGAAAACATTTTCCAAAACATTTAACCCAACCAAACATGAGAAAATTGGAAAACATTTTCTGGAAAATGTTTTCCTTCATACCAAACACACCCTTAGTGTTTATTGTGGCTTGAATATGTCTGTAGATGTTGGAGGGTTATTCTCTAATTGTTATTATTGTTCTTGCTGTCTTAGCTTTCATAATATAGTTGTGATCAACTTTTCGAAATGACCGTATTAGTCTTAGTTTGCTCCTGTGATAATGTTTCGTTTTCGACGTCAGTCTCATGTTTCTTCCATCTCAAATTGGATGAATGAATCAAGACATCATGATTTTAAGTTCACTTACTATCCATATTGTTGTTTGTCTTAAATCTTTAGTTGTTTATTTCGATCATGTTCACTCGCATCCATACCCTCTTTGAGGGTATTGAAACTTGTATTCTGCCGTACCTATTTTGAATCTGATCTAGAATGTTGTTTTCAATTTTGTAAGGGTTCGGTGAATATAGCTTGTACGTGACAAGTTAGTCGAGTTTCATATTTCGTTTGAGTTAAAAAAAATTCCAAAATGCAGTAGTTTCTTATTCTTGTATGTGTTTATTGAGCATGAGTTGATTCTTTTCTTCTCTTTTGATGGTTTCTTTTGATTGAATCTCATTTTAGAAAGATATAGTCTTAAGGTTTAAATTTTAATCCCTTTCGGTTTAGCTTTAAATACATGCCTCAGTATGTGAAAAATTGTGTTTAAGTTATTTGTATGTTCTGTTGCCTATGCTTGCCCTATTTCCTTATTTTAAGTTGTGAAAATGGCTAAAATTCCATCTCTTAGTTACGACTGAAATTGTTGCAAAGCAGTAGCATTATTTTGTGAATTGGGTCTATTACTTTGGTTATGTGTGAAAATACTCAACTTTAGTCCATTAATACATGGGTGTATTATTGCCTTTGCATAGTTTCATATTGCATTTTTTTTAAACTTCATCACATTAGCCTCAATAGTCCACTCCATTTTTTACTAATAATTGCTTCCTCATCATTATTTATGTCTAAGTAATCATGTCTAAATCTACTTCATTTAATCACTGTTAGTTTTATCGTTTAGTTATCACTACCATTTGGTGTTTCATCTTATTATGTGAAGTTAGTTTAATTTAAATAAAAGTTTATTAAGTATTGTATGCATTCCTTTGTCATATTTGCATAACATTGGCAGCGAACTAATCCCATGCCTATTTTGTCTTATTTCGTTTTCATATATCTTGGTTGTATTGCATAGATTTAAAGTGTCCTCCATGACTAAATCTTATCTTGTTTTGTTGTTTTCTCTGTGTGAATCTGCCTTGGGTCCTCACAGACTTCTCTATTCCAGTTTGCATTCCGATTTGGGCCGTAAAGGTCCAAATTTGCTCTTCTTACTCGAGTCAGCCTTACTATCGGGTCAACGAAACTGGTGTACAGGTTGAAAGAAGTGTGATAATGTTGAAAATTAAATTTTCAAGCCCCGAAAGAGTAAAAAATAGGCTGATATACCTATTGTATAAACTGGTATACAATCGAAAAATATGATATAAAAGTCAAAATGCGAAAATACAGATTGAGAAGTGCAAAGATATGGAGCTCGAATAAAATTACAGGTCCGGAAGTTCGAGAATTAGCGGAATACATGGTGTATACATCAAATATACACTTAGGGGTCGTTTGGTAGAGTGTATTAGGAAAAATAACGCATGCATTAGGTGTGTGTATTAGTAATACCTTGTTTGGTACACTTTTTTATGTCATGTATAACTAATGCTTGCATTAGTTATACACTATATTGTGTATTAAGTTGTGTATTACTAATACCAAGAAATTCTAGGTATTAGTAATACATAGCATTTTAACACTTGCATTATATTATATAATTACAAAAGTACCCTCAAAGCCTTTTAAAAAAACATTTTCCATAGTACTTGCTTCAGAAACCTTTCATCTCTCTGTACTTTGTCAATGGAAATTCAAGATTAGGTTTCTTCTTCCCTTTGCTCAATCGAACATTGTTTGCTCATCTTTACAAGGTTAGTACTCTTATCTTTCATTAAAATCTCTATTTTTCAACATCTCTTTCACAATTTAAGATGAAATTTAGGTTTAGCTTGTTTTTTTAATATGCTTTGAGCTCATCTATTCCACTCTTTATATGGTCGAAAATTAGGAATTTATGCACATAGATACTTATTTAAAAGCTTTATATGTATTCATTCTTATTTTTATGGCAAATATAGGTGTTATTATGGATCTTCAACCATTATCAGGTATTGAATATATTATTCTTGTGGAGATATTGTTTCAGCAAGTTCTTGTTCTCCTTATTTGTCTTTTCATGGCTAGTCATGGTCATTCTCTAAGAAGATGATGTCGAAACAGACGTGAGGTTAGGTATTGTATGAGTGTTCGAGTTCCGAAAATCATTTCTCACTTACACTATATCATAAATGATAATGGTAGTGTATGTATCGATAAGTTAAGAATGGATAGAAATGCCTTTCACACTTTAGTTCTCTTAACTAAGGATATTGGAGGTTTGACCGATAGTAAAAGTATGTCAAGCAGCGAAAAATTAGCAATGTTTTTAAATATCTTGGCTCACCATGAGAAAAATAGATCAATCAAGGTTGATTATATTAGATCGGGATGGAGCGTAAGTCAGGCTTTCAATGAATGCTTGAGTGCTATTCTCAAACTAACTCCATTGCTACTCATTAATCCTAAACCAGTACTTGAAGATGAGATTGAAGATCGATGGAAATGGTTTGAGGTAGGTGAAACTGTCGTTTATCATCTTTTAACTTGTTACAAAATATGCAGTTTTAACAGTTTTAGAAAAATATTATATATTTTGAGATAACACTATAATGTATCTTAAAGGGTTGTTTAGGTGCACTAGACGATACTTACATTCCCATTAGAGTTCCAATCCAACACAAACCAAGATATAGAACAAGAAAAGGAGAGATAGCAACTAATGTTTTGGGAGTTTGTGATAGAAATCTCAATTTTACTTATGTGTTACCTGGATGGGAAGGTTCAGCTGCCGATGCTCGTGTATTACGAGATGCTATAGTACGAAGGAATGGTTTGAAAATTCATGAGGGTAGGCCTTATATATGCTTTCAAGTTACATCATAGAAAGAATGGTACTAGTAACTAAATTATATGTTTATATTATAGGTAACTATTATTTGTGTGATGGAGGATATAAGAATGGAAAAGGATTTCTTTCACCTTATCGAGGTTATAGATATTGGTTAAAGGATTGGCGAGGCGATAATCCATCGCCTCAATGTAAAGAAGAGCTTTTTAACATGAGGCATGCTAGAGCTCGTAATGTAATTGAAAGGGCATTTGGTTTGTTGAAAGGACGTTGGGGAATTCTTAGAAGTTCTTCATGGTACTCGGTTAAGGTTCATAACAGGATCATTAGTGCTTGCTGCTTGATTCATAATTTCATTCGTAGAGAAATGGAAGTGGATCCCTTAGACATTGATATAGAAGAACATATGGAGTATCAACACGAGAATATTGATGTTGTTGAATCGTCGGAGGAGTGGACCACTTGGAGGGATGAGCTGGCTCAATCAATGTGGAATGCAAGATATAACAATTGACATTTTGCTACTTGTTAGCTATAGAACCTTTTTGGACTTCATTTGCTCTTTAGAACTGGCCTAGTATAAATTGTTTAACTGCCAGAAACTTCTATTTTTTTGTGACCTTAATTGCACACCCTTATGTACTCTTCACATTTCTTTTGTTGTATGCTTTAGTTTATAGTGAATCTTATGATATTTGGTTCTTCCTGATTTTTTTGATAATCTGTCGCACAAGTTCTTACAGGCGAAATGAATAGTCAAACATCATCAAATAAGAAATCAAAAAAATCAAGCAACACAACACCTTCAACACGAAGGACATGGATTCCAGAAGAAGAACAAACTCTTTTAGACGGGCTTAAAGAGTTGTGTGCTAATGGTTGGAGAGGTGATAATGGAACCTTTAGACCAGGACACTTGATGGAGTTAGAACGTTATATACACAAATATCATCCTACAAGTGGATTGAAAGGTGAACCACACATCAAAAATAAAATGAGATATTGGAAAAGATGCTATGGAAGTATAGCTTTGTTGAAGACTCGAAGTGGTTTGGGATTTCAATATAGTGATGGAACTATAATAGTTGACGATCCAAAACATTGGATTGACTTTATAAAGGTAATTAATATATTTTTGTTATTTCATATGGTACTTTCCTTATTAGTTCCTTTAATTATTCATAGTTGATGTGCCTTTAAACTAGTGATCAAGTAAATTGTTATCATCACATATATAGTAGCATCTAGCCTCTCTTTAGATCCTTTTACAGTTAATTAATATCATATTGTTCTATTTTATTTTTTAATTTTCTAGATTGATCCACAAGCCAAGAAAATGAATACTAAGAAATGGCCACTATTTGAGGATTGGGAAGAAATCTTTGGTAAGGATAGAGCAACAGGAGAGTTCGCTGAAGGGCCGCTAGATGCTACTGAAGAAATTCAAAAGAGTCAAGCTCCACAACATTCTAATGACATGAGTTTGAGATTTCCTATTGATGTTGATCTTGATGATGATGAAGAAGAAGAAGAAAATGCTTACCATAACTCTAAAGTTGGTACTGAAGAAGCTAAAAATGCCACTGGACAAGGTGGATTTGCTACAGCTGAAGATTTCACCGAACCTAGTTCATTTACTAGAGCTGAAAATGTCACTGGACCTAGCGTATTTAATGAAGGAGAAAATGTTGCTGGTTCTGAAAATGAACATGCTGGATCCCGAAAAAGTCATAAACAAGGTGAGTATTCTAAAAGATCATCTTCTAATGTTAACGAGAAAGAGAAAAGCAAGAAAAGGAAAAAAATAGTAGAGGATGATAGTGAGACATTTCTTAAGGGTATGATGGAAGTTATGAAAAACTTTACTGAAAGTCAAGACAAAAGAATTGGTTCCTTGATTGAAAAGATGGGGGATCGTGATCGAGCTGATGTTCGTGGTCAAGTTTATTCTATCCTTGAATCCCCTGTATTTGAGTTGTACACCACAGAGCAACGTATAAAAGCTGCAATGATTCTCTGTAAAGACGATAAAAAGATGGAATTATTTTTACGTATGGGTGAACATGATCGTTAGACAATGATGTGGATGGCTGTCCATGATAAACTTTGAAGTACGGTGAACTTGTGATATAAGTGGCTACACTAGTTTAGTAATTTTTGCTTGAAATCACTTCGAAGTGTGACAACAGTGGCATATTTTGACATCTCCGATTATTAATGTGCGCATGAGCATGTTAAATCTTTTTGTGTAACTAAGTTTTATCAAAATATCTCAACTCTTGTGTCAATGCTAAGTGTAGATGTAATTATATAGTTGTCGTTACAGCTCTTCAAATTCTTGTGTAGCCATTTAATTTTGAGATTCTGAAATGCAATTATATAGCTGCTATGACAGTTCTTTAATTTGTCCTATATTTCTCTGTCTTGTTTCTGTTTTCCTTTGTTAATTTCTCTATGAGTTGATGGTTCATAGCTGCTGTGATGCTCACTGGTATTGAGATCCAGCTAATCATTGATTGGTTGATCCTCTTTTGTTTTTTTCTGTTTTGGGGGAAGGGAGTTACGAGCTCTCTTTTCTTGCCACCTCCTTTCTAAATTTAAGAAAAAAGAGTAAATGATTCTGGCAGTAGCAGCTGGAACATTGCATCAGTGGGACAATTAATATGGTAGATTGTAATGAATAAGGAAACCTTGTGGATAAAAATGGGTACATGGAATTTATCTTAGAGAGGAAACCTCGATATGGAGTCACAGGGCACCTATTGATAGTAGTTGGTATTGGAGGAAGCTTAATGCAATAAAGGAACAGATACATGGCTGGTATTGCAAGGGAACAAGTTCCTCTACAGGCAACTGCAGAATCATCAACTGGAAGCAGAAGAGTAGTTGCTGGTGCTGGAATGGGGAAGCAGTGTATTTGTTCACCAACAATCCATCCAGGCTCGTTTAGGTGCAGGCATCATCATGTTGATTATAAATGGGTTGTTCCACAAGGAAATAAGCAGAATCACTTTGGTGCTTCTGTCGCCAAGGCTTTATGACAATTCTGCTGTACAAATTCGAATTGTCATTTGTAATTTTTCATTTTTTAATAAGATGTAGATGATCTTGTTCGTACGTCTCAAATATTTACTATGTCCCAATTTATGTGAAACTATTACGAGTGTTTAGTTACATAAAGAGATTTGCAATTATTATTTTTGTGATATGTGAATTTAAATGGATAAAAGATGTATGGCAGGGGATAACACAGTGGACAGGCATAACAATGACAAACAATGGGATTAAACAAGTTTTGGAGAGAACAAAAAGGAAGCATTGGAAACAGTTTCAGAAAGAGACATTTGCAGCTATATGTGGGGCTATTCTCTACCACACATGGCGTGCAAGAAACTGGAAAAAATTTAAAGGGAAGCATGTACATATAGAGGAGGCAGTAGCTCAGATAAAAAAAGAGATTATAGAGAGAGTACAGTTCTTCAGTAGTTCAAGGAAAGCACAAAAATGTAAACGGTTTATTCGATTACTTAGTAGTTAGTTTTCTTGTTTGTTGGAGGCCTAGTTTCTGATATCAGAAATGGGTACTCTTCATTTGTATTGGTATTTTGTGGTAATGGAAATATTTTACATTTCTAGAGTGTACATGATGGATAAGGAGAGTATCAAGCAATAAAAGTGTAGCTAGGCGTAGTTTGATCTCTTGCAACTGCTTGCGCAACAAGTTGATGTATTTATGGAATTGAGGTCTTGATAATAATGTGGACTATGATCCTTGGTTATCTATTAACAGATAATTGGTTGTTTTTTTGTTTTGATGAAGAGCAGATACTTGGTTATCCATTAGCAGATACTGAATTTTTTCCACGTTTTGTTACCAAAAAAAAAATTGACCTCATTGATGAAATTCATTTTGGAAATCTACTAATAATGGAGCTGGCATCTTCTTCTTCTTCTTTTTTTAATCTTATTTCAATATAGTAACAACTATTTAATTTTATATTTGAAAAAAAAATAAAAATAGGAGTAAATAATGTTTTAGCAAAGAACCTTGTTGCAAAGGAAGTGTACAAAGAAATAAAGTGTGAAGGGTATTTTTGTAAACATACATCTTTTTAATAGACATTATGCAAGATTTGTTATTTCTAATACATCAAACCAAACAGTGTATAAGAAATAATGCAGACATAACTAATGCAAGCATTACTAATGCAAGCACTACTAATGCACCCTATTTTGCATTATTCTTATACACTCTACCAAACGATCCCTTAGTGTATATCATGACAAATGAGAATGAAAAGGAGGCCAAAGGCCCAAGGAAGTTTGCAGTATGTCCAGCAGGTGTAAAAATGGGCAAGGTCCATTTTTGGGTCATTTTTAGTAGAGAAAATTAGCAATTAAGTCAAAATACTTAACATAATTAGTCAAAATAACAACACTTTAAAATATTTATTTAAAATGGCAGAATGACAATATTTTTATAAAATAATATGTATTCAGATTTTAGTATTTTAAATTAATTTTATTTATGGAAAGAGTCCTATATTAGACCAAATTATATATCAATAACCGTTTAAAGTGAAAAAAATAAATTAAACCAATATCATTAACCTTTTTTCATCACCATTCACGTTTCTTTCCCAACTTTCACATTTCTTCCCCACCTTTCACGTTTCAAGTTTATCTTTCTTCAAAGTGCTAAATTGTTGTTCATCAAGAAATTTTCTTTATTGTTAAACGAAATCTCTTTGTTAATTCAAGCAGATTTCTCAGTTGGCAAGGTAATTTCCATTATCAATTTTGATTTTTTTTATTTGATGTTTAAATCACTGATTCTATACATTACGGATTTTCAGTCAAATTTTCCAATTTTTATGTGATTTTGTTTAATTATTCATCATATATTTATTAATTTCAATTTTTTTTTGTGATTTTCTTTTAATTTTTCAGATTTTGTAGATTCTAGAAATTCATATAAATGTTTGTTTTGTTTGATATTTAATACATTTTAAAATTTGATAATATCGAAATTTGCTTTTAGGGTTTTAGATTATGGGGAAAGCATCTGATTGTCTACAATGACTAATTCAATCAGAATTACTAGAGGTATACCAAATAATATTCAAAATTTTGGGAAATTTCCCTCATTTGATTTGTGTATTACCCAAGGGTTGCATTGTATTTCAATCTTAATTAGTATACCAACATGTTTGTATTTCCTTCTTAATTTGTATTCATCCTAACTGTATGCTAACAATTTTGTATTTTATTGGGTATTCATTTTGTATTTCAATCTCAATTTATATGTGAACAAGTTTGTATTTCTCTTTTGTTTTGTATTCAACCTAATTGTATACCAACAAGTTTTGTATTTTATGTGCCTACTTTACCTTTCAAAGTCATTTTGTATTTCAAATGAAGAGAGTATTTAATTTCTTTTGTATTCACAACTTTATATTCAATCTCACTTTGTATTTATAACTTTGTATTTTCATCTCATTTTTGTATTCATATATTGTTGTATTCAACATATAATTCATGATCCACTAGTTTGTATTTTACCTTTCAAAGTCACTTTGTATCTCAAATGAAGAGAGTGTTTCTTTTGTATACACAACTTTATATTCAATCTCACTTTGTATTTATAACTTTGTATTTTCATCTCACTTTTGTATTCATATATTGTTGTATTCAACATATAGTTCATGATCGATTAGTTACATTAACTTAATGGGATACAAATTATTGTATGCATTCAAACAGAAAAAACAGCTACTAAACTAAAAAAAAAAACAATTTCATTCGTTATACATCATAATTTAGATACAAAACATCCGAAAAAAGCTATAAATCCCAATGCATACAAAGATTTCATTGATTCAATCAGGAAAAAAAACAACACTCTTGTACTCTGAAAAATTCTGTTTCAAAAATATGTCGTATTCAATTTGAAGAAGTTTTGAAAGTTATCAGATGAATGATTTGGAAGACAAACTAAATTATTTTAATTTTTTTTTGATGTTCTTAAGAAGAAAGCAAAAAACCGCTCGACGGAAAAATGACTATTTATGCTCTTTTCAAAACGTAACTGATTTGTATTTAAAATCTTTTTTACTTTTTTTGATTTTTTTTTGTTCCATGATTTTCTCTGTTCTGTTATTAATTATTTGTATTCTTTCAAATTAATCAAAATAAAATAAATACATAACTAATCCTTTAACAAACTAAAATAATGACATTTTTAATAAATAATGAAACTGTTGCTAAGGAGTCCCACTAAAAGCTAAAATATTGCTCTTTTGAAAAATTTCCCTTTTTAGTATTAGGATAGGTTTTGAATTTGGGCCTAAGGCCCAAACTTGATATTTCCTCCATTTGCTCTTTATCTGTATTTGAATTGACTAACCATTTTTTTTATGTGAATTGGTTTGATTTAATTAATTTCCCAAAGATAGTCATTTCTCTTTTATATATAAAAATAAAAATATTTATTTTTGTACATTTTATTTATTACTAAACTCTATTTTATTATTAGTCTTGTCATTTAAATTATTTCTCTTTAGGATGACCCCCCCTTTCATTTATTTCCCCTATAAAAAATGAGAATAATAGTAATAAATAAATAAAAAAGACTTCTTTTACTTAGTTAAAGTTTTAAACATTAGTCGAGTCATTTTTAGTCAAATCGCCGGTCAACCGCAAGTTAGCGGACATTCCGAGGGCCTAAAACCTTCTCGGAATGTACATTTGAACTCGAACCCTTTATCAATTAATTTTATCTGTTTAAGTCTTTTGAAATCCTTAAGTGTTTTATCTTGATGTTTATGTGTTTAAATTTGAAGGAAGTATACGTCATTTTGCAAAACATTGTCTCTTGAGGTTAGGAGTTTAATAGTTTGTTCGACTCGAAGAACGTTCAAGTTACCATTTCGTCCAAAGCGTGGACATTCGAAAATGACGAGAAGTTAAAAAGAAGGACCGTCCTTGGAAGCATAGTTAAGGATTGTACCACTGCTGGGATTGATCATTTATATCCTTTTTCCCTATTATGTATCCCTTTCGGTTTTATTCGTAAAATTTGTATAAATTTGGGTTTTGAGGCAATGCAATGTTTCAAACGACGTTATACATCGTTCGAATCTCTAGGCTTAACCTTGGCACAAAAGGATCACACATTTGTTTAAAACGCGCAATATTTGCTTATGTGTTATAACTGGTTGTGTGAATATATTTGCTTTATTTTAAGATATTCTAGCTCACTCCTCTTCGAATTGTTTTTAGAACCTCTAAGCATAAATATCAAATCACTATCAAAAGTGCGTCCAAATACCCTTCGAGTCTTTAGTTTCCCAAAAAAAAATGAACTTCATTTTTCAAAGCTTACTCTCATATCAGAAAAAGATTCATCATCTCAAATTGAAAGAAATTCAAGTTGTTCGAATTACGTAGGACCTAAAGTAGGCAGCCTTTCAAGGCTCGATCCCCATTCGGAGAAATTCTATCTTCTTCAACTCTTGCAATGAGATTCAAATTAAATCTCAATCGCAAATCAGAAGTATGTCAATGAAAGATAAAGGAAAATAAAAATAAAAAAATCTTGTCTTGACGGAAGTCAATCTTTCTACCACTAATCCGAAAGATATATAGACAAATTTCTGTCTATTAGCCATTTTTTCTATATCCTTGGGCTAGTCTATCTTCAAATGAAGTAACTCTTGTGTGTTTACACCAATGTGTGATATCTTGCACTATTTATCACTTTCAAGCACTAACACGTTTTCCTTCTGAGTTATTTTTCTTCTATCAGGTGCTTAGAACTGATTTGTATTGATAAGCTGGTTGAACACCCTTATTTTACAAGATCTGAAGCTCCAAAAGATTCCTTCCCAGATCAAAGGTCGCAAAAAGGAGAGGCAGTAATTGGTGATAACAATGACAAGGTTGGCTTGACTGATGTTGTCATGGCTCAACCCGCTGCTGATCAAAATGAATTAATTATGTAGTTAATGCAATAGATCGCCGAAATGAGGGTCGAAATGAAAAGAAGACAATAATTGCCTAATCCAATTTTCGCTTTCAACCCTCAAGGAGATGGAAGACCTATGCTCTAATTTCCTCCTCCAAGCGCAGAACAGTTTCATAACCCATCTCCTAACCCCGCTCAAAACTCCCCCATCATTGGTCTAACCACCCCAAATCCCCATCATGCCTCCGTCTCTTACCAAGTGCCACATCCTCTACAAGGTACCAACCCCCAAACGTTCCTTCCTCATTATAATGCCAACCCGTAAGCTTGCCCTCACCCTCAAAATCAAAAGGTTAACAATCCCCAAACCTTCCCTCATCACCAAAATAAGCATAGCAACCCCCATAATCTCCCCCAAAATTACCAAGCCATTTAAAATACCCAGAATCCCACCATTGCTCCGCTATTACCTCAAAAGACTACTTTTCAAATTCGAATTCCAAATGAACCTTATGCCAGCTTTTCTGAGCTTGATCACTATGAGGAACAAGAGAGAAAATGGAGGTCAAAAGAAGAGCAACCAAGTTGAATATCAAAGAAGAGATCAGGAAAGCCATAAATGAGTTGCATTGTATTCCTGAAGTCGATGAGTTGATTTATAAGGATCTGTGCATCCATCCGAATCTGGACCTCCCAGAAGGGTTTAAAGTTCCCAAATTTGACACTTTCGAAGGAACCAGGAATCCCTTGGCACACCTGAGAGCCTACTGTGACCAGCTCATGGAAGTTGGAAGGAATGAAGTTTTATTAATGCGACTCTTTAGCCTAAGTTTGAATGGAGAAGCCTTGTAATGGTTTACTTCCCATGAGATAAAGCAGTGGTCTAGCTGGAATGCACTAGCTAAAGATTTCGTCGAAAGGTTCCCCTACAATGTGAAGATCGTTCCTGATCGCTATTCTTTAGAGAGAATTAAGCAAAAATCCACTAAAAGCTATCGTGAATATATAGGTAGAGGAAAGACGCCGCCCGGGTTCGGCGTCCTATGTCTGAGAAGGATATCGTTGAACTGTTTATATGCATTTAAGAGCCAGAGTATTATAACAGGATAATGTTTCTCATTGGAGAAAAATTTGCGGAGATAGTCAAGGTAGGTGAGACTATCGAAGATGGGATTAATAGTGGAAAGATTTCTCGCGTTGCCGCCCCAATCGAATCTTCAGGACTGCTGAAAAAGAAGAGAGATGAGGTGCCTTCTATTTACTGCGCATCTCATGGAAAATGACAATTCAGAAAATCCTCACCTTACATAGGTTATCCTCGAGCTCCACAAAATTCATATCCAGCTTGTTATACCCAATCAGGTTATCAAACTCCACCATCGAGTTACCAAATTTTACCTCCTAATTACCAAATTCCACCACCGAGTTACCAAATTTCACCTCTTGTTTACCAAACTCCACCTCCACATTACCAAAATACCCACCCATATTATCAAGCTCCATCAGTTAACTATTCAAATATCCTATCAAGTTACCAAACTCCATCCCTGCACTACCAAAACACTCCTCCTAGCTACCGAATGTCACAATACCCAAATTTCCAAACGCAAGCACCAACTCACAAAAATCCTCTAAACTACCGTAAAATATCCTCACATCCAGGAAATAATTACTATACTCCTCGTCCTAATCTTGAGAAGAAACCTTCTAGAGTCTCTACTCATTTTGTTAAGAGGCGAACACAACTCTTTGAAAGATTGAAATCTACTGGCCTGATACAGAAAATTGATCCAAAAATTATCAATGTCAACTCCAAGCTTTATAGACCTAATCTTCACTGTGCTTACCATTCAGGAGGTGCTGGGCATATTACTGAGTATTGTACCAACTTGAAGCATAAAATTTAAGACTAGATAGATCAAAAGGTCGTCACTCTTCAGACTACCACTCCTAATGTCAATAGTAACCCCATGCTGAATCATGGAGGGGTAACTATTAATATGGTTGAAGTCGAAGAAGATTTGTATGTGAAGAAAGTTATAATCTCAGCCAATCTTCAAAATCTTGAGAAAGTTGTAGCCTCTCCAACCAAAAGAGAGAAATCCACATTTGTTATCATGGCACCTCATCAATCTTTTGCTCTAGTGCCGAAAGAGGGTCAGAACAAGCAGAAGTTCGATCAAGCCTTTCCAAAATTATTGCCTTACTTATATCAGTCTTTACCAATGTAAAATGGTTTAGGAGAAGGAATCGAAAATTGGTTCAAATAAGGTGATATTGTGATTGAAGAGATGATTGAGATGCCAAGGCAGGATGATCTGTAAAAAGTCTAAGAAATTTAGAATAACAAGAGTGTCGCAACTCTCGGATCTGGAGATCCCAGTCATACCAGTCAACGTGTCAAAGGAGAAAATACCTAATTGGACATCCACTTGTCTCTTGATTCCTCGCTCGTCTTGGTAAATATAAACAATTTTCTATGTTATTTCTAATATTGGTGGTGTTCCAAATGAGGTTCGACACACATCCTTTACTCTATTTTGCCTCACTATGTTTTAATCTCCCTCCTCATATTTTTGAAAAGGCAAAATGATTTATCGTCATTGCCAAAGTTGTTATTTTCTTATTTCGAATGAATAACTTCTTTAATGTGGAAATTTGCCTTACTTTCTTTATATTTGCTATCTAATAGTATATGTCTATGATTTCAGTGAAAATATTTTCAAATCTGCCAATAACATGTCATGTCATAAGCTGAATGAACAAAATGGGGTAGATGCAGATGAGTCTGAGGACTACAATAAAATGATCATGGTACCTAAATACCTGGTTAAGGACTTCAGTTAGTTCGAAAATCATGATAACCCAAATTAAGAAGAGATCAAAATAATGAATCAGGAAAATGATGAATGCATCAAAGAAATCAAAATTGGTGCCTATCTGACAAAAACGCAGGAAAGAAAAATCATCAGTTTGCTTGGAAAACACATCGATACATTTATTTGATGACATCACATGGTTGAGCATGAACATTGGATTTCACAAGTTATCGATCTACTTGAAGGCTGTTAAATAATAACATGTTTGAAGACTCTTTTTTTATCATTTCTTTGTAACCGCCTTTATTTTCTTGTAATCGTTTATGCTTAGAATTTATCCGTTTGTAATGAACTACGTCTGACCTGAATTCTCAAGAATGAGTTACATAAGTGGCCTATGTTGGCCTTGGTCACCCCTTTATCCCTTTTTTAATGTTTCCTTTTGTACTTGAACTACGTTTGAAATGAATTCTCAGGAATAAGATACGTAGGAGACCTATGTCGGCCTCGGTTGTTTTCTTGTTTAATTTCCTATTTTGTTAATCCTCGAGAGGGGAACTACGTTTGACCTGATTCCTGCTTAAACGAGATACGTAGGCGCCATGACGGCTTGGTCATATCTCCCATAAGATTTCTATCTTTCTTTACAATAGAAACTGGGACAGAATTTTTGATAGGGACTCAAAAATTCTAAAGAGGAAGATATTTTCTCCAACAAGTCAAGATTGAAGATACATTGCGAGTTGCAACTCGAACAAAATTTTTGAGAGGGTCTCAAAAATTCTACAAGTCATATATCAATAGTTCGAGATACCCTAAGACATCTAACTGGGACAAAATTTTTTGAGGATGGCCGCAAAAATTCCTTCAAGCATTAGCAGAAGTTTGTAGTAAATTTCAAATATTTCGAGCATATTAGAAGTTTAAAGCTAACTTCAAATTATCTCTGGAATCGTTAAAATTTATAGTCAACTGCAACAATCTCCGACACCTTTGAATTTCAGAGTAGACTACAAAACTTCCCGATTATAGTAGATTTTGGGAGAACCATGTCAGAAATTTCCCAAGCTTAAATGATTTTTGAATTCTCCAGAAAAAGCTACCGGACACACCAAAGTTTCAAACGCATGACGTTCCTTTAAGCTTGACGTGACATGACACTTGGCAGTGACCTTTTTCAATTACAACTTTTTGAAAACCATTTTCTTAAAGATTTTATCTATATGTTTAAAATATTTTTGCTTAAAAGTTTTTTCTTGTCTATCGAGAAGCAAGAGCTCAGAGTGATCAACTGAAGCAAGCAAGACAAGGAGCAAGGGATTGAAGAATTCAACATAGATCAGTTTGTTTTAAAAACTAACAATTTCTGTTGATGCAGGTCTATAATATTGCCTCAAGTTCATAATATTTCTCCATTAAACGAATATGAAGAAGTCAAAAGGGGGAGGAGCTTCCCAAAATTGACAACTTTTCTGTGGATGCAGGAAAGTAATTTATGTTTTTCAGAAGAAAAAGAAAGAGTTTAGAATACGAGCAACAACACCACGTTTAAATTCCCAACAAAGGATAAGTCACAACGAAAACAAAGTGTTCAAAATGTGAACAAGTGAAAGCATCACTCTCAACATATACAAGCATCTTCGATGACAGGAGATTACACTTTTTAGCATCAAGAACGTTTGAAGACTATTCACGAATCTCATTGATATCAGACGCGGTAATGTGAACTACCATGAGGGACATCGTCTTTACCACCCGGATGGACATTCCTAGAGTATTATAAAATGAGATAATACTATCACCCAAAGGGACATCATCATCATTTTGTCAATGGAATATCCTCATCCTACCAACAGATCTTCATTTTCATTAACATCATCCTATCGAAGGAACTTCATTGTCAGTTTCCTACAAATGGATCTTCATTATCCTACCTATGGATCATCGACATTATCCTACCAATGGATCATCGACATTATCTTACCAATGGATCATCATTATCATATCAATGGATCATTGACATTATCCTACCAATGGATCAATATTATCCTACAAATGGATCATCAACATTATCCTACCAATGGATCAACATTATCCTACTGATGCATCTTCTTCAGCATCATCATCATCCTATCGATGGAGCATCATCATCATCCTATCTATGGAGTAGCATCATCATTCTATCATTATCGGCAGCCTATCAATGAGAAATCATTATCCTATCAATGGAGCATCAACATTATCATCCTATCGATGGAGCATCATCATCATCCTATTGACGGAGTAGCATCATCGTCCAAACATCATCATCATCCTTTCGATGGAGCAACATCATCCTATCATTATCATCATCTTACCAATGAAGAATCATCATTATTATTTTCATTTGCAAGAACTTCATCAAGAGAGCCATCAATATATTACATCAGTCCATTTTATAATTTCAGTATCAAAGGAAGAGTTCATTCGAAGAATTGTATTACAAATATGATATACAAGTTTTATTGACCTAACGTCAAGATGAAGGAACTGACGTTAAATGTTCAAGGAGAGAGACTAAGTGTCAACATGGTAAAAGATGCCATCTCTCCATTTGAAATACATTTTTATGCTAATGAGTTTTATCTTAGTCTTTGTCGAGAGCTTCCAAGAGGATGAATTCTCAAAACAAACCACAGGTGCGGACCACATAAAAAATGATGCAGCACAACGTGGAACTTTTTCTTAGCAGCAGACTAGGACACATTCCAAAGAGGAATGTCAAACTCTTAGGACGCACGCTGAAGAGTGACTTCCACCACAATAAAACCAAACCCCTATCAGAAGGTATGTGGATTTTTCTTTAGGTTCACCGGTTTCAATTTCGCATCCAGAAAGTTCTAGTTTTCACCGGAGGCATCATTCCAATATGGGTGACAATGTACCAAGAGCTTTGGAAATTATGTCGGTGTAAGTTCTTAGTTATCGAAATGAAGAACTCCACATTCATGGGTAAGAGGTTGCAACCCTCCTTTTCATACTCGACTTATTTTGTCACTCCTCAAGAACCAAAGGATATCTTAGCATACTAAGTTTTCCTTTCAACCAATCGAGTCGAACTACAAGCAGCCTGATTTCTAAGGTTTAAGGATATGTAGGCAGAGTCAATGTTGAAAACTCGGTTGTATTCCGATATGCGCTCTTAAATCTTATTCTCGAGCATTCCGATCTCTTCATAATTCTATATTGGGATAGCATTTGAAATCTTGCGGCAAATCAAGCGTATCGAACTACAAGTGGCCTGAATTCTCATATAGCCTGAGATATGTAGGAAACCAATTTCCAGGGTTCAACCATAATTCCTGAAGTTCGTACCAAATCCGTTTTCTGAAAGATGAATATGTGGTAGGTCAAAATTGGATTTGTCAATTTCATTTTCCTCGAATTTCTTTCATCAATCCGAGTCAAATGAGGGATAGTTGTTGCCACCATTTTTGGACCTCCAGAATATAGATTAATCACCGAGCTTCTTAAATTTCGAATAAATTCAAATAATTAGTTTTATAGCATTCAAAATATTTTTCAAGTAATTTTAAAGTAATTTTAGTCGCTTTTATAATTTCTAAATAATAAATATGTTTTCTTATATAATTTTATATATAATTAGTACATTTTATAAATATTCGAAAATCATCTCAAAAAGTTTTTGTTTTGCTCAAATATTTTACTAATTACTTTAGTTAAGTTATATTTTATATTTGTGAATTAATTAGTATAATTAAGTTAATCATTTTATTTTTGTTAAGATTCAGAAGTTCATTAATTAATTAATATAACTCATCTTATTTTAATTTTAGGCCGAATTCATCTAATTGCACCAATTTGGTCAAAATTGCCATTCATGTGGCTATTTTCTTAATTCAAATTGACCATATTCTTTGCGTTATTTTCAAGACCTAATTCAACAACTCAATTCCTAACTCTTAAATTCCTACAACATATATCAACAACCCATAAAATAACCCATCCCAACACATACAATACAACACTAGCGTACAATAACTCAAAACTAACTCTACATCGTTCTTCTTGTCCATCAGTTCAATGAAACCCAGCGACTAGAAAATTTTGAAACCCAGCATAGCCCAACAATAGAGGAATGACGTAGCAGTCCAACGCCTCAACATCACAGTGATGGAGACAACGCCAAAAGCAACTCACGGCCTCTTCACGCTCAACAAAATGACAATCTAAAACAACAAAAAATGACGCCAAGTACACCGAAGGCAACAAGACGCCTACGGGTATAGTTCACTTTCGCGTCGTTTGTTCCATCCAGTAAGAAAGTACTGTTCCAGTCGGATTTTTTGGCAAAAAAAACATCAGTAGCAGCAGCGCAAATTCGTCTTTGCCAGCACGAGATAAGGCCACGTAGCACAAGAGGGACATTGGAGTCGATCCAGTCGTCTCTCTCCCTTTGTTCTATTGGAATTGGATGAATTTTTGGAGATAAGGTGTCGTCCCAATTTTGTGAAAGAGTTTTGGGTGTTTTGAATTCAAAATGAGCCCTTCTTATCAATTTTTCATGGGTTTTCTCCATTTTTGTTCCGAACCCTAGGACTCCCCTATAAATACCTTATTTCCCATTCATTGTGGGGGGGGGGGGGACTCTTCACTGATATAAGGATACAGAGAATTATAGTTTTTTTTAAAAAAGAAAAAGGATTTTATAAATTAGAAAATGGAGAGTTAATAGCTGAACAAAAGCGTTCTCAAATAGCTTCAAAAGGATCTGAGTTTTCTTTTAGTTCGATTTCCTTTTTCGCATATCCTCGGAGTCTGTCGGAGTGTTCGAAATCCTTTTTTAGTGAAGAAAGCTCTTACTGACTGCTCTGCTCGTTGATGTCCAGTTTGTTGTACGTTAAAAGGTAACCCCTGTTTTTAGTTCATATTTTGGTAATATTCAATATGCTGGTATGTTAACTGTTGAGTTATTTGAAATGATATAAATTTGTGTTGTTTTGATTTAGTTTGGTCTCAAGTGAACAACATAGCATTTCTGTTTAGTTAATCAATTTTTTTCAGTTCACTGCTTTCCCGTGTGAATTTGGTGTGCTCCCTCGATAATGGTTTGTTCGCTTCCGAATATTGATATGAGTTGAGGTTTCACCTTTAGTGTTGATTGTGACTTGAATATGTGTATAGATGTTGGAGGGTTATTCTCTAATTTTTACTACTGTTCTTATTGTCTTAGCTTTTAGAATATAGTTGTGATCAACTTTTCGAAATGACCATATTAGTCTTAGTTTGCTCCTCTTTAGTATGAATCTGTGATAATGTTTGGTTTTCGACGTTCAGTCTCTTCTTTCTTCCATCGCAAATTGGATGAATGAATCAATACGTTTTACTTACTATCCATATTGTTGTTTGTCTTGAATCTCTAGTTGTTTATTTCGATCATGTTCACTCGCATCCATACCCCCTTTTAGGGTATTGAAACTCGTATTCTCCCGTACCTCTTTTGAATCTGATCTACAATTTTATTTTCTAATTATGTAAGGGTTCGGTGAGTATAGCTTGTACGTGACGAATTAGTCGAGTTTTATATTTGGTTTGAGTTAAAAAATCTTTCCAAAATGTAGTGGTGTCCTATTCTTGTATGTGCTTACTGAGGATGAGCTGTTTCTTTTCTTCTCTTTTGATGGTTTCTTTTGAATGAATCTCATTTTAGAAAGATTATAGTCTTAAGGTTTAAATTTTAATACCTTTTTGTTTAGCTTTAAATACATGCCTCAGTATGTCAAAAATTGTGCTTAAGTTATTTGTATGTTTTCGCCTATGCTTTCCCTATTTCTTTATTTTAAGTTGTGAAAATTGCTAAAAATCCATCTCTTAGTCACTTTTGAAATTGTTGCAAAGCAGTAGCATTTTTTTGTGAATTGGGTCTATTACTTTGCTTATGTGGAAAAATGCTCAAGTTTAGTCCATTAATATATGGGTGTATTATTGCCTTTGCATAGTTTAATATTGCATTTTTTTCAAACATATTCACATTAGCCTCAATAGTCCGCTGCATTTTTTACTGATAATTGCTTCCTCAGCATTATATATGTCTAAGTAATAGTGTCTAAATCTACTTCATTTAATAACTGTTTGTTTTATTGTTTAGTTATCACTAACATTTGGTATTTCATCTTATTATATGAAGTTAGTTTAATTTAAATGAATGTTCATTAGGTTTTGTATGCATTCCTTTGTCATATTTGCATAACATTGGCAACGAACAAATCCCATGCCTATTTTGTCTTATTTCTTTTTCATGTATCTTGGTTGTATTGCATAGATTTAAAGTGTCCTCCATCACTAATTCTTATCTTCTTTTGTTGTTTTCTCTGTGTGAATCTGCCTTGGGTCCTAACGTACTTCTGTATTCCCGTTTGCATTCCTATTTGGGGTTTAAAGGCCCAAATTTGCTCTTCTTACTCGAGTCAGCCTAACTACCGGGTCAGCGAAACTGGTGAACAGGTTAAAAGCAGCGTGATAATGCTGGAAATTAAATTTTCATGCTCCTAAAGCATAAAAAACAGGCTAATATACCTATTATATCCACTGGTATACAGTCGAAAAATATTATATCCATGTCAAAATGCAAAAATACAGATTGAGAAGTGCAAAGATACGTAGCTCTAATAAAATACCAGGTTCAGAAGTTCAAGAACTAGTGGAATACATGGTGTATATATCAAATATACACCTAGTGTATATTAGGACAAATGTAAATGAAAAGGGGGCCAAAGGACCAAGGAAGTTTGCAACATGTGTAAAAATGGGCAAGGTACATTTATGGGTCATTTTTAGTATTAGGACAGGTTTTGAATATAGGCCAAATGCCCAAATTTGATATTTCGTCTCTTTGCTCTTTATCTGTATTTGAATTGACTAACCCTTTTTCTATGTGAATTGGTTTGATTTAATTAATTTCCCAAATATAGTCATTTCTCTTTTAAATCTAAAAATAAAAATAGTTATTTTTGGACATTTTATTTATTACTGAACTCTATTTTATTATAAGTCTTGTCATTTGAATTACTTCCCTTTAGGATGAACCCCCCCCCCCCCCCCCCCCCCCCCCTCCTTTAATTTATTTCCACTATAAAAAATGAGAATAATAGTAATAAATAAATAAATAAAATAAATGAGTTCTTTTACTTAGTTAAAGTTTTAAAAATTAGTCAAAGTCATTTTTAGTCAAATCGTTGGTCAACCGCAAGTTAGCGGACATTCCGAGGGCCTAACACCTTCTCAGAATGTACATTTGAACTTGAATCCTTGTTCAATTGATTCTATCTATTTAAGTCTTTTGTAAACTTTAAGTGTTTTCTCTTGATTTTTATAAAAAAGATTAAGTGGCGACTCTGGTTTTTTGGAAATTCAATTTCTCTTGAATCATAAGTTTAATCGATTTTTCAAAAACTTAGCTGTTTTTCTCTTTTTTAAATAAAACAATTATTCCTTCCCCTAAAATAAAATCCTCTTGTGCTTAATTTGTGTAACATCCACTTACAACTGCAGATTGTGACATATTAAATTTAGTAAAGTATTGCTTAAATTTGACTGATTTCTTAGTTGATTCATATTTGGTAATACTTGTGTGATTAATTTAGGTAAAAAAAATTGTACTGATTTAACTCCCTTTGAATAAGGAAAACAATAATTTATTTGTAACCTTAATTTATTCCTTTCCTTTAGTGTTGTGCCCTCTCATCCAGTATATAAGCATGCCCCCTTAACTCTTTAGAGAGAAGATTTTAGACTCTTACACTTAGCAATTAGCAAATTCCTCTCCACGCTAAAAGAAAGAAATAAAACAAAAGTCTTGTGAACTCTAAGAGGGGTCTCCAATCAGATTTTGTTGTGTTCGGGTCGAATAGTGGATTAAGTTTGTCTTCATTGTTGATAAATATTTCTGCTTTAATTGGTTAGTTGTTCCTCCATTAGTTTAATCTTCATTCTGCATTATTTTGAATATCGTTATATGTTTGAATAAATAAAAGGGAAGCATTCGGGTAAGTTCTCTTCACCTCTCTCTTTTATGTGAGATATATTGTGTGTGGTTTGTTTAAGTATTATGGGTCTACATGTATGTGAATGATAGGTTATTATGCATGTTTGCTTTTATATGTATATTTTGTTGTATTTTCTATGAACAA
This sequence comes from Solanum verrucosum, assembly GCF_900185275.1. Classification (NCBI taxonomy): domain Eukaryota; kingdom Viridiplantae; phylum Streptophyta; class Magnoliopsida; order Solanales; family Solanaceae; genus Solanum; species Solanum verrucosum. The sequence goes on from NW_026020038.1 coordinate 100,497, forward strand.
GATCTTGATCTAAAAGTTCAAGACATGAAGATTCACCTATGATGGCTTCCCGGATGAGACTTTACTCTTATTGTTGTTTATATTTGTATTGTTTCATTTTTGATATTGTAATAATTTTGTAACTCTAACTCTAGTATATATGTGAAGTATTTGGGGAATCGTCTAAGGGGGAGGGTATTTATGTGCTAATTGCTTTACTTATGTTGAGTCTACTTGTGTTGTGATAATAAAGTGGGCCACAAAACTGTTTTAACATGCTAGATTAAAAACATATGTTATCATGTGCAAAATAATTAATAGAATAAATGTGCTACTTGCTTTATTAATGCCATAGACTATTATGCAAGCATGCTGGATAAGATTAAATAAAAAAATTGCAGAATTTAATCTTATTGATTAACTTTTGTTAAAATCACTCATTTTCGAATTAGTTTGTCAATATTTCATGTTATTTATATCATATATTGTCTCACCTAGTCTAACAAACCTTTCATGTCAGCATGTAATTTAAGCAGGTCTATACTTAAAAATTATGTCCATAGGAATTACTTGAGAATGTTAATTAAGTAGTTGATTTTAATAATGCACCAGTTTCAGCATGCTAATGATTTTAAAGGGACTAAAAATTGAATCTTTTAAGTACTGATTTGTCCTAATTTTTATTTGTTAATGTGAGCTTTATCAATAAATATTAGCATGCTCACTTAGTAATCATGTCTATAGGGCTGAACTAATAAGATTAATGTTAACTAGACTAAATAATCGGTTTGTTAGAACTGTTTTCCTAATAATGTCTAGCATGTTAAATAAAATAATTTTGTTGTTCATATTTTCTGCCAGTGTTCAACAATTGTGTGATATAATTGTTCTGCCACTAAAAATAAAATTAATAAATAATCTCCAACATGTTTATAATTGAGATAAGTCTGTTATGCATAGTTTCAGCCACTAAAATAATTTAGCTGTAAGTGCCTTAGCATGTTATAACAAACTAAAATTGACTTATTTGCATATTTTCTTACTAATCTGGCCGAATTAAATCCTGTCCAAATAATTAATTTTCTGCATCGTAATGAACTGTCTTGCCACTTAAATTCAGCTACTAAATAATTTTCTGCATGCAACTTTAAATTTACTGGCCAAATAAAATTCTGCTTGAAATATTTTAGTTTCTACATTATGAATAATTGTCTTGCCACTTTTAATCAACTAATAAATAAATATTTCCTACATAAAATAAATAAATTCTGCATTGTGTCATAACCCTCTCGCCTTGTTAAATTATTTTTCACATTATTATGAAGCCTGTTTATGTGTTTGTATGCCACACACTTTGCATGCGACCTTTTCACAATTATTTGTGTTTGTCAGCATCTTTAATAAAATTTAGAGGGCAATATGAGACTCTATATGCTTAGTGCTCGTCCTATTTGTTTGACATGGTGTCTAGGGGGCGTAATTAGGAGCTTTTATTTTATATAAGTCTAAAACTTCCCTAGTAGTAGTCCAGTGCCTCTTGGACCTTAAGTGGGGACGCTAGGCGCCTTTTAGAAATGAAATGCATGCGGAAGGTGGGGTAGGGGTAGTTTAGGCCCTACGGAGATGATGACATTGCCTCGAGCCGTAACCGACAAACATTTGTTTTGTCTATCCTTATATAGAAGTCGAGCGCTGATCCGTAAAGTTGTCATTTTTAGATTCTCCCTTTCCTTTTCCCTTTACTTGCTTTAAAAATATTTAACTGGGGTAGTTTAATAAATAATTAAAAATTGTTTGGCCTATCTAATTGTGCAATTTCTGTCTACTCGCTCCTCTGTTTATTGAATGTTTAATGTTCGTTTAATGCTTTTATTCATTATATCACCTAGTTTTCCATGCTTAGTTAATTAAATAACAAATAACTGAAGTAGCCATAATTGTTGAATGTCATTTATCTCTTAGTTCGAATGTTTAATCAAATAATAAGTAAAAACGAAGGTCAGTGATCTTAATTACTACTTGTAACCCCCACATAAATTGCATGAGATATGGCTAGGACCCACATTTGTGGACCTCGAAGGATGCCTATCACCTTCCCCTTGAGGTAATTTGAACGCTTACCCGATCTCTGGTTCGTTGACCTTAGTTACATTTAGATAGGTGCCCTAACGCGCCTTAATTCGTTAGGTGGCGACTCTTCAATCAATCAAAGCCAAGAAGAGTTGTTAGGTCGTGCACCAAAACCTGTTTTACGAAAAATGGGGCATGACAATGGGTTCCTTTAAGTTTTGATATAATTTATTTTTATGAAGTATTACGCATAATTTGATATAATTCCATGATTTTATAATCAATCCCCATGAATCCATGCTTAAGCGATGTTTTCTACATTATGATGATTGAAAGTGAGTTTCGAACTATGAAAGAGGATTTCATGACTTTATGCATGTTCTTATGAAATTGATGAAAATGTTTTAAGGATTCTTTGAGAGTGAAGTACCAATATGATTATCATTGTGTTGCGAAAGGATTTCTCATATACACGTGAAAGCATCAATGTGAAAGGTTCTCTCACATAAAGGATTCTAAGGTTGAAATGTCTTCTCACCTTAAAGGAATCAAAGATAAGGAGATATTCTAATAATGAGGCATGCAAAAATTATCCGTGACCTCCAATGCTAAGACGAGTGGTGATTACCCATGACCTCCAATGCTAATATAAGTGGCGATTACCGATGTCTTATGAATGTTAACAATAATTAAGAATAACGTATATTCTGTGGAAGTTATGCTTAGCGCCAAGTGGACAAGTGGTGATTATCCATGTCCTATAAACGATGTGCCAACATAGGATTGTCTAGATAGACATTATCTAGTGGATTCACGAAAGCTAGAAGTTCATGGTACTACATTGGCAAGTAAGAGAACTCTTTTTAATGTGGGGTAGACACTAGATTCCATGTTAATAGCTCACATGGTTTGCATGTAGTCTAAAGGTAATTCTCCCAAATTAGTGAATCAAGGTTACTTCATATATATCTCACATGTGCTTTAAGATGATGTCTACTTGTAATCACTATGTTTTATAACTTGTTTTTTCTAACTCTTTAATCTCATCTTTTAGCTTAGTCATTACATATCACGAAAATGTCCCTTTATCTTGATTTTTACATTTCATGCATCTCTATCATACTTGGTACATATTTGTATTAACACATCCTCTTGCCTAGATTTATTATAAAGCTATTCAAGTTTAGGGTTGCTTTTCAAGTGTTGGATCAAGCTTTGACAACTCAAGCAAATAGGGAGGTTACGGTCCCCATGAACCCAAATGTGGGTACGATGGCAACTAGAGTGAGAGACTTAACTAGAATGAATCCTCCCAAGTTTCATAATTTTAAGGTTGAGGAAAACCCTGAAGAGTTAATTGAAGAATCATTTAAAGTGTTGATGGTCATATGAGTGATGCCGGTGCAAAAGGCGGAATTGGCCGCTAAGAAACTTAAGGATGTTACTCATGTTTGGTTCAATTAATGGAAGGAAATGAGGGAAGTTGATGCGGGTCCTCTCAATTGGGAAAAATTTAAGGTCGCTTTCCTTCATAGGTTCTTTCCCTTTGAGATGAGGGAGACAAAGGTGCTAGAATTCAGCAACATTCATCAAGGAAACATGAATGTTAAATAATATGCTTTGAAGTTCACAAAATTTCCCCGATATGCCACTACTATGGTTGCCAATCCTAGTGAGAGAATGAGTTAGTTTGTTTCAGATGTGTTTGAAATAGTGGTTAAGGAATGTCGTACCGCTATTCTTATTAATGATATGGACATGTATCGTCTCATGGTTCATTCTCAACCAATTGAAGAGGAGAAACTCAAATAAATGTCTTGGGAGGCAAAGCAAGGCAAAACCAGTAATGGTAACTTCTCACATTCAACATCTGATGGGCATAGTTATTCTAAGTTCCGAGAAAGGTTTTTCGATCAAGGTTCATCCAAATCTTCTCCTAAGTTCAACAAAGAGAGGGTATATAAACCTAAGACTCAAGGAGGGAATGGCAGTTTATTTTCATTGCCTACTTGTGGTATGTGTGGAAAGAAGCATGAGGGTAGGTGATCCGCGGGTTTCAATGCTTGCTTTGGTTGTGGTAAGATGGACGACAAGATAAGAGATTGTCCCTCAGTTGCCGAAAATGACGGAGGTAATCATTGAAGGGCTCAACCTAATACTTCATTCATTCCTAGTGGATGTCAGAAGGAAAATATATTCTACGCACTTGAGACTCGTCCTGGGTAAGAGGGTTCCCCCGATGTGGTCACCGGTAGTCTTCTATCTCGATGTTTATGCGTTACTTTGCCCCTATGCTACCTTGTATTTGCTGATGCCATATGTGGCTATGAGGTTTGATATTCTTTTGGAGGTTTTGTTAGATCCCTTTTCCGTCTCTACTCATGTTAGTGATTTTATTGTAGCTAAAAGTGTCTATAGAAAGTGTCTCGTCTCCTTGTCCCATAGAGTCACCTATATTGATCTTGTAGAGCTTAAAATGTTAGATTTTAATGTTATCCTTGGTATGGATTGGTTGTATTCATGTTACATTTCTATTGATTGTAGAACCCGTGTAGTGAAGTTTCAGTTTCCAAATGAACCCATCATAGAGTTTAAAGGGGAATATTCGATGCCTAAGAGTAAATTTGTCTATTGTTTTAAAGCTAGAAAGATGATTTCTAAGGGTTTCATTTAACTTCTATTCTGGGTGAGGGATATGGATTTTAAACCCCCTACTCTTTAGTCGGTCCCCGTAGTTAATGAGTTTCCGGAAGTTTTCCCGTATGATCTACCTGGTATTCCTTCCGAATGGGAAATAGACTTGACATTGACCTTCTCCCATATAAAAAATTATCTTTGTTCCTCCTTAAGGAATGCCTCATGTAGAACTTAAGGAATTTAATGAGCAATTTAAAGGGATAGGTTTCATCCGACCGATTATATCTCCATGGGCTGCTCCAGTTTTGTTCGTTAGAAAGAAATATATTTCACTACGTCAGTTGAACAAGGTTACCATTAAGAATAAATATACTCACCCAATGATAGATGATTTGTTCGACCAACTACAAGAAGTGAGCTACTTCCCTTAGATTGATCATTGGTCGGGTTATCACCAATTGAGGGTGAAGGAAGATGACATTTGATACTCGGTATGTTCATTATGAGTTTTTGGTGATGTCATTTGGTTTGACTAATGATCCAGTCACATTTATTGATTTGATGAATAGGTTGTTTAGACAATACTTTGACATGTTTGTGATTGTGTTCATTGATGATATATTGATCTATTTAAGGCGTGAAGACGAAAATACTGATCATTTGACAATTGTGTTTCCAGTCCTCAAGGATCAACATCTCTTTGCACAGTTTAGTAGATGTGAGTTTTTTTTAAGGCCCGTGTAATTTCTTTGTCATATTATTTCTGGTAAGGGTATTCATGTAACACCTCAGGCTAAAAAGATGGAAATTTCAGGTTTTCAGGATGTCTGGTGCCAGTAGTAACGACACCACCCACAGGTCGTATGTGGGTTGGGTGTTGTGGATGGTGAGTTAAGTTTTCCAACAATGTAAAGTCCTAGTAGCGTATGACGGCTCACAACGATGGTCCCTCAATGAACCCACGGGCGGTAGGTGGGACTGAGGGATATTTGTTCCCACCCACGGTCGACTGGTACGTTCCTGGTTGGACTTACGGAATTTAGGTATGGCTATAGGTGAGGCTCAGTACCTATTTAGAGAAAAATGGCTTTTTGGGTCAACTTCAAACGGTAATATCTTGTAGAAAAAAATGAATTACGTGGCCATGAACTATAATATTAAAGGTAATCAAATCCTCTTTCCAACCCCAATGAGTTTTCTAAAATCCAAGCTCGAAGTAAAATGTTATGCTCGTGTTAGTGAAACCCTGTTGGACAGACATTGAACCACGACCTAGTCGACGAGTAGTAGTTCAAATAACGGTCCGTCAGTCCCCTTGTAAATGCCACTTCATCAGTATTAAGTCAGGGTCGTTTTGGTATTTTGCCATATGCATTAGGCACTAAAAACTACATCGTTTTACTCAGTCTAAGCCTAATAATCTAGTCAGGCATACCCAGAACCCTCATTCTCCTATAATCACCTAACATAGAACGAAAAGAAGAGAAAAGACGCGATAGATTTCCCAAGAACTAGAAGAGGTCCTCTTTAAGTTCAGCCCTGAAATCCAATGGATTTCTCTGTAGATTTCATCACTAGGTATGTTGGATTTCACTAGTGATTTCCTTTCACCCATTAGGTCCCTAGAATTGAGTCAGTTCCTTGATTTTACATTGCTTGTTTAGAACGAGGGTTTGTAAAACCTTGGAGAATTGTTGTGATTTAAGTTTCTATAGTATCCGTAGTCTAAATAACATATTTTCATGGAAATGTTGCTTAATTCCATGTACAAAACAATGAACCCTAGTTTTTGTAAATTCTCTTATCTCATGAATTATACTTAATAAGTCAATCAGATAGAAACATCATGTTTCATATTTCGAATCTCACATGCTCAGTATGTAAATTTTTCACTCTCAGTTAGCATGTCAGTTTTGAGCTATTCAGTATTTCATTTGAATTTTAGTTATATACATAAATAGTTGGGAGTAAACTTAGCACCGAGTTGGACTAGGGTTCAGTGTATCCTCATAGTCCCAGAACTACGTGCCCGCATAGGATTACAAGTCCCCTCTATTGGGCATTAGTATTGGTGATCATGCCACAGTCATGCCTTTGTACCCCTAGCAAGGTATATTGGGTCCTCTCGATGGGGCTTATATATCGGACTCCACGTTTAGCTGATGTGGTTTATGACAGTTAATAGTAGCTCCCACAGTCAAACTCGTAGTGCATTGACCCAGTTTTCAACATTTAAATCAGTATAAAGTTTAGCATGTTATCTTCATGATTAGTATTTGGTCATTGCGTTCAGCTTAGCCTTTCTGTTATGTTTCAGTAATTATATTCTTGCTCAGATTATGTCATTGCTCAGTTATGCTTTGTTCAACTCATATATATTTGTTCAGATTAGTATATTTATATCCTACAGGCACAACACATTCCCAGTACTGACGCATAATCTACGATATATGCTTTCATGATGTAGTTTTAGGTAATCACCTTCTAGATCACCCTTAGATCGATTCTTAGTCCTACTTCAACAGCTTCCTTGGTGAGTCCTCTTACATCGAGGACAATAGACATGCCTTTCTATTTCAGTCTTTATTTTCAGTTTTTTGTCTTGTTAGAATTAGCTGGGGGTATTACAGACATCATAATAGATGCAACTTGAGTTGTTTAAGTGGTTGTTTTTCAGTCATCACTAAACTCTTTTTAGATAATTGATATTCAGACTAGTTGAATTTTGTCCCCTGTTCAGTTTTTCAATCATTTATGCGTAGTTTCAGTCTCAGTATCATGTTCCTTCAATTTGTACTTGAATTTTAATTAAATTTCGATGTTCTTGGAAGTTAGTTTAGTCAAAAACCAGTTCTAGAAATGAGTGGCAGGGTTTGCAGCTCTTTCCCTCCTTAATCAACTAGTTTAGACTTCATTCTAAGACGAATGTTCCCAAGGGGTAGATATTGTAACACATAGGAACTCAGATTCAGAAAATGTAGCAGAAAACACTTGAACCAATGAACCATGACAGGGTTGATGAACCGTGATAGGATCCATGGTACGTTGACTTGCCCATTGACTTAGTACACCTCTACTAGAGGTGGAGCACCCTTCACAGGCCGTAAAGGCGCCCGTGGTGGGGAGTTAAAATCTCTCAGGCCTGACATCAGACCATGGAGCCCTTCACGGGATGTGGTCTTGATGACGGACCATGGGAGTGTCCGTAGACCTAAGCCAATAGGCCACCAAGTCAAGTGTAGGACCACATCAACCTTCACAGTACATTGTCCTTCACACGGGCCATGGTAGGGCTCATGGTCGAGGACCCTAAAACCAATAGATACTGGACCAAGGACAACGACTGACCCACGGTCCGTGGTCCCCTTCACAGCCCATCATAGGGTCGTGGTCAGCCCATCAGACTTTTAACTCAGGGGTCATTTGGTCTTTTCCCCTTTGCTTTGGACATCTAAACTACGTCGTTTAATCCCTAAACTACGTGGTTTTTGTCGGCTTTAGCATAGTAAATAAATTAGAACCTAACCTAATAAATTATTCACCTAAGTCAAGAGAAAATTAGAGCTAAAATCAGAGAAGAAGTCGACCAGCCCTAGTTCCAAAACGTAGCATGTTTTCATTAGTTCCAGCCCCGAAATTGAAAGATTTCTCTTTGGCATTTGTCACCAGGTATGTGGGATTTCACTAGTGCGTTCCTTTAACCCATTAGGTCCCTAGATTTCAGTTAGAATCTTGATTCCCTTAATATCATCTAAACCTAGAGTTTCTTGAATGTTAAAAATTGTTATGTTTTAGCTGTTAGAATAATCCAAATAAGATTATCATGAGTCTAGTATCGTTTTGTGTAGATTATTTCATAAATTTAGAACTCTAGCTGTTTAGTTATTTTAGTTCATGAATTACACATGCTAGGTCAGTTATTTCAGATATACATGCCTCATAATTGAATGTTTCATTATCAGTACATTAATGTTGCATTTTCAGTTAGCATATCAGTAATTTGAACTATCCAGTATTACATAAATTCAGTAATAAATTGTGAAATACATAATCAATTGGGAGAAGCTTAATAACAAGTGGACTAGGGTCAGTCACCCTCAAGTCCCAGAACTAGGGGCCCATAGGTTGTAAGTCCCCTCTATGGGCATAATATTTGTGATTAGCCCAGTCATGCCTCTATACCACTGGTCTGGTATATTGGGTCCTCTCGATGGGGCATATACATCGGACTCCACATTTAGATCATGTGGTTTTATGTCGGTTATTATTAGCTCCCTTACCATCAGAATCTAGTGCATTAACTAGGTTATCAGTTTTAGTTCAGATTTAAGTTTCAGCATATTATAGACTTGGTCATTGCATTCAGTTATTTCATGTTCAGTTTTCTCAGTTTAGTATCATCCTTATCTCATATTATTGATCAGTTACATGCTTGGGTTCAATTATGTTTATTGTTCAGTTTTATTCTATCATGCATGTTCAGCACCTTCCAGTACTGATGCATACTCTGCGCTACATCTTCTCGTGATGTAGGTTCAAGTTCTCAGCTTCCAGATCACGCATAGATCCTTTCTCGATCTTCAGCTCAACAATATCAGTAGTGAGTCCTCATTCTCCGAGGACTAAAAACATGTTTCCTTTGTCTTTAGTTTTAGTTTCACTTTTTCTAGATTTAGCTGAGGCATGTCCCAACACTTCTAGTCAGTTAGAGGCTATTTTCAGACATTGTTAGATTGAGATTTAGTACTTGAGTTTGAATTTTTAGTTATTGTTAAATTCTTAGTATTTTATATATTCAAATTTAGTATGGGTATTCCGCATCATTTCAGATTATTTACTGATTGGCTTCCGTATAGTATTGATTTATTCAGTTTATCTTTAAGTATGCTTATGATATGCCAGCAGGGTTAGCTTGGGGTCAGTCATGATCCTATGTCCCATGTCCGCATCTTGGGGCAGCTTCGGGGCGTGGCATTAGGAACTTGGAGCAGGGTTCAATCTCAGTCTAAGAATATGGACTAGAGTTCACTCAGCTTTCCAAGTATGCTCTACATATGGTTGTTGATTCGAGGACACAAATGAGGTAGTTCTTGTTTGGAGTATCCGATTTACTAAAGATTGATTGTAGGAATGCTACACTATTAGGGGATATGGATATCTCAAGACTCATGAATCATGCTCAAAAGGTTGAGGGAGATAAGCTTAGGAAAATGGCTAAGGACAACAAGAAGGCCAGAACATGTAACTATGAATACTCTCAATAGACAACCCGAACACCTTCATTAGCTAGCGCTCTATACCCCTTGTTTCAAAAGGATCAGAAAGATAGGGGATCAAGATCTAAGTCATAGGGTAGTGATTTAGGCAACCAGCCATTAACTTGTTTAAAGTGGCTAACAATCATTTGGGGGAATGTCTTCCAGGCAGAGAGGGGTGCTTTGGGTATGGTCAATCTGGTCATAAGTTGAACTATTTTCCTTCTACCAGGCAAGGACAAGGAGGTAGTGATAGCATCCAAGGAAGCTCTACTCCATTGAAGGACAAGGATGAAGCTTTAGAAACTCCAAGGAGGCCCATAACAAGATCTCAAACCAAGGAGTTCAATGATAAGCTCAATGCGCTTCAATCGCTGATCCAAAGGTGTCTTATTGGGGAAGAAGAGCTCAAGCCCAAGGGAGAGGAATTGTCCAAATGCTACAATTATATGGTGGCCCAAATTCAAGCCCAAGATGAGGAATTTTAAGGGCAATTTTCGTGCAAATAAGGTCAAGATCCGAATCTATCGTTTTGATTCGTTTTCTCAAGTAAAGGCGTTAGATTTCTTCCATAAATCTATACGTTGTTACTTGGATCTTTTCAAGGCCTTAGAACATCTAATCCTTGGAAATTCGTGGATCTTTCCTTCGAATTTCCCATATCTTTAGTTAGTTTTTTTTGTTTCTTTTCTTTGTGCTTCCGCATTCTAATATTCAATTCTCTATTTGTGATCTCCCTTAACCTTGTTGTTATCAAGTGGTATCAAAGCGGTTCTATCAAGATTCCGTTCTTGATAAATCTTGGGATTTCTCCTTAGAGCAAAAAAAAAAAAAAAAAAAAAAACACTGTAGCGTGAACAGTAGCGTCGTGAAAAAAAAATTACAATAGCGTGAACAGAAAAAAAGAAGTTATAACTTGCTCTCTAAGAAATCTAATTACTTGTCCTCCATGAAATTTGATTACTTATCAACCCAAGAAAGTTTATTACTTGCTATTCAAGAAATCTTATTACTTGCTCTACAAGTTTTGCATTAATTTGTTTCCAAGAAAGAAGGTTGCAAGAAGAGGGAATTCTAGACCTTTAAGAATAAGAGGAATTTTTTTATTCTTGTTCTTATAATTCTAAAATAAGTTCCTTTTTATTCGTGTTTTGTTTCAACTAAATCCTACTTGTTCTAGGACTAGTTCTTTACTTTCTTTTTGTACCCCAAGATTCCATACTTTATTACTACGAACTTGACACACGTTTTGGTTTAATTATAAATCTACAAAGTATTCTCGTTCAAAGGTTATTTTGAGTGGAAAAAGGCAAGTGTGGGTGAGTTTAAAAGAGGGTAAAAGCCATATTAAAAGTGTGATACTTAATCATTTATTCCTTTTTTTTTAGATGTCTAATTCAGGTGGTGATGAGGAAAGGGCTCGTTTAGAAGCCGAGGTCAAAGGAAGGAACGACTTCACCCTTCAAGCTATGCACCAACAATTTGAGAGGTGGACCCTTCAATTTCAAGAGATGAGGGATATGATTATCGAGCAGAATGACACCATAGCTGCAATTAGAAGGGAGAATAATGTTGTACCCCCAAATAATGTTAGACCCCAAGTTAGAAGGAATGTACCCCATATCCCTTTTGTAAATCCTGAATATGATAATGATGATTTTGATGTTGAATTTAATCTAGAAAGAAGAGATAGGAGGGGACAAAGAGGTAGAGTAGAAGATGATAATATAAATAGTATAAAGATGAAGATGCCATCTTTCAAGGGGACAAGGGATCCAGACTTGTACCTTGATTGAGAGAGACGAGTTGAAGCCATCTTTGATTGTCATAACTACTCTGAGGGTAAGAAAGTTAAACTTGTTGTTGTTGAGTTTTCTGATTATGCTGCTTCTTGGTGGAAAAAGCTTGCTAGGGACAGATTGCAAGAGGAGTTACCACCTATTGCTACGTGGGCAGAGATGAAGAGGGTAATGAGGAAGCGATTTATTCCATCATACTTCCAAAGAGATCTACAATCTCGCCTTCAACGCCTGAAGCAAGGCTCCATGTCGGTGGATGAGTACTTCAAAAGCATGGATATGGCTATGATCCAAGCTAACTGCATGGAGGAAGAAGAAACTACAATAGCTAGATTTTTAAATGGTTTAAATACAGAAATAGCTAATGTAGTAGAGATACAACAATATGTAACTTTAGATGAGTTAGTTGATTTGTCTGTAAAAGTTGAAAAACAAATTGAGAAAAAGCAGCAAAATAACTCATGGAGAAGTTTACCAAACACTATCTCTAAGAAGCCATGGTCAACTCAAGAGGGGAAAGCTCCTTCCAAACCTCAAGATGATAGAGGTAAAGGTAATGTTGAGGAGGGAGGTAAAACCTTTAATCCTAAATCTTCTAAACCTTCAAGTTCTATTCAATGTCACAAATGTCATGGAAGGGGGCATATGATGCATGAATGTCCAAGTAGAAGAAACATCCTACTTAGAGAGAATGGAGAATATGAGGGGGAAGAAGAAGAGGGAGAAGGTGTAAGTGAGGAAGATGATTTGGAATTGCCTAATGATGGTATAATTTGGGTGGTTAGGAGAACTATGACTATCAATTTGGGTAGTGTTGATGGGCAGAGAGAGAATTTGTTTCACACTAGGTGTGGGATAAAAGGGAAGACTTATTCTATGATTATTGATGGGGGAAGTTGTGCAAATGTGGTGAGTTCATACTTGGTGGATAAACTAGGAATTGCATGCATGAAGCGCTCTACCCCATATAGGCTCCAATGGTTGAATGATTGTGGAGAAGTAAAAGTAAACAAACAATGCATGATTTCATTCAATGTTGGTAGGTATGAAGATGAGATTCTTTGTGATGTAGTTCCAATGCAAGCATGTCATGTTTTACTTGGCCGACCTTGGCAGTATGATAGGGATACTACTCATCATGGGAGAAAGAATAGGTATAGTCTTCTGCATAATGGTAAGAAGTATACTTTTGCACCATTATCTCCTTCTCAAGTGTTTGAAGATCAAAAACGATTGAGGGAAACAATGGAAAAACAAAGGGGAGAGGTAAAACGTGAGCTTGAGGGAAAAGAAAAAGGCCAAGAGATAGAAAAAAAGAGAGATGGCCGAGAGAAAGAGAGAGAGGGCAGCGATCTAAGTAAAGAGGTAAAAGAGGGTGTGAGTAAAAAAATAAAATGTTTCGGTGAGAGGAAAGAGGCTAAGGAAAAGAAAAATGAGAGCCTTTATATAAAAGCCAAAGAGTGTTTGAATGCTAGGAGAGAGGGACTGCCCATAATACTACTTACTTACAAAGAAGTATTGATTAATTTTGAACAACTAACTCCTTCTTTGCCAAATAGTGTTTCTTCTCTTTTGCAGAATTTTGAAGATGTTTTTCCTGATGACACTCCAAAGGGATTGCCACCTTTGAGAGGGATTGAGCACCAAATAGACTTTGTGCCTGGGTCTCAACTTCCTAATAGGCCTGCCTATAGGAGCAATCCTGAAGAGACCAAAGAATTACAAAGGCAAGTTGAAGAATTGCTTAAAAAGGGATTTGTTCGAGAGAGTATGAGCCCATGCTCTGTTCCAGTTCTATTGGTCCCCAAAAAGGATGGAACATGGAGGATGTGTGTAGATTGTCGAGCCATCAACAAGATAACGGTAAAGTATCGCCATCCTATCCCTCGTCTTGATGACATGTTGGACCAACTGTATGGTTCCAAAATCTTTTCTAAAATTGATCTAAAGAGTGGTTACCATCAGATTCATATGAATCCTGGAGATGAATGGAAAACTGCTTTTAAGACCAAATATGGACTTTATGAGTGGTTAGTTATGCCCTTTGGCTTGACTAATGCACCAAGCACTTTTATGAGACTAATGAATCATGTTTTTAAAGATTTCCATGGAAAATTTATTGTGGTGTATTTTGATGACATCTTGATCTCTTCTCAAAATCTGGATGAACACCTAGAGCACTTAAAACAAGTTTTTGAAGTTCTTAGAAATCAGCGCTTATTTGCTAATCTCAAAAAGTGTACTTTCTGTGTGGATCGTGTGGTTTTCTTAGGTTTTGTGGTCAGTTCTAAGGGAGTTGAAGTAGATGATGAGAAAATCAAGGCAATAAAAGAATGGCCTAAACCTAAAAGTGTAACTGAAGTTAGGAGTTTTCATGGACTTGCTAGTTTTTATAGGAGGTTTGTGCAAGACTTTAGCACCATTGCTGCTCCTTTAACTGAAGTTATTAAAAAAGATAAGGTTTTTACATGGGGAAAAGAACAAGATGATGCATTTAACTTGCTGAAGGATAAATTGTGTTCTGCTCCTCTTTTGCAATTGCCTGATTTTTCTAAGTCTTTTGAAGTTGAGTGTGATGCCTCTGGTAAGGGCATAGGTGCAGTTTTGATGCAAGACTCCAAGCCAATTGCCTACTTTAGTGAAAAGCTAAGTGGAGCAACATTGAACTACTCAACTTATGATAAGGAGCTATATGCCTTGGTGAGGGCGTTAGCTACATGGCAGCACTACTTGTGGCCTCGAGAATTTGTGGTCAAGACTGATCATGAGTGATTAAAATACTTGAAGAGCCAAGGTAAACTTAGTCGTAGGCATGCTAAATGGGTAGATTTTATTGAAACTTTTCCTTATGTAATTGCTTACAAACAAGGAAAGGAGAATGTGGTTGCTGATGCACTCTCAAGAAGGTATGTTTTGATCTCTACTCTTACTTCAAAGCTATTGGGTTTTGACCAAATCAAGTTCCTCTATGCTAATGATTCTGATTTTGGTGAGATTTTTGCTGAATGTAAGTTAGGTCCTTTTGAGAAATTTAATCTTCAAGATGAATTTCTATTCAAGGAAAATAAATTATGTGTTCCTAACTGCTCGTTGCGTGAACTATTTGTTAGGGAAGCACATTGTGGAGGGCTAATGGGACATTTTGGTGTACCCAAAACACTGGAAATACTTTCTGAACATTTTTATTGGCCTAGCATGAGAAAGGATGTTGAAAAAGTGTGTTCTTATTGTCTTGAATGTAAACAGGCTAAGTTTAGAACATTGCCGCATGGTCTTTATACTCCTTTACCTGTTTCTAATTCCCCTTGGATTGATATTTCTAGGGATTTCATATTGGGGCTGCCAAGGACTAAGTATGGTAAGGATAGTATATTTGTGGTAGTAGATAGATTTTCTAAAATGGCTCGTTTTATCCCATGTAAAAAGACTAATGATGCATCTCATGTGGCTGACTTGTTTGTAAAGGAAGTGGTTAAATTGCATGGAATACCTAGAACAATTGTTAGTGATAGGGATGCCAAGTTCTTAAGTCACTTTTGGAGAATTCTTTGGGGAAAGTTGGGAACTAAATTGCTATTTTCTACATCTTGTCACCCACAAACGGACGGGCAAACGGAAGTGGTTAATAGAACTTTAGGGAACATGTTGAGGGCTGTTTTGAAAGGAAAGTTAACCTCTTGGGAAGATTACTTACCTATTGTAGAATTTGCTTATAATAGGACCTTCCATTCTTCTACTGGTAAGACTCCTTTGGAAGTTGTATATGGATTCAACCCCCTTACCCCCCTTGATTTATTGCCTTTGCCTACTAATGATTTTGCTAATCTTGATGGTCAGACGAAGGCTGATATGATGAAGAAAATTCATGAACAAACAAGGCTTACAATTGAAAAGAAGAACAAGGAAGTTGCATTGCGAAGGAATAAGGGCAGAAAAAATGTTGTTTTTAAACCTGGTGACTTGGTTTGGGTGCATATGAGAAAGGAAAGATTTCCTTCCAAAAGAAAGACAAAACTAGATCCTAGAGGAAGTGGGCCATACAAAGTCCTTGAAAGGATTGGAGACAATGCTTATAAACTTGATCTTCCTGGTGAGTTCCAAGTTAGTGCTACTTTTAATGATTCTGATCTTTCCCATTTTGATGCAGATTTGAATTCGAGGACGAATTCTCTTCAAGAAGAGGGGAATGATAGCATCCAAGGAAGCTCTACTCCATTGAAGGACAAGGATGAAGCTTTAGAAACTCCAAGGAGGCCCATAACAAAATCTCAAACCAAGGAGTTCAATGATAAGCTCAATGGGCTTCAATCGCTGATCCAAAGGTGTCTTATTGGGGAAGAAGAGCTCAAGCCCAAGGGAGAGGAATTGTCCAAATGCTACAATTATTTGGTGGCCCAAATTCAAGCCCAAGATGAGGAATTTTAAGGGCAATTTTCGTGCAAATAAGGTCAAGATCCGAATCTATCGTTTTGATTCGTTTTCTCAAGTAAAGGCGTTAGATTTCTTCCATAAATCTATACGTTGTTACTTGGATCTTTTCAAGGCCTTAGAACATCTAATCCTTGGAAATTCGTGGATATTTCCTTCGAATTTCCCATATCTTTAGTTAGTTTTTTTTGTTTCTTTTCTTTGTGCTTCCGCATTCTAATATTCAATTCTCTATGAATAGTAAAGGTTTAAAGATAAATTCTCAAAGAACAAGTCACAAAGGTTCAAAGAACTCTCTCAAATATTATTAATATCCCACACAGCAGGGTGCCTCATTTGGTATAGGTTATGATCAACGCCACAAAAGGTTGTATGCTTTTCAGGGTCACCAGGACTAAGAAGATTCACCCGATGTGGCTACTGGTACTTTGAGAGTCTTTCATTTAGATGATTATGCATTGTTAGATCCAGGGGCTACACTATATTATTTAACTCCCTACACAACAGTAAGCTTCAGTGTCACTCCAGAAACTATCTTAGAACCCTTTTTAGTCTCTACTCCAGTTGGTGACGCAGGTATAGCTAGACGGGTATACCAAAATTGCCCTGTCAAAGTTTCCCAGAAAGTCACATACGCAGCCTCGTAGAGTTAGAAATGGTAGATTTAGATATAAGTCTAGGCACAGACTAGTTAGATTCCTGTTATGCCTCAGTGGATTGTAATACTACGATCATTCGGTTACAGTTTCCAAAAGAGCTTGTCTTAGATTACAGGGTAGTAGCTCAACGCCTCTAGGTCGATTCATTTCTTACCTCGATGTAACACCCCGTATTTTACGTGTACAAGTCCTATACATATGGAACTTGATTTAGCTTGGTGGTATAAGTAATGAACTTGATTTCCTAGATGAATGGTGACAATAAATAAGCTATAAGGGTAACTCCCGTACATTGCAATATTGCATGATCGAGTGAACGTCAAATTTTAGAAGTATTTAAATTCTGGATCGAAGGGCTATATGTAAGTCTAAAAGTTAAAGTGATCAAGTGTATATAAAATTTGAGTTAAACTAAGGAGATTACGCTCAAAAAATGAATAAAAGAATTGAGGTGCTTGTTGGACTTTATAAAGCTAGCAGGTGTCACTTACTTTCTTAGCTCAAATGGGCTAGGTAGATGGGGAAGATTAGTTCATGCATTAGTGGGCTCACTTGAGGCCCAAATTAAATAAAAATGAAAAGGGAATGGAGATGACGCCTCACACCAATCTGTCCAAGTCCAACTACTTGAGCCCAATAAAGACTAAGGCCCAAATTAAGGGTATAATTCTGGACCATGGTTTAATATTAGAAAGGGGAAAGATTGCAGCCCAAGATGAGTACATAAAGGGCCCATTTTGTGTAAATATAATTCCAAGCAGGTGCATCACCTACTTGGACCAATTTGACAAATTAGTGGCTGATATTAAAACTTAAGAGATGGGGAAAAGTAAGATCTTTATAATCCCCAAGTTGCTTGCCATTTCCTCACTTTTAAGAATAGATAAAAATAAGATTTCTCGCTAAGCTTCTCCTCTCTCTTTCAAAGCATATAAGCAGCCACAAGTATCCTTAGGTTCTTGGATAAACCCAAGCCCCTACAAGGTAAGATAAGTGGAATTACTAATGGATTTAGCCTAATTATCTCATGCAATGCTAGATAAACATGTAAATTAGTTAAGAACAAGTAGAGGACTGAATCTGTCATAAATTTAATAGATCAGTTTCCTTTGTTATTGAGAGGCTTTTCTCTTTTTCTTTGGCCTATGTGAAGGGAAGCTCAAGTTATTGAAGAGTTCATATTAAAAGAAAAATGAGTTATAAGAATTAAGGTAAAGTGATTGTCCTATCGTTGTCTTCCGTAAACACGAGTCTAAGTATGATATTTTAAGTGTATTGTTAATAAGAACTCATGGGATGATGATGGGAAACTATGGTTTCACGTCCCTATTGTATGTTGGATTGTTAGGACTGTTTTTGGGACAGGTTGATGTATAAATATATTGGGGACAACTAGGTTGATATTTGGAAAGGGTGTAAATTGCTGATATTGAAATATTGAAATGTAGCTGTGTAGTGTACAAATGCAATAAAAGAAGGCGGGGATTGAAAGAACAATCTTAGTTTGGCAATTACGGGTTTGCTGCCTGAGCATTATTGTTGAGTAAGATTGTACTGCCTAAGCATGTTTAGTAACTACTAATACTAGTTTATCACCTACTCTATTGTAGGTAAGTATTTGAAAAGAAAGGAAGGTACTTCAAGGTAACTACAAGGTGGTACAACAAGGTATGTAAGGCTTTTCGATTTCCTACTAATTGGAATGAAATCTAGACTCGTCCTCGACACATAGAGGCAGCCTACCAGCTCCAACACGACTTATGACCTTGTTCTCACTCTTTCACATGTTTGCACGTTCCAATACATGTTCATTGTCAAATCTGTACATATACATTGAATACGCTGCATGAGTTGTCCTTTTAAGTAAATAAGGTCCTTTTTTTATTTCAGCTCCTATGCATTTCACTAATTGTGTAACTACTCTCTACTTTGTTGTTCTTGCATTCTATGATTATTACATGTCACTTGTTGACTACATAGTCCCACAACTCAAAAATGCTATGACCACCAAAAGAATCATCACAAATGTTAATGGAAAGATATTAAATGAATCTGCTTATTGATTGGTGGTATCCCAGGGGTGGAACAATCACCTAGCATGAGTCGATCCCAATATTACGTGTGGTATCCTACGGGTTAAAGGAAAGCCTAGCATGGGTCAATCCCGGTTTATATGTCTACCACTGATCTGCTGGTCATTTGTAATATATGTTGTGCACAGAGTGTAAAGAAAAGAATGATAAAGTAAATAAAAGAATGTAAAGTACCTGATCCCATAATATGAGAAAAGGTGGTCTTGTATTCTTCCATTGGTATATGATTTCATTTGAGTTCTTATTTCACATACAGTACTTTATGCCTTACATACTCAGTACATTCTCCCGTACTGACGTCTCTCTCGGGGGACCTGCAATTCATGTTGCAGGTACACGAGCTAGTAGATCTCCCCAGTAGGAAAACAGGACATCCAACGGCTATTGGTGTGCTCCAGGTTGATTCAGGGCTTTCCGAGTTTATAACATGTATTTTGGTATTGTACACTAGCTGAGTATAAGGCGGGGCTTGTCCCGACCTTAACCCCATTATGTTTTATCATTTAGAGGCTTTGTAGACTATGTATAGTGAATTGTGGTTGTGCCTCGTGTCTTAGAAATCATGGTCCCAACGGCCAAGTCATGTGCACTTTCTTTTGGTTTGTTAATACTGTCTACTTTCCTGAAAACATGTTATCCACTATGGTAGCACCTTTAAATGTTAATAGATAAAACATGATTACAGGTTAGTCCTCCCGAGACTTCTCGGCAACGGGTGCCGGTCCGCCTTAATGGGATTTTGGGCGTGACAAAAGTGGTTTCAGAGCAGCTCATCCTAAGGAGTCTACAAAGCCGTGTATATGTAGAGTATTGCTTATGGATGTGTTGTGTACCACATTTATAAGCAGGAGGCTACGTGGCATTTAAGAGTTGTCCCTTTCTTTTCATTCTTTAGATCGTGCCATAGTGCAAAATGTTGTAGGTGGACCATGCTTAACCTCTTTATTGTTTTGTTTATAGTACAAATGCCGCAGAAAAGGAAAAGTATAAGCAAAGGAAAACAAGTAGAAGTGGCGGCTGGAGAGGCCAACCAGACTACCCCAGGTGAGTCCCAAAATGAGTCTCCATCACAAACATTCCGAACTCCTCCCCTTCCTGAAGAGTTGAGAAGGGATGGAGTTCCCCCCAGAACCACCTACAGATGCTACCGTGCAAGATTTGAGGAATGCGGTTCAATTATTGACCCGTATAGTTGCTGGCTAAGGTCAAAGGCAAGAAGGTCCAGTTGCAGGTATTGGTGGTGCAGATAGGGCAGCTAGCACGCAGACACGTGATTTCCTTAAGTTGGACCCTCTTTTATTCACCGGGTCAGGATATCCAGAGCAGGGCAGTACAAGCTAATCAATGCCTCCTAGGCTTCCTTCTAAACAATGTGGGAGGAGTCATCTATGTATATGTCGTATTGGAATAGATGCCTGCTATTTGTGTGGTATGCCAAGGCACCTAATGAGAGATTGCCCTAAAAGGCGCATGGGTGATATAGCACAACCTACTGGATCAGCTGTTGCATCGTCATCATTGGTACCTCCTTTAGGTAGAGGTCTATAGGTTCCTACAGGTCGTGGTAGATGTGTTATAGGAGCAGCTAGTTCAAGCAGTGTCCAAAATCGCACATATGCTCTAGGGAGTCGACATAACTTGGAGACTTCACCTGATGTAGGAACAGATATATTGTTCATCTTTTCACATAATGTATATGCGTTAATTGATCCTAGTTCCACACTATCATATATCACTCCACTAGTTGCTGGGAAGCTTAAAAGAACACCAAAATTATTGAATAAACCATTTGAAGTGTCTACACCAACTGGTGAGTCTATTATAGTAAGAAGGGTCTATCGTAACTGCATAGTAACTGTTTGTGATCGTGATACATTAGCTGACCTAATTGAACTACAAATGGTTGAATTTGATGTTATAATGGGTATGGATTGGTTGGCTTCTTGTTATGCCACGGTGGATTGCCGCACTAAGAGAGTGCACTTTCACTTTCCAAACGAGGCAGTCCTTTAATGGGAAGGCAATGTTGCAGCGGCAAGGAGTAAGTTTATTTCTTATTTGAAGGAGAGGAAGATGATGTCAAAAGGGTATATATTTCATCTAGTTAGAGTGAGAGATGTGGAGGCAGAACCACCGACTCTTCAATCTGTTCCGGTAGTAAATGAATTTATTGATGTGTGAAGAGCTTCCAGGTTTATCCCCAGAATGAGAAGTAGAGTTTGGTATCGATTTAATTCCAGGCATTCAACCTATCTCTATTCCTCCGTATAGAATGGCCCCGGCAGAATTCCTTGAATTAAAGGAACAATTAAAGGACTTGTTAGAAACGGGGTTTATAAGGCCTAGTGTATCACCATGGGGTGCAACAGTATTATTTATACGTAAGAAGGACGTCACG
The DNA here is from genome assembly GCF_900185275.1 of Solanum verrucosum. Taxonomy (NCBI): domain Eukaryota; kingdom Viridiplantae; phylum Streptophyta; class Magnoliopsida; order Solanales; family Solanaceae; genus Solanum; species Solanum verrucosum. The sequence continues at coordinate 121,815 of NW_026020038.1, forward strand.
TTGAGAATGTGTATCGACTACCAACAATTGAATAGAGTCACAATTAAGAATAAATATCCCCTCCCCAGTATTGACGATTTGTTTGATCAGTTACAAGGTGCCTAGTGCTTTTCAAAAATTGAGTTGAGATCAGGTTATCACCCTGTGAGGGTGAAGGAGAACGATATACCCAAGACAGCTTTTCGAACACGGTATGGTCATTTCGAATTTCTTGTTATGTCATTTGGGCTAACAAATGCACCGGCAATTTTTATGGGATTTGATGAATAGGGTGTTCAAGCAATTCTTGGATGTATTTGTGATAGTATTTATAGATGATATGTTGGTGTATTCAAGATCTGAAGAGGACCATGCAAATCACTTACAACAGGTATTACAAGTTCTTCGTGATAGGCAGTTGTATGCCAAGTTCTCCAAATGTGAATTTTGGTTAAAATCAGTGGTGTTCTTGGGTCATATTGTATCTAATGAAGGAATAAGGGTTGATTCACAAAAGATAGAGGCCGTGAAAGATTGGCCAAGTCCAACAACACCCATAGAGGTTCGTAGCTTCCTAGGGTTGGCAGGTTATTATAGAAGGTCCGTTGAAGGATTTTCTTCTATTTCTGAACTTTTAACTAAGATAACACACAAGGAAGCTATGTTTCAGTGGAATGATGTATGTGAAAGAAGCTTACAAGAGTTGAAAAGTAGGCTAACTTCTGCACCTATATTAGTACTTTCGGAAGGCACAGAGGGGTATACAGTATATTGTGATGCTTCAGGGGTTGGTTTAGGATGTGTACTCACACAGCATGGTAGAGTAATAGCGTATGCCTCAAGACAACTGTGGCCACATGAGAGAAACTACCCAACACATGATCTTGAACTAGCAGCGGTTGTATTTGCTTTAAAGATATGGCGCCACTATTTATATGGGGTTCACGTTGACATATATACAGACCATAAAAGTTTGCAATACATCTTCAAGCAGAAGGATCTGAATTTGAGGCAGCGAAGATGGTTAGAGCCAATACAAGATTATGACGTTGATATACTATACCATCTAGGGAAATCAAACGTAGTAGCCGATGCTCTTAGTCGCAAGAGAATATCAAGTATTAATGAGCAAATCGTGGAAAAAGAAGGGATGGCAAATGATCTACATCAACTAGCTAGTTTGGGAGTTCGTCTTCTTGAAACCCAAAAAGAAGGGCAAATTGTAGTGCATGATGCGGCATAATCTTCATTAGTAGTTGAGGTGAAAGAGAAACAGTTCAAAGATCCTACTCTACAACTACTTAAGGAGAAGGTAAATCAAGGTACGACAAAGGAATTTGTGCTTACCCAAGATGGAGTACTTTGTTGTCAAAACATATTGTGTGTACCTAATGTTATTGGGCTAAGAAGAAGGATAAGGACAACACCACATCATTCAAGATATTCCATCAATCCGGCATCAACTAAAATGTACCATGACTTGAAAGGAGTGTATTGGTGGGGGGACATGAAGAAGGACATTGCAGAATTTATGATTCAATGTCCAAACTGCTAGCAAGTCAAAGTAGAGCACCAAAAGCCGGGAGGTTATATGCAGTGTATAGAGCTTCCAACTTGGAAGTGGGACATGATCAACATGGATTTTGTCACTGGTTTGCCTCACTCTTTTCGTAAGTTTGACTCCATATGGATAATAATTGATAGACTCACCAAGTCAGCTGAAACGACCCCAAAAATGCCCGAAAATGTGCTTCGGAAACACCTATAATTGTAATTTCCATATATCTCAAAATCCGTTTCGTTTTTCGAAAATCCGACTTCATATTCTTGTTTAGGGTCAAATTGAGTGGGAAATGGGTCTAACCCAAATTTTAGAGCAACCGTATCAAAATCCAAAATTTCCAAGTGAAGCCTTTTTGCGAGGGTCTACTTTGGAAGGTCATATCTCCTAGCACACAAATTATTTGGTGGCCAATAATATATCCATGGAAAGCCCTTTGAGTTAGCTATCTAACGCACTTCGTTTCACCTCATTCGGAGTTTGGACGAAGAAGTTATGCCCATTTTCGTAAAATCTATCCGGCAGAAAAAGACAATTTCCAGTAGCTAATTTTACTGTTCACCCGCCCCATTTTTTTTTCTAAGTGTTGGACGATTTTCTTCCAAAGGGCATATGTTATTTCCTATATAGCATTAGTTCAAATTTCATCTCTAAAACATTTCCAAAACACCTCTCCCATACTTAGACACATTTTCTCTCAAGTTCTCTCAAGAACCCTAATCCAAAACCTTCCTCAAGATTGAAGAGACTCTTGTTCCAAGTTGCAAGCTTCCATTGAAGACACTCTCAAGACCTTCATAAGAACTCAAGGTATGTGGTGTTGAACTCATGGGTCCTTCCACCCATAGTGCCTAGACTCTATTCTACTCACTAATTCATGGTTTAAGTTAAGATTCATATATTAGTCTTGTTCTTTGTAATAATTTCCTACACATTGAATTTTAAACATGAAAAGTGATTGTTTTGAGCATGTTGTGACCCTAGAATTTGAACCTAAATTTGGAATAGATGTGGAGATTTTCATGTGGTATTGTGGGTGTTAAAAAGGTGTTGTTGTAGGTTGTTCATTGGTTTGGCTGCATAATTACTACCCTATTTCCCATGCTCTTTGATTCCATTACATGCCTTCAAGGTGTTTGACAAAATGTCCAACTATGGAGAATTGATAAATTGATGCTTTAAAGCTTGAGTTAGGAGATGTATGGAACTCCAAAGATGTGTTGATGACAAACTAAGCTTGTGTATATGTTCATTCCATACGTGAGATTGCATTAGAGCCTAATGAGAATTTCCTATATAAAGTGTTGCATGACCATGCCCGGTCCGGGGGAAAAGAACCGGACAACCATGTGAGAGGTTTATATCTCACCACCTAGGATGCTTGGGGTGTGACCAACATCAACCATGTGAGAGGTTTATATCTCACCACCTAGGATGCTTGGGGTGTGACCAACATCAACCATGTGAGGGGTTTATACCTTGCCACCAGGGTGTCCGGGTGTGAACGGCATCCCCCATCCTAAGTTGGGGTTATAGATTGGTTGGATCATGCATACACATATGATATCTACTATTAGTATAGATTTACTTAAACATGTTTTGACTTCACTTTGATCATGCATCTTCATATTGTTATTCATAATGCCTATGAAACTATTTCTTGTATTTCGATTGTGTCCTTGTTTATTGTTGTGTTGCACCCCGCATACTTAGTACATTTCAAGTACTAACGCATATTTTGCCTACATGATGTCACCATGTAGGGACCGGAGCTACTCTTGATCCTTCTCTCCATTCAAGTGGCTAGTACGACGCTTATCCGAGTTTGTTGGTGAGTCCTCAATAATTCGAGGGCTATGTTATGTTTCTTTCTCCTATGTTTTGAGACTTTAGCTTGCAATTGTATTTTAACTATGAGGGGAGCCGGTAATATGTCATGGCCCCCGTCCTATCTATGTATGTAGAGGTGTGCGTTGGACAAGTATTTTGTAAACGAGCTTGACTCTTATTCTATGATGTCATTTTGAAATGGTTTGCCTTAGTCCCTATTTCCCGTTAATTAATGTTGAATGTACATCCGCGACCGATGAAGTGTGATGACAAGTTTGAGAGGCTTGTTTGGGGTTCCTTCGGGTTCCTCATTCGCCATGTCACGTCTAGGCCCTAGGCTTGGGTCGTGACAAGCTTGGTATCAGAGCACTAGGTTGTTAAATCCTCGGAGTCCAACACACCGCGTTGAGTAGAGTCCTAATCATGGTTGTGAAGCGCGCCACGACTATGAATGGGAGGCTACAAAACGTTTTAGGAAAGGTTTCCCTTCTTCATGTTCTATGTCGTGCTTAGAGTGTGATAAGGTGATTCCTCCCTAACGCTTGTTCTTTGATTGCTAGATCATCATGCCAAACATGAGGGGAAGACGGGCCTGATCACAGGAAGAGACACCCACCAATGGTGAGCTCCGTGATGCACTCACCATGCTTGCACAAGTGGTATCTAACGAAGTGCAACAAGGAGCCCAAGCTCCTCGAACTACCACCCCGGGGGAAAGGGTGAGAGATTTCATGAGGATGAACCCTCCGGTCTTCCATGGTTCAAAGGTGGATGAGGACCCGCAAGAGTTCATCGATGAGGTATGCAAAATCTTGACTATTATGGATGTTGGTGCTTGTGAGAAGGCGGAATTGGCGGCTTACCAACTCAAGGAGGTTGCTCAAATTTGGTTTGATCAATGGAAGGGTGAGAAAGGTAATGGCTATGTGGTGTTGTGGGAGGAGTTTAAAATTGCTTTCCTTAATAGGTTCTTCCCTCTTGAGCTTAGGAAGGCAAAGTTGGTGGAGTTCATGAACTTGAAGCAAGGAGCTATGAGTGTGAGGGAGTATGCCCTCAAATTTGTCCAACTCTCCAAGTATGCACCTCACTTGGTGGCCGACTCTAGGTCGAGGATGAACAAATTTGTGATGGGTGTATCCGACTTGGTTAGTGAGGAGTGTCGGTCCGCTATGCTCATTGGAGATATGGATTTGTCTCGGTTGATGACTTATGCCGAGCAAATGGAGGAGGAGAAATTGAGGAAGAGAAGGGGGCACGAGGCCAAGAGGGCCTGATTGGAGAATAGGTTCCCTAAGGGTGCTAGATTTCATCAAGGCCGAGGAAACCCTCATGTCAACCGGGGATTTGCTATCAATGTTCCTAGACCTCAAGGGGGAGGTGAAGTGGGTTCTATGGATGTATGCCCTAAGTGTGGGAGGAAGCATGGTGGTCCTTGCATGAAGGGTTCGGGTGCTTTCTTTGAATGTGGAGAAGTGGGTCATAAGAGGTTTGAATGTCCCAAGATCCGCAACAAGGTCCGAAGTGCTAACACTACTCCTTTGGGTAGAGGTGCTTCTCAAAGTGGTGCCCCAAGGAACAATCGATTTTATGCTTTGCATGGTAGACAAGGTGTTAATGAGACCCCGGATGTGGTGACCGGTATGTTGCAAATCTTTGATCTTGATGTTTATACTTTGATTGATCCGGGTGCCACCCTTTCCTTTGTTACCCCTTTAGTTGCTAGAAAATTTCATGTTGAGTCGAAATTGTTGCATGAGTCATATGAAGTATCTACTCCCATTGGTGTCTCTATTGTTGCTAGAAAAGTGTATAGAAATTGTCCGGTTTGCATATTGAATAAGTTGTTGCCTTGCGATCTTATTGAGTTGAACATGGTGGATTTTGATGTTATTCTTGGGATGGATTGGTTGCATGCATATTATGCTTCTATTGATTGTAGGACTCGTAAAGTCAAGTTCCGATTTCCTAATGAACCCGTCCTTGAGTGGGAGAGCCGGGATGTTGTGGTGAAGGGGAAATTCATTTCTTGCATTAAAGCCCATAGGTTGATTTCCAAAGGGTGCTTGTACCATATTGTGAGAGTCAATGATGTGGAGTCTAAAGTCCCTCCTATTGAGTCTATTCCGGTTGTTAATGAGTTTCTAGATGTCTTCCCAGAAGACCTTCCCGGTGTCCCTCCCGAATGGGAGATAGATCTTGGTATAGACCTCCTTCCCGATACTCAACCTATTTCTATCCCCCTTACCGTATGGCCCCAGCAGAGTTGAAAGAGCAATTAAAAGATTTGTTAGAGAAGGGATTTATTAGACCTAGTCATTCTCCCTGGGGTGCTCCGGTTTTGTTTGTGAAGAAGAAAGATGGGTCTCTTAGAATGTGTATTGATTATCGACAACTTAATAGGGTCATCATCAAGAATAGGTATCCTCTTCCAAGGATTGACGATTTATTTGACCAATTGCATGGGGCTAGTCACTTCTCTAAGATTGATCTTCGGTCAGGGTATCATCAAGTGAAGTTGAGGGAGTGTGATATTCCCAAGACGGCCTTTCGTACTAGGTATGGGCACTATGAGTTTGTGGTGATGTCTTTCGGGTTGACTAATGCTCCGGCTCTCTTTATGGATTTGATGAATAGGGTTTTCAAACCCTACCTTGATTCTTTTGTGGTGGTGTTTATAGATGACATCTTGATCTATTCTCGGGGTGAGGAAGAGCACAAGGGTCACTTGAGGGTGGTACTCCAAAGATTGAGGGAAGAGAAGTTGTACGCTAAATATGAAAAGTGTGAGTTTTGGTTGAAGGAAGTTGCTTTCCTAGGCCATGTGGTGTCGGGGGATGGTATTAAGGTGGATCCTAAGAAGACCGATGTTATTAGGAATTGGCCTAGACCATTGACCCCGTCGGATATAAGGAGTTTCTTGGGTTTAGCGGGTTATTATAGGAGATTTGTAGCAGGGTTTTCTTCTCTTGCTTCTCCTATGACTAAGTTGACTCAAAAGAAGGCTAAATTTGTGTGGTCGGATGAGTGTGAGGAAAGCTTCCAAACTTTGAAAGAAAGGCTTGTGTCCGCTCCTATTTTGTCACTTCCGGATGGGTTAGAAGGTTTTGTTGTTTATTGTGATGCTTCCCATATTGGTTTGGGTTGTGTGTTGATGCAAAGTGGTAAGGTTATAGCCTATGCTTCTAGGCAACTTAAGGTTCATGAAAAAAATTACCCAACCCATGATCTTGAATTGGCCGCCGTGGTTTTTGCTTTAAAGATTTGGCGTCATTATTTGTATAGGGTGCATGTTGATATCTTCACCGACCATAAGAATCTCCAATATGTGTTCACACAAAAAGATCTTAACTTGAGACAAAGGAGGTGGTTAGAATTCCTTAGGGATTATGATATGAGTGTTCACTATCATCCGGGGAAAGCTAATGTGGTGGCGGATGCATTGAGTAGAGTGTCCATGGGTAGCTTGGCTCATGTGGAGGAAGGTAGTAAAGAGTTGGCTAAGGAGGTCCATCGGTTGGCCAAATTGGGAGTTAGGTTAGAAGGGGTGGATAGTGGAGGAGTAGTTGTTGTTGATGGTTCAAGGTCTTCCTTGGTTGATGAGGTGATAGTCAAGCAAGATCTTGATCCTTCTTTGGTAGAATTAAAGGCTTCGGTGAGTAGTGGTAAGGTGGAGGTTTTCTCCCAAGGGGGAGATGGTGCCCTTAGGTACCAAGGTAGATTATGTGTTCCTTGTGTGGATGGTGTGAGGGAAAGAATCCTTGATGAGGCTCATAATTCTTCTTATTCTATTCATCCGGGGTCAACAAAGATGTATAGAGACTTGAGGGATGTGTATTGGTGGGGCGGTATGAAGAAGGACATTGCAAAATTTGTTTCGGGTTGCCATAGTTGTCAACAAGTCAAGGCTGAACATCAAAGGCCGGGTGGCCTAACTCAAGACATTGAGATACCTACTTGGAAGTGGGAAGAAATCAACATGGATTTTGTAGTGGGCTTACCCAAGGCTAGAAGAGGCTTTGATTCGGTTTGGGTGGTGGTTGATCGGATGACAAAGTCGGCTCATTTCCTACCGGTTAAAACTACTTACGGGGCTGAAGAGTATGTCAAGTTGTACATTCATTAATTGGTAAGGATGCATGGGATTCCTTTGTCTATCATCTCGGATCTTGGTGCCCAATTCACTTCTCACTTTTGGAAGTCATTCCAAAGGGGTCTTGGTACAAAGGTAAAGCTTAGCACGGCCTTCCACCCTCAAACGGATGGCCAAGCCGAAAGAACAATTCAAACCTTGGAGGATATGCTTAGAGCTTGTGTATTGGAGTTGAAAGGTAGTTGGGATGATCATCTTCCTTTGATTGAATTTGCATACAACAATAGTTATCATTCTAGTATCGGTATGGCTCCTTTTGAGGAACTTTATGGTAGACGGTGTAGGTCACCGGTTGGGTGGTTTGAAGTCGGAGAGGTGGCCTTGTTGGGTCCGGATCTGGTCATGGATGCTCTTGAGAAGGTAAGGATGATTAGGGAGAGGTTGAAAACAGCCCAAAGTCGTCAAAGGTCTTATACCGATGTGAGGAGACGGGATCTTGAATTCAAAGTGGGTGATTGGGTTTATTTGAAGGTTTCTCCAATGCAAGGTGTGGTTCGTTTTGGTAAGAAGGGGAAATTAAGTCCTAGGTATGTCGGTCCTTATGAGATAATAAGAAGGGTTGGTAAAGTAGCCTATGAGTTGGGGTTGCCCGAGGAGATGGAATTAGTTCATCCGGTATTCCATGTATCGATGTTGAGGAAATGTGTTGGTGATCCTAACGCTATTGTACCTCTTGAGGTTGTGGGTGTTGTAAAAGATAATTTGACGTATGAAGAAGTCCCGGTTCAGATCTTAGATAGACAAGTTAAAAGGTTGAGGAACAAAGAAGTGGCGTCCGTTAAGGTGCTTTGGAGAAATCAACAAGTGGAGAGTGCTACTTGGGAGGCCGAAGCGGACATGCAAAGACGTTATCCTTATCTATTCAACTCCACTCAAGCCTAAGGTATTAAATCAAGTCCTTTGTACTCCATCAAGTCTTACATTTCAGCCTCTGAATCATTAATGTGCATACATGTTTAAATAGATGAGTTATGGATGCTTTACACTAAGTTTTGAAATATTGAAGTGATGTTTAAATAAAAAGTTTTGTATTCGTGTTGGGGCTGATATGTTCTTAATAAGTCTTGCCTTGTACGTCTATTCCACATTCGGGGACGAATGTTCCCAAGGGGGAGATATTGAAACGACCCCAAAAATTCCCGAAAATGTGCTTCGGAAACACCTATAATTGTATTTTCCATATATCTCAAAATCCGTTTCGTTTTTCGAAAATCCGACTTCATATTCTTGTTTAGGGGGTCAAATTGAGTGGGAAATGGGTCTAACCCAAATTTTAGAACAACCGTATCAAAATCCAAAATTTCCAAGTGAAGCCTTTTTCGAGGGTCTACTTTGGAGGGTCATATCTCCTAGCACACAAATTATTTGGTGGCCAATAATATATCCATGGAAAGCCCTTTGAGTTAGCTATCTAACGCACTTCGTTTCTCCTCATTCGGAGTTCGGACGAAGAAGTTATGTTCATTTTCGTAAAATCTGTCCGGCAGAAAAAGACAATTTCCAGTAGCTAATTTTACTGTTCACCCGCCCCATATTTTTTTCTAAGTGTTGGACGATTTTCTTCCAAAGGGCATATGTTATTTCCTATATAGCATTAGTTCAAATTTCATCTCTAAAACATTTCCAAAACACCTCTCCCATACTTAGACACATTTTCTCTCAAGTTCTCTCAAGAACCCTAATCCAAAACCTTCCTCAAGATTGAAGAGACTCTTGTTCCAAGTTGCAAGCTTCCATTGAAGACACTCTCAAGACCTTCATAAGAACTCAAGGTATGTGGTGTTGAACTCATGGGTCCTTCCACCCATAGTGCCTAGACTCTATTCTACTCACTAATTCATGGTTTAAGTTAAGATTCATATATTAGTCTTGTTCTTTGTAATAATTTCCTACACATTGAATTTTAAACATGAAAAGTGATTGTTTTGAGCATGTTGTGACCCTAGAACTTGAACCTAAATTTGGAATGGATGTGGAGATTTTCATGTGGTATTGTGGGTGTTAAAAAGGTGTTGTTGTAGGTTGTTCATTGGTTTGGCTGCATAATTACTACCCTATTTCCCATGCTCTTTGATTCCATTACATGCCTTCAAGGTGTTTGACAAAATGTCCAACTATGGAGAATTGATAAATTGATGCTTTAAAGCTTGAGTTATGAGATGTATGGAACTCCAAAGATGTGTTGATGACAAACTAAGCTTGTGTATATGTTCATTCCATACGTGAGATTGCATTAGAGCCTAATGAGAATTTCCTATATAAAGTGTTGCATGACCATGCCCGGTCCGGGGGAAAAGAACCGGACAACCATGTGAGAGGTTTATATCTCACCACCTAGGATGATTGGGGTGTGACCAACATCAACCATGTGAGAGGTTTATATCTCACCACCTAGGATGCTTGGGGTGTGACCAACATCAACCATGTGAGGGGTTTATACCTTGCCACCAAGGTGTCCGGGTGTGAACGGCATCCCCCATCCTAAGTTGGGGTTATAGATTGGTTGGATCATGCATACACATATGATATCTACTATTAGTATAGATTTACTTAAACATGTTTTGACTTCACTTTGATCATGCATCTTCATATTGTTATTCATAATGCCTATGAAACTATTTCTTGTATTTCGATTGTGTCCTTGTTTATTGTTGTGTTGCACCCCGCATACTTAGTACATTCCAAGTACTAACACATATTTTGCCTACATGATGTCACCATGTAGGGACCGGAGCTACTCTTGATCCTTCTCTCCATTCACGTGGCTAGTACGACGCTTATCCGAGTTTGTTGGTGAGTCCTCAATAATTCGAGGGCTATGTTATGTTTCTTACTCCTATGTTTTGAGACTTTAGCTTGCAATTGTATTTTAACTATGAGGGGAGCCGGTAATATGTCATGGCCCCCGTCCTATCTATGTATGTAGAGGTGTGCGTTGGACAAGTATTTTGTAAACGAGCTTGACTCTTATTCTATGATGTCATTTTGAAATGGTTTGCCTTAGTCCCTATTTCCCGTTAATTAATGTTGAATGTACTTCCGTGACCGATGAAGTGTGATGACAAGTTTGAGAGGCTTGTTTGGGGTTCCTTCGGGCTCCTCATTCGCCATGTCACGTCTAGGCCCTAGGCTTGGGTCGTGACAGTACTTCCGCGACCGATGAAGTGTGATGACAAGTTTGAGAGGCTTGTTTGGGGTTCCTTCGGGTTCCTCATTCGCCATGTCACGTCTAGGTCCTAGGCTTGGGTCGTGACATCAGCACATTTCTTGCTAGTTAAGACTTATTATACAACTGAAGATTATGCAAAGTTATATATTAAGGAGATAGTTCGGCTACACGGGGTTCCAATCTCTATTATATCTGATCGAGGAGATCAATTCACTGCAAAGTTTTGGAAATCATTCCAAAAGAGTTTGGGAACACAAGTGAATTTAAGTACAACCTTCCACCCTCAAACGGATGGTCAAGCAGAACGCACAATCCAAACACTTGAGGATATGTTTCGAGCTTGTGTCTTAGACTTCAAAGGTAGCTGGGATGATCATTTTCCACTTATTGAGTTTGCCTACAATAATAGTTATCATTCTAGTATCTAAATGGCACCTTATGAAGCTTTATATGGAAGGAAGTCCAGATCACCAATTGGCTGGTTTTAAGTAGGCAAAACTGCTTTATTTGGACCAGACCTTGTTCTTCAAGCTATGGAAAAAGTTAAGGTGATACAACAACGGCTAGCAACAGAAGCCAATACAAATCATAAGCAGATGTTAGAAGAAGAAGATTATTAGAGTTTTCTATAGTAGATTGGGTGTTCTTAAAAGTATCGCCAGTGAAAGGGGTAATGAGATTTGGTAAAAAGGGAAAGTTGAGTCCACGCTACGTAGGGCCATATAAGATTATTCGAAGAGTTGGTCAAGTTGCATATGAGTTAGAGCTACCTCAGGAGCTTTCAGCAGCTCATCCGGTGTTTCATGTCTCAATGCTTCGGAAGTGCGTAGGTGACCTATCCTATATCACCCCTATTGAAGATGTACAAGTTACAGGGGATCTCACCATTGAAGAAGTACCTATTGCTATTATGGATCGTCAAGTTAAAAAGCTAAGGAGTAAAGAAATGGCTTTAGTAAAGGTGCTTTGGAGGAACCAACAAGTGGAAAAAGTAACGTGGGAAGCTGAAGAAGCGATAAAATCCAAGTACCCTTATTTATTGGAACCTAAACGGGAAGTCCAAGGTGCAGAATGGGGGCATTCATAGGTACGCATGAAAGGGTATTTCTTATGTGATTAACAATTAATTTAAACTAAGGTTTGAACTTATTTAAACTTTATGATTATGCTAGTATTCGAGGACGAATGTTCCTAAGGGGGGGGAAGATGTAACACCCAATTTTTTACGTGTACAAGACCTACACATATGGAACTTGATTTAGCTTGGTGGTATAAGTAATGAACTTGATTTCCTAAATGAATGGTGACAATAAATAAGCTATAAGGGTAACTCTCGTACATTGCAATATTGCACGATTGAGTGAATGTCAAATTTTAGAAGTATTTAAATTCTAGATTGAAGGGCTATATGTAAGTCTAAAAGTTAAAGTGATCAAGTGTAGTTTTGAGTTAAACTAAGAAGATTACGCTCGGAAAATGAATAAATGAATTAATGTGCTTGTTGGACTTTATAAAGCTAGCAGGTGTTACTTACTTTCTTAGCTCAAATGGGCTAGGTAGATGGGGAAGATTAGTTCATCCATTAGTGGGCTCACTTGAGGCCCAAATTAAATAAAAAGGAAAAGGGAATGGACATGAGGCCTTACACCAATATGTCCAAGTCCAACTACTTGAGCCCAATAAAGACTAAGGCCCAAATTAAGGGTATAATTCTGGCCCATGGCTTAATATTAGAAAGGGGAACGATCGCAGCCCAAGATGAGTACATAAAAGGCCCATTTTGTGTATATATAATTCCAAGCAGGTGCATCACCTACTTGGAGCAATTTGACAAATTAGTGGTTGATATTAAAACTTAAGAGGTGCGGAAAAGTTAGACCCTTATAATCCCCAAGTTGCTGGCCATTTCCTCACTTTTAAGAATAGATAAAAATCAGATTTCTCTCTAAGCTTCTCCTCTCTCTTTCAAATCATAGCAGCAGCCACAAGTTTCCTAGGGTTCTTGGATAAACCCAAGCCCTTGCAAGGTAAGATAAGTGGAATTACTATTGGATTTAGCCTAATTCTCTCATGGAATGCTAGATAAACATGTTAATTAGTTAAGAACAAGTATAGGACTGAATCTGTCAAAAGTTTAATTGCTCAGTTTCCTTTGTTATTGAGAGGCTTTTCTCTTTTTCTTTGGCCTATGTGAAGGAAAGCTCAAGTTATTGAAGAGTTCAAATTAAAAGAAAAACGAGTTCTAAGAATTAAGGTAAAGTGACTGCCCTATCTTTGTCTTCCGTAAGCACGAGTTTAAGTACGATATTTTTAGTGTATTGTTGATAAGAAATCATGGGATGATGATGGGAAACTATGGTTTCACGTCCTCTATAGTATGTTGGATTGTTAGGACTGTTTTTTGGGACAGGTTGATGTATAAACACATTGGGGACAGCTTGGTTGATATCTGGAAGGGGTGTAAATTACTAATATTGAAATATAGTTGTGTAGTGTACAAATGCAATAAAAGAAGGCGGGGAATGAAAGAACAACCTTAGTTTGGTAATTATGGGTTTGCTGCCCGAGCATTATTGTTGTGTGAGATTGGACTGGCTAAGCATGTTTAGTAACTACTAATACTAGTTTATCACCTACTTTATTGTAGATAAGTATTTGAAAATAAAGGAAGGTACTTCAAGGTAACTACAAGGTGGTACAACAAGTATGTAAGGCTTTTCGATTTCCTACTAATTGGCATGAAATCTTGCCTCGTCCTCGACATATAGAGGTAGCCTACCACCTCCAACACGACTTGTGACCTTGTTCTCAGTTTTTAACATGTCTGCACGTTTCAATACATGTTCATTGTCAAATTTGTACATATACATTGAATACCCTGCATGAGTTGTCCTTTTAACTAAATAAGGTCCATATGTTATTTCAGCTCCTATGCATTTCACTAATTGTGTAACTACTATTTACTTTGTTGTTCTTGCATTATATGATTATTACATGTCCCTTGTTCACTACATAGTCCCACAACTCAAAAATGCTATGACCACCAAAAGAATCATCTCAAATGTTAATGGAAAGATATTAAATGAATCTGCTTATTGATGGGTGGTATTCGAGGGGTGGAAAAATCACCTAGCATGGGTCTATCCCAATATTACGTGTGGTATCCTAGGGGTTAAAGGAAAGCCTAGCATGGGTGAATCTCGATTTATATGTCTACCACTGATCAGCTTGTCATTTGTATTATATGTTGTGCACAAAGTGTAAAGTAAAGAATGATAAAGTAAAGAAAAGAATGTAAAGTACATGATTCCATAATATGAGAAAAGGTGGTCTTGTATTATTACATTGGTATATGATTTCATTTGAGTTCTTATTGCACATACAGTACTTTATGCCTTACATACTTAGTACATTCCCCCATATTGACGTCTCTCTCGGGGGACCTGCAATTCATGCTGTAGGTACAGGAGCTAGTGGATCTCACCAGTAGGAGAACAGGACATGCAACGGTTATTGGTGAGCTCCAAGTTGATTCAGGGCTTTCCGATTCTATGGCATGTATTTTGGTATTGTATAGTAGATGAGTGTAAGGCGGGGACTGTCCTGGCCTTAACTCCATAAGGTTTTATCATTTAAAGGTACTGCCATAGTGGATAACATGTTTTCATGAAAGTAGACAATAATAACAAACCAAAAGAAAGTGCACATGACTTGGCCGTTGGGACTTTGATGTCTAAGACACGAGGCACAACCACACTTCACTATACATAGTCTACAATACCCCAAATCTTGAGTCAGTCTAAGTAGTAATTAAGTTTCCCAGAGTGTTCCCCGAACATCTTCTGGGAGTTCCTCCTAAAAGAAAAATTGACTCTGGAATAGATCTCCTCCCATATACGTAGCCTATTTCGGTTCCTCCTTACAGAATGCCTCAAACTGAGCTAAAAGAATTGAAAGTCCTTTTAGATAAGGGCTTCATCGGACCTAGTATCTCTCCATGGGGTGCTCAACTTTTGTTCATGAAAAAGAAAGATGGTTCTCTCATAATGTGCATTGACTATCGGTAGTTGAACAAGTCACAATTAAGAACAAATATCCTATCCCTCGGATTGATACTTTGTTCGACCAACTTCAGGTGGTAGTTGTTTTTCTAATATAGACCTCAGATCTAGCTATCATCAGCTTAGAGTAAGGGATAGTGACATTCCAAAGACAACCTTTCGAACTCAGTATGGTCGTTATGAATTTGTAGTTGTCTTTTGGACTAACAAATGCTTCTGTAGATTTCATGGACTTAACGAACAAGTATTCAAACAATATTTGGACATGTTCATTAGCTTCTTTATCTATGATATACTCATTTATTATTGGAGTGAGGAGGAACATGCGACTCATTGATTAACATTTCAAGGAAACTTCATCCAATTCTAACTGTCAACGATCGTTAGTCAGTATAAAACCCAACAAAATGAGTTGGGGTCGAATCCCACAGGGAGCGGTACATGTTTGAGAATCAATTGGGAAGTACGAATATGATTAAATCTGTCATAGAAATAATATTTTGCGAATAAAAACATAATTCAAATTAGGGGGTGACGCGAATGTCAAACGGGGGTTTTGGTTTGGAATTATCAACTACAGACAATACTAAACAATACGAAATAAAAATAATGAGACGGGTTCTTGGGATGTGATTCGATTATAGGCTAATATAGAAAAATTTGTAATCGCACCTATTAGAAAATAGCTAAATATTAGTGAGTAAGTAAGGCCATAGACGAGATAAAATTTCTCTCGAACAATTTACCTCGAATCAAGTTGATATCTCTAGAACATCAAAAAGTAAGCAAAATAAGACCAGCCCAAACCTTAGTCCATTAATTCTCTCCAGCTGAATGTGTGGGATTGAGTTTTGGATTCACTCTCTCAAGCTGAACCCACGTCAACCCAATACCCACCGACTATCAATCAATAAGTTTAGTTTTAAAACCTCTCTCTCTCGAGCAAGCCTAAACACAAGGGTAGAACTGAATTTGCAACTACAATTCTTAAATTAAACTATAATTACTGATTGAACTCACTTTCTTCACAACATTTAAACTAACAATTAGCAATACTCATAAACTAAATTAGCCCATAATCACATAATCATACCCCAAGAATTGGAGGGGTATTTAGCAAGACATTCTAAAAAAATAAAAGTCATTAACAAATTGAGTTTCCATCAACTGGTTAAGATTGATTTCGTCCTTACAATGTTCTAATTCGAAGAATATCAAAGGCCCACTTCCAATTTCTCGAAAGTGAAAAACTTCAACTCTCCAAAGATTAGGAAAAACTAGAGAAAACTTCCCTCATAGTTCAAAACTCTCAAAAAATATTAATATGAACTCATATACTATTCAATTGATACTAAACTAACAGTTCAAAATTGTATTTATAGTCATAAAAAATATTCTTTGAAGAGACACTCGGCGCAGTAAGTCGGGCTCACCGATCCACTCAGCGAGCCGCCTTTTGGTCATTTCCATTGCCCTTTATGCATTGGCCTTCAGCATCTTCAAGGTCTGTAACTTTGGGCAATCCAACAATCCATCGCGGAACGCCTCGGCAATCCGTCGACTTGTCTTTTCTCTCGCCAACTTGGTTTTTTCTTTCAGGGCTTGCCACACTAGAACTTTAGGCGGTCAAGTAGCTATTCGGTGACTCGGTGAGTAGACTTGGCGATAACCACGCTTGTTTTTCTTCATTTTTTTAGCTCGATTTGTTCCTTTTTGCAAATTAGTGTCGTTGCTTTGTTGCTCAATCCATATACCTGTAAATCAAGGGTTTTTACATCAGTTGTTGGCACAAAATAAGCATTTGAGGACACTAAATCTATGTAAATAAAGCCCTAAATGAGTCCAAATCTCAGACTCATCAACACCCCCAACGTAAACTTTTGCTTGTTGTCAAGTAAAACTTAAGTTCAACAGTTCAGAAAGGAGGTTTCAAACAGTGCTACACAAGACTCAATCATGAATGCACACAATAAGACTCAATTTACTCATACAAGGATAAATTGTGCACTCAAAGGGTCCAGTTGTGACTCACCATTATCAATGATTCTCAAGTTCACAATACTTGCTTCAAATGCAAGTTCAAGCTCAACAAAGGTACTGAAATTCGCTCACACAAAGAACGATTCAATATTCACACATTTTTCTTCTACAATTTATAGCTTCGGAATCACAAACAACTGTCACGCTCATAAAGATGGACACATGCATGACTTCACCCATATGTTTGTCCTTATTTTCCAACCAACATTCGATTCCGCTCACTCAAGATCAAAAATGACTTTTGAAGGTTTGTAACGGGGCTGAGTGTAAAGGTCTAGTTATTTAGGCTCAGTGGCTGCTATCCTTATGAAATGTGGTATGAACAACGCATTCTATCCTTTCCTTCAACATTTACACCCATGCTCAAAATTCAACCTATTATTCATTTCCCACGGAATATTGGACACCGCATTTCTTTTGTAACTTTCACAACTTTATTTCTCAACTTTTTCACTCTTTTTCTTTTTCCTTTTTCTTTTATTTTTCTCTCTTTTTTTTGTATGGAGGGGTTCCATCTTTTCAAAACCATGGATCAAGGGAGACTTCTGTGCACTTCTTGATTTAACTTCTCTTTTCACCATACCCCCAACTTAGGCTTTTGGCCTAAGTTGGTTATCCAGACCAACCACACTTCATGAGGATTAATGGTGAATGGAAAAAGAGGGGATACAATTGCATCAAGTTTCTTCCAAGAAAAGGCTAAGGTTCAATGGGTGTTCAAGCAAAGTTCACACATCTCACTAGGTTGGCCACAAAAGAGTTATATTGTCAAATTGTTTCACTCTTCAAAATTGTTGCCTAAGATCATTTCAAGAGTTCACATTACTGAGTCAATCGAACAAACGGGGCAAATCCTAGGTGTCA
Organism: Solanum verrucosum; assembly: GCF_900185275.1. NCBI lineage: Eukaryota > Viridiplantae > Streptophyta > Magnoliopsida > Solanales > Solanaceae > Solanum > Solanum verrucosum. Next base: position 139,469 of record NW_026020038.1, read on the forward strand.
TCAAACAAGGTTCACAAAAAGCTCATCACACAAGACATTGGCACCAATATCAAACAAACTCCACAGTTTCTCTAGTGTGCAATGTTCATCAAAAGAGACTCCCTTCGATAACTGGCTAGTCACAACGAGATGGAAAAAGTTCACATATTGTCTATGCAACCACATTTGGCCTCATCGTAACCACATAGTCGTTTTTGTTTGATTAAGAGCACTATTCAAGTCATCGGTATTGATCATGACTGACACTCAAATTTGCACCTGGACAACCATATTCAAACACAACAAGAGGTGGCAAAATTTTCAGAAGGGTAAAAAAAACTAATTGCATTTAAAACAAGGAGCCATAAGCTAAATCATCCACAACCCAGTGCCAAAACACTATTTACAACACAAAAACCAATATATATACAAAAATGATAAACACAAGAGGTAGGTATGAAAATACCTTACCCCACGACAAACAAAAATCAATTTGTCCTCAAATGCAATAAAAGACTAAAAAGTCAATAAAAACGACAGAGAGGGAGGTAAAGAGGGGTCCTGTCTACACAGTCGGTCCATCTGCCGAGGCATAAGTGCCCGGAGCAACATCAATAGTACTGGCTCCACTAGGGTCAGCCATGGGTGTGCCTCCCAATGAGATTTGCACAGCTGAATCCAGCATAGCCTCCTCATCTTTTGTAAGGCCGTCATAAGCAGCCTCCTTATCGACTCCAAGATGCTCCTCATCAGTCTAAGCCTCAGAATCTGCAATGGCCACCTCCTAAACTCGAATATCATATCCGGTGGTAGCCAGAGGCAATCCATATCAGCTGGCATGTTGGGCATCTCCACAGTCCCAAAAATCATAGACATGTTTGTGGACTTTAGCTGGTCCACATCTCTCCGCAGTTGAGCAATGATGGCCTTTAGGGCCGTCACCTCATCAATGGCCCCTTGGCCTCGCTCACACACCGCTATACGTGTTGTAACGACATCAATTGTCATACTCAGGGGTGTCACAGTAGCAGCAAAGACCTTCTTAACCATGCCAGGAACTGTGGCCCCAAGTCTTGAGGCACGTCTATCAACAGAATGGGCTAGTATCGTAGCCTGGGTGAGTGGAGGTCGGGAGGCAGCAACAACAGTAGCACCAGATCTAGGAGGAATGTGAGCAATAGAAGAACTAGGAGTCAGAGAAAAAGCAACACTAGATATACTTGAAGGGCCAAGGGCTAGAGTAGGGAACACTACCTCTAAAGGTAATGCATCAGTATCCATAACCGAGGATGTGTCTGATACTAATCGTGACCAACGATACTATTTCCGATTCAAGTGTCTACAATCATCGATAATATAATAACCCATATGAGGGTTGGGATCATCCCAAATGAGTGGTTTTGAGAATTTATAGAAAAATAAAATTTAGTTCTAACTAGTTGTAGTCAAAGATATTAACAAGGATTAAGAACATTGGAAATAAAAGAAGGACACAAAAGTGTCAAATATCGATTAGGGGTTTTGTCACAAGTAAGCTAAAATTAGCGAAATCAACAATAAAATCTAACAATGAGAGGGGAATCTTTGGATGTGACCAGAATACGGGTTAATCTAAATTATTTGGTACATGCTTTCAATAGAGAATTTATAGAGTAATAACGACTAGGCTAAGCTATACGTGGGAATAAATTCTCTCTCGAGCAACTCACCCCATTTAAAATGGGTTCCTCTCGGACACCCGCTTGCCGCATGAAGACCAGCCTACGCGTTACCCCACTCACTCTCTCGAGCTGACTGTTAGGATATGGGACTAGGCCTCACCCTCTTGGGCTGAGCCTCATGTTGACCCACTCCTTAGGCCATTAGTCTAGCAGTCTTGGTTTCACGACCTCTCTCTCGAGCAAGCCGAAAACACATGGGTGGACTTGTATTTTCAACTACAAACCCATTAAATTAGACCAGAACTTCTGATAACAGCAAGGTTAAGGGAGATCACAAATAGAGAATTAAATATTAGAATGCGGAAGCACAAAGAAAAGAAACAAAAAAAACTAAATAAAGATATGGGAAATTCGAAGGAAAGATCCACGAATTTCCAAAGATTAGATGTTCTAAGGCCTTGAAAAGATCCAAGTAACAACGTATAGATTTATGGAAGAAATCTAACGCCTTTACTTGAGAAAACGAATCAAAACGATAGATTCGGATCTTGACCGCTTTATGAGCAACTAAAGACAATAATTAGTATGTAGAAACTAATCACCTTCTAAAGAATACCAAAAAGAAACCAAAGATATCACAAGAAGAAGTTACTTTATACCTTAAACTATGAAACTAGTAAAGGTTTAAAGATAAATTCTCAAAGAACAAGTCACAAAGGTTCAAAGAACTCTCCCAAATATTATTAATATCAATCTAAATTGTCTTTAATGAATGAAAAGGACTCCTATATATAGGAGAAGGGAAAAACGTCCAAGAAGCCAAACCCTAAAAAAACAATTACAAGGAATCCTACTCTAGAAAGGAAATAAAGTAACCTAACTAGGAACAAATTTAGTACTTCTAGGAAAGCATTAAATGGTACTTAGGAGACCATAAATAGACTAAGGAAAATATTAATAACCTATATATAAATAAATAAATAAGGTAAATCCCAACTAGGAAAAGAATCTTGACAATCTTGGAAAGTTTGACTAGTCTTCTCTCAAAACTTGGGCAGAAAGCAACTCTTGTTGTGGCTGATTCTTGGACTCTTCTTGACCTTTTTTGCACGAAATTGGACCTTAAAATTCCTCATCTTGGGCTTGAATTTGGGCCACCAAATAATTGTAGCATTTGGACAATTCCTCTCCCTTGGGCTTGAGCTCTTCTTCCCCAATAAGAAACCTTTGGATCAGCGATTGAAGCCCATTGAGCTTATCATTGAACTCCTTGGTTTGAGATCTTGTTATGGGCCTCCTTGGAGTTTCTAAAGCGTCATCCTTGTCCTTCAATGGAGTAGAGCTTCCTTGGATGCTATCAACTTCTAGATTAAATCACCATTAAACTACATTTAATCTATCAACAAGCAAGACCCAACAACAATATTAACCCAAATTCGCTAAATCAAACCCCAAGAATGGGGGTTTTTAGCCACATATCAAGAGATAAAAATTTATACCTAAATGATCTTGCATTCAAATGGGTATGAAAATTTAAGTCTTGTTACAGGCCAATAATGAAGAAATCAAGAGAGCTAAGTCCAAATCCTTGGAGATGAAACCTTCTTCTTCTTCAAGATTTCAAAACCCTCTCAAACTCAAAGCAAAATAAAAAGTACTATTCTATATGAAGAATATAATAATTGTTTTTCACACTAAAAATATGATGCTAAGATATAAGTCTCAACGAGTATTTATAATTTTCAAAAATCTATGTTGCAGCGGACCATTTATCGACATTAGTCAGAATCACCGATCAACTCGGCGATTCACCCTTTGGTGTAGTTCATCACCGTTTTGCACCATCTTTCGCATCGTCGTACTCTGGGTCATTGGGCGACATAGTAATGCTTCGCAGAACTTCTCGGCGATGTGCCGACTATTCCTTTCTTCCTCCGACTTTATCCTTTCCTTCAGGGCTCAACACACTTGAACAAAAGGCAAAGTGAGACCCTTCGACAACTCGCCAAATAGACTCGGCGATCCTTAGGCCTTCATTTTTTCATTATTTTCAGTCTTTTCGTTCCTTTTTGCGATGTAGTGTCCATGCTTTCCTAAAAACTTCACATACCTGAAACCTAAGGGTTTTGATCAGATATTGAGATAAAATAAGCATTTGAGGACACAGTTCCTATTAAAATATAGCCCTAAATGGGTGCAATTTGTGGACTCATCAGTGTCCACCAGGGCTGCCTTCTTTTTCTTGGCCTCATCCTTCAAATACTCCACCTCAATCCTCCGGATGTTGGTATAAGAGGTGTGAGTCACTTCCACATCCTTCTTTTCATCCTGAGGCACTCGGGCCCATATGCATAGCTCGGTGATCAGCACCGATAAAGGCAGAGAATCTGCTGAGGCTTTGCCCTCATTACCATTTTGTGGTCAATGATCATCCCCAAGTTCAACCTTGTCGAATCAATGATGTAACCAAGGCAGGATGCTTTCCCGTGGCGGAAAATTGAGGACCCTAAAACAATGAATATTAAGCCCTAAATGAGTCTTAATCTTAGACTCATCATGCATACTCTTCGCTACATATCTTATCCAAATGTAGAGTTTGCAAGGTATTGGGTCGAGCAAATCTTCACATGAATGAGACCAAAAGTATATTTCATGATATGGCACCTTGAGATCGAAATAAGATTTTTGTTGTTTATGACTACACAACATATCCACGATTATTAAGCATTGCACTCTCTATTTAATGTTGATACCAATTGCCACACCCCTAGATCGTCTTCTAATTGTTTAGATGTAATACCCCGTATCCGAAAAAGGGAAAGAGCCAGATTTTTTGGAAGTTGCAGGTGCCAAGAACGAAGGCCAAGCACGGCCCATGGGTTGAGCCACAGAGACCAACCACGGCCGTCGGTTAAACCATGGATTGTAGGTGGGTCTATGGGATGGCCACCCAGCCTAATGTTTTGAGGTCCAAGAACATGGCCAGACCTATGGACCGTAGGTAAGACCACGGTCGGTGCTCAGGATTTGTGGTTTGAAGGCTATAAAATTAAAGTTTCTGACACTAATCCACGGTCCACCATGATGGACCGTAGGTCAGACGATGGTTCATTGACTGGGGTCCGTGGATGGCCATTTATCACTTATTTTCAGTGTTAGTTGGGTATTTTCATTATTAATTAGGTCTTAGACTATGTCATTTTGCCTATATTTAGAACACTTATATAAGCTTTTTCACCCCCAAATTTACCCCATTTATTTCATTCTTCCTAATTCCAAAAATAAATCCAATTTCGTTCAAATATTCTCTCTAGAAACTTGATGAAGAAGAAGAAGGAGATTTCACCTGGGTTTTCAAGCTAAGGGTCAAATTCTTCCATTGAAGGGTAGAAATTAGAGTCAAGGTATGATGGTTTTCATTCATGCATCCCTTTCATCCACGGAGTTCCTAAATATCTCTATTTCAAATGGTAGAATTCCCCAAATGAGTTAGGGATTTCTTCAATTAGTATGGGTTCTTATCATTGTTAATTTAAATACCTTAATTATGATATTTTATACATGAATTAATGAATTTCAATGCTTTTATGATGAATTCCCCTATGAACCCAAGTGATCCCTATGTTTTCAAGTTACGAACTATATGTTGAGGGATTTTGATCTCCAAAGAAGAGTTTTATGAAATTGAGCATGTATTACTAGTTTTACATGAATTTATGATGACATCCATATCCAACCTATGCTTTCTAAGAGTTGATGATTGAAATTTGGTTTTGACCTCAAGGAGATACATTATGAACTTATGCATTGTTTTATGAAATCTATGCAAACATTTTAAGGGTGCTTTGAGAATAAAGTACTAATTATGATGATGTTTTATTGTGAAAAGATATTCTCACTAAAACACATACTAGCATGATGTGAAAGGTTTTCTGACATATAAATGATTCTTAGGTTTAAAGGCTTTGTGAGATAATTGAATCAAAGAGTACGAGCTATCTTAATGAAACTAGCTTGAATTGGTAGGCCAAGGGTACCCTTTCATGAATAATGAAGTCATATAAGAAATGACTATTCCGTGGGAATTTATTCTTAGCACCAAGTGGATCTTAACAATGATATGGAAGCGATCTACCATTAGTAGAGGTCAGGTTTCCAAAGTAAACTCATGAGATGGAAGCTCCCCAGTTAGTAGAGGTTAGGTTTCTCGTAACAATCTCCTTATCAAATAACTATGTGCCCACATAGGTTGATTAGCTAGTGGATCCACTTAAGCTATAAGTTCAAGGTTCTACCTTAGGCAAGTAGAACACCTCTTTTCGGTGTGGGGTAGACACTGGATTCCATGTTATAGCTCACATGGTCTCTATGTCAGTTAAGGCTATTTCACCAAGTAGTATCGCAAATGAGTGCAAAGATGTTAAAGAAGAAGTTTGCTTGCATTGACCATGATTTATGACTTATGTTTTGTAACTCTTTCATATGATGTTTTAGCTTGGTCAATTACATGTCATGAAATGAAATGTTTCTTTTTAGCATGATTTTAATGTTTTATGCATGACTATCATACTTGGTACATTGTTTTTACTAACGCATATTGTTGCTTACATTTTCCCCAAATATAGGGTTCGACATACATGTTTCAATGTATCGTGGCTAGTAGTTGAGTTCGTGAATTCCCGAGCTTTGGTGAGTCCTCATACTTCAAGGATAGAGTTATTATTTGTAGTTTCTTTCTTGTATTTCCCCTTTAGATGTGATGTATGGGATAGGCCCAATTTCATTTGATTGTATTAGATGATATGTTGAGACATGAGCTTAGACTTCCGCTTTTCATTTTATAAATTGTTTTGGACTTCAACTATTTTACTATTATTGTTCTATTTCTTATGTTATGAGAGCTAAGTGGCTTATATGGAGACTTTCGGGGTTCTATGAGCCATTTTACATCTAGGGGGTACCCATAGGTTGTGACTAACTTGGTAATCAGAGCACAAGGTTTAGAATGGTCCTAGAATGTTTCATAAGGCACGTCTACTAGAGTCTTGATCATGTGTGTGAAGCGCGCCAAACTTAGCTGTGAGAGGCTATAAGATGGTTAGGAAACTCCACTTCTTTCATTACTGTAAAGTCATGCGATAGATTTTAACCCTATAAAGTCTCTCTCCTAATCCTTCTCCTATGTTCTTCAGGATATGGCTACCCAAAGAGTTTATGCTAGAAATGATGTGAGGGACCATGTGGAACAAGAAACTCATCCCAAAGCTCCTCAAGTTTTGGTCGATCTATTGGCCGAGCATGTGTCTACTTTGTAGTATAGGGCGGATTTTCAATTGTTGGTTCAAGCGGTGACGGCCCATGCCAATAGGGAGGTTTTGGTTCCCGCAGGCTCATGTGTAAATTTGACGGCTTCAAGAGTGATATACTTCACAAGGATGAATCTTCTGGAGTTTCATGGTTCTAAAGTTGACGAAGATACTCAGGAGTTAATCAAGGAGGTGTATAGGATTTTGATGATCATGGGAGTTACGCTGGTGGAAAAGGCGGAGTGGGCCACTTACCAATTGAAAGGTGTGGCTCAAGTGTGTTATAATCAATGGAAAGAAGAGAGGCCGGAAGTTGCGGGTTTCTTGATTGAAAGAAGTTTAAGGCCACATTTCATAATAGATTTTTTTCCCTTGAGATGAGGGAAGCTAAGGTGCTAGATTTCATTAACATTAAGTAATGATGTATGACTGTGAGGGAATATGCCCTAAAGTTCACTCAGTTGTCAGTGTACGCTCCAACAATGGTGGCCAATTCAAGGGCTAAGATAAGTAAGTCTATATTGGGTGTGTCCGAAATGGTGGTTAAAGAGTGTCAAACTGCAATGCTCATTCATGATATGGACATCTCTCATCTCATGGTACATGCACAACGAATTGAGGAAGAGAAATTCAAGGAAAGGTCTAGGGACACAAAAAGGACTAAGACCGGTGATGTTAATTTCTCTAACACAAGGTTTGATGGACAAGGTTTGATGGACAAGGTCGTCGAAGATTCTGACAATGGTTTTCCGGTCAAGGTTCCTCCAATTCTCCTCCTAATTTCAACCAAGAAAGTGTGTCTAAACCTAAGTCTCTAGTAGGTAATGGTAGTGAATCTTCATTGTCTAAGCCTAATTGTACTAAGTGTGGGAGGAAGCATGATGGTGAGTTCCTAGCTTGAGGGTATGCCCTAGGCCCCGCCTGCACCTATAATTTCACCATCACCACAGAGTCATGTTGCATTAGAGGCACTTTAGGTGAAGGTACCACACAGGGGTACCCATCATGTGATTGTGATCGGAGCTATGTCACTACAGGAGAAGAATATGCTTAGAATGTTTCTATGGATTTCACCTCTGAGGTTTATTAGGTGTATACGATAGGATGTTGATGAGTTTCTTACTACCTGTCGCAAGTAGCTATACTTTTTAGGTCTTGGTGGAGTGGAAAGAAGTTGACTTCACTACTTACCAGCTTGATGGGCTAGCTTGATACTGGTGATGTTCTTATCTTCATCCTATGACAGCTAGTTCTCTATCAATATTTGGGTAAGAGTTTTTTAAGGTCTTCTAGGTCAAGTTCATTTCTTATAGTGTCAGAGGTCAACTTCAGGATCAGTTCCCTTTGTTGGTCTAAGGCTCCATGACTATATATGAGTATGACGGGAGTATTTACGTGATCTCCAACCATGTTACTATGATCCTACCTACTAAGTAAGAGAAAGTTTAATGCTTCATAAGAGGTGTGAGGCTACAATTGTAGATTGACACCTAGTTGAAGTGTCGTGAACTCATAGCACATTTGTCATCCAAAACAAAGGATTATTGCATGAAGTCTAGCTTATTTGTGTGGATATGATGTTGCTTTTGATTTTGTATAAGTAAAACACTTTGAAGCAAATGATAGAAAGAAAGTGTGAAAATGAAGAGAGGAAGACCAGACGAGAGGCTAGACTAGATTTATGGAGGTATATGGGTCGTGATGCTGGTCGTTAAAGTGACTTGGAAGAAATTAAGTTTAAGTCTGAAGTCATGAAGCCAAATATGGGTCGTGGTGCATTAGACGAGATGTCTAGTGCCTTGTAAAGAACAATAGTGAAACCAAAAATGTTGTCGGAGTGAAGTTTGAAGTGAAGATGCCCTTGACGAGCAGTGGTGCATTTTACATCGTCTACTGGCTCGTTGAAAGCAGCAGTGAATATAGACAAAAAATTATCTAAATGTGGGTTCACTGAGAGGTAAACGGGTCGTGAACTTCTTCACGGAACATCACCCTTCTTGTGGAGATGGTTGATATCACGACATAGGGGTACCCCCTAGATGTAACATCCCGTATAGAATAGTGAAATAGCCCTTAAAAGCCACTTAACTCTTATGAAATAAGAAATAGAACAATATGAGTAAAACAATAGTCCATGTCCAATAGTTTTTATAAAACATAAGTCATAAACGCTCAACTACACCTCATCAAATAGTAGGTGTAGGCCATCACAATCTAGTATAAACCCAACAAAGAGTTGGGGTAGATCCCACATGGAGTGATACAAGTTAGAATCAAGTTACGAAGTTATAAATGTGGTCTATTCCATTGTAGGAATTGAAATTGTCAAAATCATTTAGATAAATCAAAGGGGTTGACAACGAATGTCAAATGGAGGGGATTATTCTCACGACCCATGGGGACCCCTAGATGTAACATGGCATATAGAACCCCCAAAGGACTACATAAAATCCACTTAGCGCTCATAACATATGAAATAGAACAATAAGAATAAAACATATTTCCAAGTCTAAAATGTTTTTTCCATAAAAGAAAGCGGAAGTCTAGAAACTTTGTCTCAGCATAGCCATCTATTACAATTGTGAATTAAATTGGACCTAGCCCATAAACAATGTCCAAAAAGGAAATACAAGAAGTGGAAAATACATAAGGAAAAGTCGGTCTGGAAAGAAATCAAAGTTCAAGCTCTAGCCACTAGAATGATCACCTCGATTGCCGGATCCGACAATTGGGGAAAGTGTAGGCAAAAGTAGGCGTTAGTACAAAAATGTACTAAGTATGATAGTCATGCATAAAATCCTTGAAACATGCAAAAGGGGACATATCATTTCAAAGCATGCAATTTGCCAAGTTTAAATATCATATAAGATATTAGAAGTCATAAGTCATAATCATGGAAAACATAAGTCAACATCATCTTTTAAACCTTTGAACTCATATATAAAGCTTATAGAGTAACCATAGTTAATTATTCATGTTCTTATTGTGGAAAGTAGCTTTACCTACGGTGCATTGTACACAACATGGGCCGTGGGTAGTCGGAGTAGTTTGGCACATGCAACTTTCTAGAAATCTGCTATTTGGTCTTTTTTATTAACCCCTTTCGGACCATTTGTCCTCGAATGAAGCTCTAGACACCTTAACGGATGTCAAGACTCAAGAGTAGCAGCCCATCTTGCATGCAACACCATATTAATGCAAAAAACAAAGGAGGAAACAACAACTCCATACTAATCACATTCTATACATCACAAGGAAGTAGAAACCACATCTAACAACCCATTATGCGTGAAACATTTGAACATTTGTCATGTTCTTAGGAGGAACTACCTTCTCCAAGCTCTAAAGCATGCTTAGCACAATCTCAGGAAGTCAATATGCAATTTACTCTCAAAAAGCATAGCCAAAGCATTTTCAACACAATCTGATGAAACATATAGGCTACTCATACTTGATGCACAATTACATAAGGAAAGTCAATCATATTATTCATTTTCTTTAAAAACATAAACTTTCATGAACATGGATAAATTAAGGAGACCACGGGACACATAAAACACACATGACTCCAAAACATAGAACAAACCAAGAGGAACTCATTACCTTAAGCTAGATTAGGAGTAGAAAGAAAGTTAAGGATATCGGGACTTGATATCGGCCTTGGCCTCCCAAGTAGCACCCTCAACTAAGTGATTCCTCCACAACACTTTCACGAAAGCAACTTCCTTATTCCTTAACGTCATAACATGCCGTTCCAAAATCTCAACCGAAACTTCCTCATAAGAGAGACTTTCTTCAACTCCAAACCCTTCTAGGAAAATTATGGTTGTTGAATCTCCAACACATATCTTAAGCATAGATACATGAAAAACCGGATGCACCGATGCCAACTCATTTGGTAAATTTATCTCAAAGGCAACCTTACCCAAACGTCTCAAACTTTGATATGGGCGTACATACCTGGGACTAAGCTTTCCTCTCTTACAAAACCTCAGTACACCCTTCATAGGTGATATTTTCAAGTAAACCCGATCATGAACATCAAACTCAAGATCCCTTTTTCTAACGTCGGCATCAGACTTTTGGTGGCTTTGGGACAATTTCAATCTCTCTCTAATGAGTGGAACTTTCTCAAAACCTTCATAAACTAGCTTGGGACCTAACAATGCAACTTCACCCATCTCAAACCAACCTATAGGAGATCTACACCTCGCTACAATAAAGTGCCTCAAATGGAGGCATACCAATACTCGAGTGATAGCTATTATTATATGCAAATTTAATCAATGGGAAATGGTAATCCAAATTTCCCTTAAAATCAATCACACAAACCCTTAGCATGTTTTCTAATGTTTGGATAGTACACTCCGCTTGCCCATCAGTTTGGGTATGAAAAGTCGTGTAAGCTTAACCTTGGTACCAAGACCCTTTTGGAAAGACTTCCAAAATTGTGAATTCAATTAGGCACCATGATCGGAAAGGATAAACAAAGGCACACCATGCAATCATACCATTTCTCTCAAATTCATCTTGGTATAGTCCTTTGTCGAATATGAAACGTGGACAACAAGGAAGTGAGCCAATTTTATTATCCGATTCACTACTACCCATATTGAATCATGTTGTCACCGGGTACGAGGCAAACCAACTATAAAGTCCATGTTCAAGTCCTTCAACTTCTAGGAAGGAATACCAATGTCTTGGGAGGAACCTCCCGTCCTTTGGTGCTCAACTTTCACTTGTTGACAATTAGGACACTCGGCCACAAATTCCACAATATCTTTCTTCATCCCATTCCACTAATAGGCTTTCCGTAGATCATAGTACATCTTTGTGGATCATGGGTGAATAGAATAACTAGAACTATAGGCTTCCTCTAGGATTCGTTCCCTTTACTCATCGACATTCAGAACACATAAACGACCTTGATATCTAAGCACCCCATCTCCCCCTTGGGAGAAAGCCTCGTCAGATTTGTTAAGTACCGTCTCTTTCAACTCAACTAAAATAGGATCAAGACCTTGGTAGACATCAAATCCATTATAAAGGACAATACAAAACTATTATGGACCATGACACCACCCTTGGTGGAATCCGCTAGATAAGCACCTAGTCGAGCCAACCTATGAACATCATGAACCAACTCTTTCTTTTCTTCATCAATATGAGCCAAACTACCCATTGACAGTCTATTAAGAGCATCCGCTACCACATTAGCTTTTTAGGGGTGATAAAGGACACTCATGTCATAATACTTCAAGGGTTATAACCACCTTCTTTTGCGAAGATTTAAGTCCTTTTGACTAAACTCATATTGTAATATTTTGTGATCGGTGAAAACATCAACATGGACCCCATACAAATAATGTCTCCATATCTTCAAGGCAAAGACAACCGACGCTAACTTAAGATCATGGGTAGGATAATTCTTCTCATGGAATATAACTTGCCCTGAAGCATAGGCAATAACCTTACCATTTTTCATAAACACACATCCCAACCAAACTCTAGAGGCATCACAATACACCATAAAACCATTCGTACCTTCCCGTAAGGTCAATACCAGAGCAGAAGTAAGCCTATTTTTCAACTCTTCGAAATTTTTCTCACAAGCATCCTACCACTCAAATTTTGCCTTCTCTTTAGTCAAAGTCGTTAAAGTAGAAGCAATGGAAGAAAATCCCTCAACAAACATTCTATAATAACCGGCCAAACCCAAGAAGCTTCTAATGTCAAAATGAGATAGAGGTCTAGGTGAACTCTTGACCATGCGTGAGAAAACCTTTCACCGTCCATGTCTACATGTGAATCTTAGATTCAATTAGGTGAGAAATCCTTTCAACCTATAATTATTATGTGAGAAAACATTTCTCATCATGTTCATTATGGACTTCACAAAAACATGCATAATCTAATAGAAATTAACCCTTCAAGGTTCATAACTTACTTTCCATCATCGCATCTATAATTCAATCATTAGACATGGATTTCATTATAATTCATGTGATTCTATCACTTCATGCATAAATTCATTAAATTTCTCTTTCATCAACAAAGACAGACATTATAAGATCACAATTGAGAAATATGTGGATTTCATCGGTTCTTGGGATACATCATAAAAACCATTTTAAATTATATATTTATGCTTATAATAACATAATTCAACCATTAGAATCATGTTTGAAATGAACCATGACTATGTAAATCAACCCTAACAATGGGGGATTTCTATCTTTTGAAATTAGAGATCTTGAGAGGGTTCAATCGATGAAAGCTATCCTAAGTTGAAAAATACCATACCTTAAAAAAAAAGGCCAATGCTAAGCTCCAATCGAGGAATTGAGCCTTGACCTTGAAACCCTAGGTGAAACCTTCTTCTTCTACTTCAAGTTTTAGGGAGAGAATATTTGAGATGAGTTAATTTTCTTTTGGGAATTTGGATGAATGAATTCAGTGGGTCTAATTTAGGGGTAAAAGGACTTATGTATGTGTTCTAAATATTGACAAAATGACATAGTATAGAAACTAATTAATTAGGAAAAGACCCAAGTGCCCATGACATAATAACTGACGGCAGTAACCCATGGACCCCAGTCGAAGAACTGTAGTCTGACCCACGGCCCGTCCTGGTGGACCGTCATTTGGGGTCAGAGACTTGGTCATTGGGGTATTGAACCATAGACCTCCAACCATGGACGGTGGTCTGACCAATGGTCCGTTGGTCAGGTCTTGGTCTTGGACCCTCAGGACCTACTTGAGCAGGCCAACCACAAACCACACCTATGGTCCGTGGTCCACTCTACGGGATGTGGGTGGCCGGCGTGGTTTGGCACTTGCAACTTTCTAGAATTCTGCTATTTGTTCCTTTCGAATACGGGGTGTTACAATTATGTTTTTTAATTAACAACTACAATATTTAGGAAATCAGGGAAACAGATAATTAGAGATGGATTCTCAGGGATATGATCAAGTTTATGCTAATTTTGCTACATGGGTAATTGTAGTTTACTAACAAATTCTGAATCTCGGTGGGTAGTTTAGACTATAGATGCAATAGCTTTCTCTCGAACAACTATTACGATTCATGCGTGCTCTCTCGAACCTCGACTAGATTAGATGGAACGACGGTGGGTACCTACGGTCGGTCGATGGAACGACGGTCTGTGGGTCCCTTCCACAGGTCAGAGTCCCTAATTATAGTTCTTAGATATTGGGACCATAGATGTGCAGAATGGTCTGTCGATCGAACAACGGATAATAGTCAACATCGTGGTCCTACAATTTGGCATTTTTGTGTGTGCTACTGATCCAAGAACCTCGACCTACGGTCAATGGGTTGAATTTGTTGGTGAGTTTTGTGCCAGGTAGACCTATCAAATTTTGCACAATCCAAGTTTTCGAAAAATAGACCATCAAACTAACCCTACACATGCATTTCAACTTATAATATTATAGTTAATCATCCTCAGGGTTTCGTTAACACAGATGTCAACATTTTAACAAATCAAAACATATTAACCCTAAGTCAAAACTTCAAATTAGGCCTATTACTTGATTTATTTGGTTTTAATGTTCAACACACTGACATTACCATCATTCCAAGGGTGTTCTCAATGACAGGTAATGCATTCAACTAGGTGATTAACAACCCTAGGTTAAGTACAACTTCGTGATTTCATGAGTTAAATAATAAATCATTGAATTCAAAGTAAGAGTGAAATCATTTACCTTACAAGTATTCAAAGTTGTTGTGTGTGGTGATGCAATGAAATCCTTCACTCTTTGCTAGCCTTTTGACACCGAACTCGGACAGTGATAGTGATGGGGAAGAATAATGGGGAAATTGCAATGATTTGGGAGAGAGAGGGAAGATATGGGAGATGGATTGTGAATGGAATCACTTAGGGAGTGATTTGGGGAGTTGTAAAAGGATGAATATGGGTATATAGAGGGTTAAAAATGGTTGGGAAGGAATTATGGAAGTGTGGGGTGTTTTAAAAATGAAAGGTTTTATAAAAGAGCGGTTCAGGTCGAGTCATGCAAAACCCTAACTTTGGACATACGAGACCCCGTCGACGGTCTGTGGGTCGACCTAGGGACCGTGGATTGGGTCCGTAGGTCATTCTGCGGACGCCATTCACGGTCCGTGGATTGACTAACTTACTGTCGATGGGGTCCGTAGACCACTGCACTGCTATTTTCTATAGATTTTGCCTGACGTCCTTACACACATAGCAACCATTAGGAGTTTCTTTTTACATTTTCTGGACACGTTTTAGACACCGACCCTATTATATATCTAGCCATCACTAATATAAAAATAAAGCACCTATCTAAAGAGCTACTAAAAATCAATATAAAAGAAGAAAACTACTATATTGAAAATAAAAACATATAGTAGGCTAGATTATACATGTTTGGTTGCCTCCCAAGCAACGATTAATTTAATGTTGCTGCATGGCGCAGAGACCTTGATTACTCAGACTTCATCAAGATAATAGGCCTCAATTACATCTTGGACACTCTCAGATTTCCCTATATAAACCTTGATCTTCTGCCCATTCACTTTGAACCTTGTTCCCACCTTGTTCTCGAGCTTGACCACTCCATGTGGAAATACTTGCGTGACTCTCAATGGCCCGGTCCACTTGGACTTGAGCTTTCCATGAAACAAGCACAACCTTGATTGAATAAAAGCACCAGATCACCAACAAAAAATTCAGGATTATCAATCTTTTGATCATGATACTTCTTCATCTTATCCTTGTATAAGACTGAACTTTCATATTCTTTTAGGTAAAACTCACCAAGCTCAGTCATGTCATTCAATCTTTTAATCTATGTGACGCCCCAATCCAAATTCAACTTCTTTAGTGCCCACAGCGCCTTATGCTCTAGCTCTACCGGCAAATGGCATTACTTCCTATATACAAGTTGTTAGGAGGACATAGCTATGAGAGTCTTGAATGCGGTGTGATAGGCCCATAGAGCAAAAGTTTAAGTTGGGGTGTTCATGAGTCCACTATTTGGACTCATTTAGGAATTTATTTTAATAGATTTAGTGTCCTCAAATGCATATTTTGTGCCAATAACTGATGTAAATCCTTGATTTTTAGGGATTTGGATTGAGGAACATAGCATGGACACTAATGAGCAAAAAGGAACAAGGAAGCTGAAAGAACGAAGAAAAGAAGGCCTGAGGTTTAATCTAAAGGGTTGTAGTTGCAAATGCAACTCTACCTTCATGTTATTGGCTTGCTCGAGAGAGAGGTTTTAAAACCAAGATTACTGATTTGATGGTCTGTGGGTATTGGGTTGTCATAGGTTCAGCTCGAGAGAGTGAATCCTAAACCCTTTTGCACATATTCAACTCGAGAGAGTGAATGGACTAAAGCGTAAGTTGTTCTCAATTGCTGCTTATTGGTGTTCGAGAGAAACCAATTTGATTCGGGGTAAATTGTTCGAGAAAAAGTTTATCCCCACTAAAGTCTAGCTTATTCACTGATAATATAGCTATTCACTATTGATTGCTATCACCCATTTGTCTACATTAGCTCAAAGTGAAATCACATCCCAAGAACCCATCTCTATACTTGATATTTTCGTGTTACTTGCTATTGTAGTTAATAATGAAGCCTAAACCCCTTTTTATTTGACACTTGTGTCACCCCAATCTTGAATAATGCTTTTATACATAAATGTTTTTACCTATGATTGACTTGAACATAT
Organism: Solanum verrucosum; assembly: GCF_900185275.1. Classification (NCBI taxonomy): domain Eukaryota; kingdom Viridiplantae; phylum Streptophyta; class Magnoliopsida; order Solanales; family Solanaceae; genus Solanum; species Solanum verrucosum. The sequence goes on from NW_026020038.1 coordinate 156,147, forward strand.
TAAAGCGTTTCTATTGATTCTGAAATACGTACCACTCCTTGTGGGATTCGACCCTAACTCACTTGGTTGGATTCTATTACTGACTAACGATCGTTGGCACTTAGTATTGGATGAAGTGTCCTGATACGTGAATTCAAGCACTTCTGCACTTTTCAGATCCGAATCTTCATAAACTGCCTCGAAGACTATTTCCTACAAACATTATACATAAAACATTAATTATAATACAATATAGCCCTAGACAAACCCAATTTATAAGTGATATGCATTAAAAAAATAGTAAACTCATGGTATATCAATTAGCTCAACAACCAGCTAGTCACAATGAGATGCTAGGAGTTCATATGTGACCTATGTAACTCAATTTTGCTCATCGTAGCCACACACTCATATTGTATAGTTGAGAGCGCTAGTCAAGTCATCGATATTGACCACAACCAAGACTCAAAATCGAAAGAGCACGACCACTTTCAAACACATCAAAAGGTGGCAATTTTTCAAAAATCGGTTCAAAACAATTTGCAATTCAAAAATCCTCCATCCACGCTAAGCCAGGGTGAACTCTGCATCTTTGTGACTCCATTATCTTGGGCATTAGTCCTCGGTGCAACAGCATCCCTGGCTCCAGTGAAGCCCACCATCAAAGTATCTTTAAGTGATACCTCAACTGTCGTTTGAACCATGGACCCCTCAAGGTCCTCCAGATACTGGTATATAGCCGCATCACAAACACGTAGCTCCTCCTTATTAGTCTCAACCTCAGACTCAATAACTACATCCTCTCTATCAACATCTCCAATTGTAATAGCCGGAGGAATCTCTGAACTGGAAAGGAAATCTGCACTTAGGATCTTGGTGAAATGACCCAAAAGGTTCTTAAAAATGTGCTTCGGAAGTTACCGAAAACTTGTTTAGCTATATCAAAAAAAAATCCATTTCATTTTTCGAAAATACGACTTCATATTCTTGTTTAGGGGGTCAAATTGAGTGGGAAATGGGTCTAACCCAAATTTTAGAGCAACCGTATCAAAATCTGAAATTTCCAAGTGAAGCCTTTTTCGAGGGTCTACTTTGGAGGGTCATATCTCCTAGCACACAAATAATTGGGTGGCCCATAACATATCCATGGAAAGCCCTTGGAGTTAGCTACCTAACGCACTTCGTTTCACCTAATTCGGAGTTCGGACGAAGAAGTTATGCCCATTTTTGTAAAATCTGTCCGGCAGGAAATGCAATTTCCAGTGAGCGTTTTTACTGTTCACCCGCCTCATTTTTTTTTCTAAGTGTTGGACCATTTTTCCAAAGGGCATATGTTATTTCCTATATACCATTAGTTCAATTCCCATCTCTAAAACATTTCCCAAAACACCTCTCCCATACTTAGACACATTTTCTTTCAAGTTCTCTCAAGAACCCTAATCCAAAACCTTCCTCAAGATTGAAGAGACTCTTGCTCCAAGTTCCAAGCTTCCATTGAAGACACTCTCAAGACCTTCATAAGAACTCAAGGTATGTGGTGTTGAACTCATGGGTCCTTCCACCCATAGTGCCTAGACTCTATTCTACTCACTAATTCATGGTTTAAGTTAAGATTCATAAATTAGTCTTGTTCTTTGTAATAATTTCCTGCACATTGAATTTTAAACATGAAAAGTGATTGTTTTGAGAATGTTGTGACTCTAGAACTTGAATCTAAATTTGGAATGGATGTGGAGATTTTCATGTCGTATTGTGGGTGTTAAAAGGTGTTGTTGTAGGTTGTTCACTGGTTTGGCTGCATAATTACTACCCTATTTTTCATGCTCTTTGATTCCATTACATGCCTTCAAGGTGTTTGACAAAATGTCCAACTATGGAGAATTGATGAATCGATGCTTTAAAGCTTGAGTTATGAGATGTATGGCAATCCAAAGATGTGTTGATGACAAACTAAGCTTGTGTATATATGTTCATTCCATACGTGAGATTGCATTAGAGCCTAATGGGAATTTCCTATATAAAGTGTTACATGACCATGCCCGGTCCGGGGGAAAAGAACCGGACAACCATGTGAGAGGTTTATATCTCACCACCTAGGATGCAAGGTGTGACCAACATCAACCATGTGAGAGGTTTATATCTCACCACCTAGGATGCTTGGGGTGTGACCAACATCAACCATGTGAGGGGTTTATACCTTGCCACCAGGGTGTCCGGGTGTGAACGGCATCCCCCATCCTAAGTTGGGGTTATAGATTGGTTGGATCATGCATACACATATGATATCTACTATTAGTATAGATTTACTTAAACATGTTTTGACTTCACTTTGATCATGCATCCTCATATTTTTATTCATAATGCCTATGAAACTATTTCTTGTATTTCGATTGTGTCCTTGTCTATTGTTGTGATGCACCCCGCATACTTAGTACATTCCAAGTACTAACGCATATTTTGCCTACATGATGTCACCATGTAGGGACCGGAGCTACTCTTGATCTTTCTCTCCATTCACATGGCTAGTACGGTGCTTATCTGAGTTTGTTGGTGAGTCCTCAATGATTCGAGGGCTATGTTATGTTTCCTACTCCTATGTTTTGAGACTTTAGCTTGCAATTGTAATTTGACTATGAGGGGAGCCGGTAGTATGTCATGGCCCCCGTCCTATCTATGTATGTAGAGGTGTGCGTTGGACAAGTATTTTGTAAATGAGTTTGACTCTTGTTCTATGATGTCATTTTGAAATGGTTTGCCCTTAGTCCCTATTTCCCGTTAATTAATGTTGATTGTACTTCTGCGACCGATGAAGTGTGATGACAAGTTTGAGAGGCTTGTTTGGGGTTCCTTCGGGTTCCTCATTCGCCATGTCACGTCTAGGCCCTAGGCTTGGGTCGTGACACTTGGGCATCTCCACCATATCGAACAACATAGATAGGTCAGCGGACTTCTGCTCGTCCAAATCCTTTCGCTGCCCAACTATATCGGCCTTCGAGGTCATCACAATAACAGAATCAGCTTGACCCTGCTCAAAAGCCTCTACCCTCACCGTAATTGCATCTAGTGATAACCAATGGCCATCAACCAACTCACGATTCTTTCTCATCTTAGCCGTAAACAAATCCAAGGCAGTAGCAATCTCCCCTCTATCAACCCAGACACAATGGCCTCTACTCGAGGAGGCACGTACATCAACGAAATTAGTCAGATGGCCCATCTTGTATAACATGGCCTAGGTGATAAGGATTTGGGAGGCAGTAGCAGTTGCACTAGAAGAAAGGGGGGGGGGGGGACAATAGATGAACCTGGAGAAGTAGAAGAAGAAGGACATGAGGTACATGTAGGCTCACTACCCTGAGGAGGAAATATTGCCTTAGTCAGCAACGTATCAATATCATCTACTGAGGATGTATTCACCAGTGCAGCCCTCCTCTGGTTGGCCTCATCCCTCATGTACTCGTCCTCGATCCGTCGGATGTCAGAAGAGGAAGTGGGAGTCACCTACGCATCCATCTTCTCATTTATAGGGACAAGGGTGCACCTACATAGATCACTAATCCGCAGCGAAAAAGGAAGCGATGTATGACTCTTCTTAGACCTCATGATAATCTCTTTCTTAATGAGAAAACCTATGTTTAGCTTTTCTCGATCCATGATACAACCCAAATACACAGCCTTCGGATGTCGGAGTATCGACTTGTTCTATGAAGGCATAATTGTGAAGCTAATAAACACAAACAAGTATCTAGTAAACACGTTTAAGTCCCTCTTCTAAATTGGCACACCTGTCTCAATCCACGTAGGTGTCACATTAAACATCACAGGTGCTAGCCAACCCTTTTAATCATCATGGGTATTCTTATGAATATTGTCAATGTAATAGTGCATGAAGTTCATTGTGCTCCCTAGTGCCACATTTATATCTAAGCTACTTTACTTAACCTTCTTCCCCCGAGATACTACAAAGTCAACTGGCTTGAATGCGCTGGCCTTTTTCTTTCCTTTCGGCACCAGCTCCCAATATGCATAGTAGAACTACCAGACCGAAGTAGGGATGTAAGGGACTCGAGGATTTGTGAACATTTAAAATTGGTGGAACTTCAAGGTGCTCCACACTTCTGCGTAGAGGTCGACCACGCCATCTGTAGACAACCACTTTTCTTATAGAATGGTCCTCATACCCTCGGCCTTTGGTCTAATGTGGGACCGGGATGAAGGAGCTTAAAATGGTGGATGCTACACTTCTACTTGAGCTGGAGGAGGTATAGGAGGCAATGAGATACTAGACAGATCATTCTTCGACTTGGAGCGTAGCATTGCTCTCTTAGCTTGTTGGAGCTGGTCATCTTCCTATACAGAGATGGAGGCCGGAGAACTTCCCGTAGAGTAGCCCTCAATGTGAGATGTGGTGAGGTGAGTTTCATAAATACCCTCACTATTGTAGCTCCCCTGCATCCTTGTGTGGGTTGTACAGGGCCCTCGCCCTTGCCCTTACCCCCGTTTGGAGGAAGTTTTCATACTGTGGCCTAGGAGGCTAGAACCTCCTCATTAATGACTATCCCCCTAGCACGCTTTCGAGGCGGTTTATTCTTTCCCGCAACCTCTGGTCTAGCCATTTTTGCAAAACAAGATCACACAGATTAGATATGATTAAAAAAAAATCAAAATAAGAAACTACACAGGAAGACTCGCCAAACCCATTTTGCGAGCTATGCCGGGCTCACCAAAAGTTCTAAAGTAAAATCATTCAAAAAAAAGAACAGGTTGGTGATGTCCAGGGTCATTAGGTGGATCACCGAAACCATTCGGCGAACTAGAAGTAGCTCACCAAATCTTATTAAACAATTTTAGGAATTTGGGGCGAAGACAGGTGATCAAAAGGGACTTTCGGCAAGTCGCCGAGTGAACTCGGTGAGCTCAAGCATATCGCCGAAAGTTATAGAACATACACCTAAAAAATGGAGAATTAAAAGGCGATCAAGGGTTCTTTAAGCGAACTACCGAACCACTCGGTGAGCTTGACCCAGCTCACAGAATAGTCCAACTTGCAATATTTACACCCCGACCTTCAAAATTTAACACACAACCCATGAAAAAATATTAAACTACTATATTATGCAATTAAGCTTAGACCCATACTACCCATTCTTACGGGGTAATTAGACTTCACCTGATTCAACCAAAATTGGCCAATTGATGTCTTTTTCACATAAGAATAACATCAACCGATTTATCATTAGGAAATATCTGACAGTTGGCATAATTTGGGGTTACTTAGACTTCACCCCCACTAGACCAATAACAAATCAAATCCAACCCAACAGGTTTAACATGAAAAAATGTGGGATTTCAAAATTTAAGGCCAATTAACATCAATTTAAACTAAATACGCGTAAGCAGTAACACCACAAATTCAACAAATAATAATTATGCATCGAGAGCAACCATACAATGATGATGCATTCAATTTCACGAAAATGCAAAGACGGGGTTCGAGAAACCAACCTTGGATGCAGAGAATTTGAAAATCTAGGGTAGCAATGACTCCAAAAATTCCCCCCGAGTTATCGATCCGTCAGAAAAAACAATTAAAATACTATGAGAGTAAGAAAACATGTGGTTGTAAAAGTGTAGAAGTCGAAAAGTATCAAAATGAGGGAGATATTTAAATTTTTAATGGATTGGTTTTTTGACTCTTCAATTCGCACGCCAGTCTGCGTACATAACTTACGTTATTGTCCCACTCGGTAATGCGTCGACTAGCACTTTAGCTCACCGAGTTTTACAACCCTTCAGCAAGCTAGGTGGTTCAAATGATGGTCTAAGTCGGGATCGCTGACCAGTTCGACAAGACATTGACTTGGCATTTAGCTCCCTTAACTGTCCATTTTCCTAAAATTTAAAATTTTCAACATGCACATTCAACACCTATTATTCAAACAACAATAAAAAAAATAAAAGCCTGGGTTCCCTCCTACAAAATGCCTTATTTAACATTGTGGAACAACGTGGATATGCTTTCAAAGTTCATTTGTCGGGTTAGCCAAGGTATCACTTGGTAGACCACCTTTTTGGTTTGGGTTCAAATGAGATGAGATTTGAACCATTTGTGATTCCAATTGTTTGATGGACACTAATTTAGAGGTTACCGTCTGATTGAGTGTGTAGACGTCCTCTTTCATTTCTTTTAGCACCTTGTCCTACCTTTCCACTTTATTGAGAATGTGTGAAAGCATATCTTCTGAGCGAAAGTTCTCCGGCTCAGCCCTTTATTTTTTGGCTTTTGACGCTCACGGGGAGGAACATATCTTTCCTTCTCAGCATCCTGTTGCTTCCAATTAGTCCCAGGGTCACACCATTCCCTGTCACGGTCTCTCCATCCATCATCTTGCTCTATATTCAATGCTTTAATCCCGCCTAGCCTTCGATAGCTTGGTCAGAAACCTCCTCCTCTATTTGCAGAAAAATTAACTTCCTCATTATATAGAACCTCAAAGTGTGCATCCTCTAGGCTTACTACACTAAAACCAACAACATTCACATTTTTCGACCCACTACCCAGCAAATATTTTTGAGAAAATATCCAACTGAGTCATCATTTTTGCCATATTTTGGTCTTGCTCTACGTCTTTCTCTATCTACTCATTTGTCATCCTAATGGTCAAAAGAGACACTTGATCCGTTTGAGTGTATCACACTATGTTTATCTTTGTCATAGCACCAAAGAGATTATATGTTATTTCAAAATGGTAGTGCATAATACCTCCTCAGACAATTTGATCAACAACACTTTTGTTTACCGAGTCTAGACTCCGGTAGAAGTGTTGTAACAATACATTTTTTGGAAGCTCGTGAGTAAGACATTGAAGTAACAACTTCTGAAATCTCAGCCACGTCTCATGGATTGGCTCATCTTCTAAATGTTTAAAGCCCTGAATATTATCTCTCAAGGAAATCATCTTGGAATTAGGAAAGAACCTTATGTAAAATGCCTTAGTAAGTTCATCCCAAGTGGTAATGGAATCCCTCGGTAGATCACCTAACCATTTGGTCGCTTCCCCCATCAAAGAGAATGGGAACAACCGGAGACGGACTGACTCTTGTGAGATGTTTTTGAATGAAAATGGACCACATATGTCCACAGAGTTCCGAATATGATCATGGGATCCTCATGGGCTAGCCCTCCAAATAATCCTTTCATTTGCAAGACTTGTAACGTCGTGCTAGTCATGTGGAAGACAACATTTCCCTGGATAGGAGGTAAACGAATAGGACCTACACAACCCAAGTGAGTTTCATTGACATCATTCAAATTGCCCATGTCATCTTGCTGTAAAAGTTGGCTACTGTTACTTCCGTTCACGCTCATCTAATTCTCTGTTCACAAACAGCGAACAACAAAAAAAAAACAAGGTAAGTCGATTCAACTACAAAACAAAAAGATCACAATCTAAACATCAATATGACAACCTTAATTCTAAAGCCACTTTCTCAAGCAAGCCTAGAACACTAGTTAGAATTGCATTTGCAACTACAATGCATAGATTAATACACAACTATATATTAAACCCACTTCAAATCAACATTTAAATTAGTAAACAACAATACCCATAAACTAATTGGAGAAAATAATCATAGGATCACACCCTAAGAATTAGGCTTTTAGACACACAACATAAAAAGGAAGGAACGATTACCAATTCTGTTATCCATGAACTGAGTAATGATTCCCAAATCTCTATAAAGCTTCAAATCAACTGAATTTCAAAACCCATTTGAAAACTCTACATATAAACTCTTAAAATTAGCCTTTGGGATTAAGAACTCAAGGAAAAAACTCCTAGAGCACTTGGTTAGAATATGGGATTATTCAAAACTCTCCAACCACACTAAATCTTTTTTGAAATTTTACATTTACACTGTTCAGAATTTGCAGATTATGGACTTATCAAAGGAGTTAGTCGAGCATCGCCGACCAGGTTGGTGATGCGCCAAGTGTCGAGTTTCCTCATTGTCTTGCTTTGTCTTTTTAACCATTGAGTACTATGAATTTAGGTGGTAAGGATCGAAGTCGCCGATGCATTAAGCGGTCTACCAATTGTCCATGTCAGTCGCCAAGTTGGTTTTTCCCCATGGTTGGCACACTGGAACTTTTGGTTAGATGAAAAGCCATGTCTTGGCGATCAGCAAGACTGCCTTTCTTAAACTTTAGGTTTTTTCGCTCCTTTTTTTTCTCAGTAATGTCCTTGCCTTGCTTCTTCGCCTTCATTGCTGCAACTCAAAACTTTAACATCAGTTTATAGCATAAATAAGGCACTGAAGACAATAAAACTATGAACACAAAGCCCTAAATCAGTCAAAATATCATACTAATCAATAAGAGGAAATCTAAAACACTTGTCTCATCATAGCCATCTAATACAATAGAATGAAATTGGGCCTAGCACATACATCATGTCAAAAGTGAAATACAAGTAAAGGAACTAAATAGTGAAAGTCCATCCTTGAAGCATAAGGACTCACCAAAGCATGGAAATCTCGATAAGCAACCACTAGCCACGAAGTTGATGACCCTGACTGGCGGACCCTACATTTGGGGAAACGTAGGAAAGAGTATGCGTTAGTACAAAACAATGTACTAAGTATGATAGCTATGCATAAAAAAGTTAAATCATTCTAAAAGGTACATTTCATTTCATGACAATGAAATTGACCAAGCTAAAACATGATAGAAGAGAGTTAGAAAACATGTCGTAAAACCATGGTCAAAGCAAGCTAACAACATCTTTAAAACCTTTGAACGCATATGTGATACTTCTTGAAGCAACCTTAGTTCATTATTAATGTGGGGGATTATCCTTAACCGACATAGAGACCATGTGAGCTATAACATAATCCCGTAGTGTCTCCCACACTGAAAAGGGTTGTCCTATTTGCCAAGGTAGAACCAAGAACTTCTACCTTAGGTGGATCCACTAGCTAATGTCTATCTAGACAATCATCCAATGGGGACACATAGGTAAGGTATAAGGTAATATCTTCTAGAGACCCGACCTCTACTGATGGGAAAATATACATCTCAATATCCACTAGGTGATAAGCATACATCCCACAAATAAGTCATTTTTTACTTGACCTTATTATCCATGGAAAAGAATGTCATATTGCCAATACATGCTAAGTCATCATCCATGGGAAGGTATCCTTGGATACCCAATCCAAGCTATGTTCATTAGGATAGCTCTTAATTATTCATTCAAGTAGGTGAGAACGCCTTTCAACCCTATTATGTAAGAAAACCTTCTACCTCTTACTATTATGTGTACATGAGAAAATCCTTTCCATTATACATCACGAGCATTATCATTGATACTTTTCTCTCAATGCATCCTTAAAACATTTGCATACATCTGATAACAAAATGCATATATCTATAATTTACCTTTCAAGGGTCAAAACCCACTTTCAATCATCAACAGTTGGATTCTGAGCACTCAGATACACTACCAAACAGGAGTTCAGGATATAAATATTTGGGAACCCAATGAAAGTGGCATCTTCTCTTGATCTTCATCCTGGGATCTCATTCGACAAAAGAATAGAGAAATATTTTATAACTCACATATCTAGCACAAACAAGTCCCCTTAAAGTATTCTTCTTGCTATGGAGAACTTTGAGGAACAAGATTCAAACTAATGATAAGATTAGTAGCTTTGGGGTCGAGGCAGCAAGTCGTATCTTTTGTATGATCCCTGGCCTGGATAGCAGTGAACATATCTTCATAACCGGTAACATTGCTAATTATATTCGGAAATGTTTCTCTAACATGTTTTCTTTGCAGCACTTAAATGTTTCATTAAGGCAACATCTAGTAAGATGGTGGGATTCGAAACCTACTAATGAGGTCCATAAACTCATTACCCAAGTCCTACCTATCAACATTTGTTGGAACTTATGGAAGAGTGGGCGTGGAGCTAAGTATGGAGGCAAAAAAATCCAGCATTGTCAGAGTTCAACACATCTTTAGTAGGTTATATCTTTTTTGAATAGGTATAGTTACTCTAGTGATGTAAAGGGAGAGTCTCCCTTATTTACGTTTCCTAGTTTCCTGTATTAAGAGCAGTCCTCTCATTAGGTCTCATTTTTAGTCATTGGGGAAGGGTTGGTCAACCCTAGTAGGAAGACCGACTCATGAACCATCATAGGATCGTTAGTAAGGTTTATATCCCCCTCTTTGTACTTTAGTTTTACTTATTTATGTTAAGGCCTGGGTATTTCTAAGCTCCTGACCCCCCAAGGGTGGTTTAAAAAACATCATCAACATGTAGAAAACATGGGTTAGATATGGATTTCCTCATAAATTGATGTAAAGCTAGCAATATATGCATAATTTCATAAAACTCATCATTTATGATCAAAATCCCACATCATATGCTTCATAGGTTGAAAACATACGAGTTACATGGGTTCATGGGGAAATTATCATAAAATTATAGTATTTCATTAATGCATGCATAAGAGATCATAATTCAATCATTTAAATCAATAATGAAAAGAACTCATGACAATGGAAGAAAACCCTAACTCAATTGGGGAGTTCTAACTTTTGAAAACTATCATACCTCATAGCCAAATGATTATCTTCAACGGAGGAATTGAGAATTGACCTTGACCCTAGCTTCAATCACTCCTTCTACTTCAAGTTTCTAGAGAGAGAAATATTTTGAGGAGGAAAAACTTTTATTTTCTTTTGTGTTTTGGAAATAATGACTTTAATAAGTGAGTTTTGAAGTTAAAATAACTTATATAGGGGTTCTAGCATTGGGTAAGACACCATAGTATTAATTTAATTAAAACTGAAAAAGATCCAAAAACGTCTGAACTAAAAAACTGCTGAACCACAGCCCGTCAAGGGTCATACGGCCAGTAGTGGTGTCCATGGTCCGTTGAACAGTGGCTTGGTTTAGTCACTACATGCCCAACAAAACTAACTCACCACCACAACCTTTCCCATGGCCCGTGGTGTCCTTCACGAGCCGTAAAGTGGCTCGTGAGGAGAGTCTTCTTTTAGGCATGTTTTGGGAGCTTACTACCTAGCTCACCACGCCCATCACCATGACATGCGGTCCCCACTACGAGCCGTCATGGCGGTCGTGAGAGGTGAGCAGTTTTTGGTGAAGGCAGCCCAAGCTTTCTTCCTTGGCTCTTGCCCTCTCACTTAGCCCTAGCTTAGCGTACTAGATTCTGAGGTGTTACATTGCCTCCCACTTGGGAACATTTGTTCTCGAATGACATTCTAGATACCTCTTGAAAGAAACAACTCAATAATAACAACCCATCATGCATGCAATCTTCATCAAAATGCACAAAACCAAGGAGGAAACATCAACTCCAAGGTAGACATACTCAATGCATCATAAGGAAAGTAGGAACTAGACCTAGTAAGCCAATATGCATAAAATTTCAAGATTTTTCATGTTTAAGGAGGAACAACATTCTCCAAGCTAAAAGCTTGAAATTCTATATGCAATTCGTTGTCAAAAAGCAAAGCTAAAGAATGTTCATCAATTCATCTCACGAAGTGTATAAGCACCTCATAATTAATGCAAAAATAACATGAGGAAAATCAATCATGCATACTCATTATCTTTCAAAACACAAGTTTTTTATGAACATTCATAATATAAGGAAATCATGGAAACACATAAAACACATGACTCCAAAACAAAGGACAAACCAAAAGAAACTCATTACCTGAACTAGAGTAGGAGTAGAAGGAAAAATATGAGGATATCAGGACATCATATCAGCCTTAGCCTCCCAATTACCACACTCAACCAATTGTTTCCTCCACAATACCTTCACGGAAGCAACTTCCTTGTTTCTTAACTTCTTAACTTGTCGGTCTACAATCTCAATCGGAATTCCCTCATAGGAAAGACTTTTATCAAATCCGAACCCTTGTAAGGGGAACTATGGATGTCGGATCTCCAACACACTTCTAAAGCATAGAGACATTGAAAACCGGATGCACTGATGCCAACTCATTTTGTAATTCTAGCTTATAAGCAACCTTACCAACACATCTCAAAATTTCATATGGACCTATATATCGAGGACAAAGCTTCCCTTTCTTACCAAAGCTCATTACAACCTTTATGGGTGAAATTTTAAAGTAAACCCAATCGTGAATCTTAAAGTCAAGATCCCTTCCTCTTACATCGGCATACGACTTTTGCCGACTTTGAGCCATTTTCATTTTTTCTCTTATAAGTTGAACTTTTTCTATGGCCTCATGTACCAACTCGAGGCCAATTAGGGAAACTTCACCCACCTCAAACAAACCTATCTGAGATTTACGCCTCCTACCAGATATGGCCTCAAATGGAGCCATATCAATACTAGAGTGATAGCTATTGTTATAACCAAATTCAATCAATGGAATATTGTCATCCCAATTACCCTTAAAATAAATCACATAAACCCTTAGCATGTCTTCCAAAGTTTGGATAGTACACTCTCATTGCCCATCGGTTGTGGGATGAAATGTCGTACTAAGCTTAACACGAGTACCAAAACCCTTAGGAATGACTTCCAAAATTTAAAAGTGAATTCAGTACCATGATCAGAATTAATGGACAAAGGCACTCAATTCATCTTTACCATTTTTCTCTAGTAAATCTTGGCATAGTCCTCCGCTGAATAAGAAACTTTGAGGGGAAGGAAATGAGTCGATTTCGTCATCGATCTAGTATGACCCAAATTGAATAATATTGTCGGTGGGTGCAAGGCATACCGACAATAAAGCCCATGTTCAAATCGTCCCACTGAATAGGGATGTTAATATCTTGGCATAAACCTCCCAGTTTCTGATGATCAACCTTTACTTGCTTGCAATGTGGACACTAAGCCACAAATACCGCAATATCCTTCTTCATCCCATTTAACCAATTGACCCCCCCCCCCCCACACCGTAAATCATGATACATCTTGGTGGCTCCTGGGTGAATGAAATACCACGAACTATGGGGTTCTGTAAAGATATGTTCCCTCAAGTCATCAACTTTAGAAACACATAAATGGCCTTGATATCAAAGTACACCATCTCCCCCTTGGGTGAAAGCGTCAACGGATTTATTAAACACCACTTGTTTCAATTTTACCAAAATTGGATCAAGACCTTCCTTGGCTTTCACATCCTCCACAAAAGACGATTCAAACTGATTATGACTTATGACACCACTGTTGGTGGAGTCCACTAATTGAACACCTAATTGGGCCTATCTAAGATAATCTCGAACCAATTCTTACTTTCCTTCTTCAATATGAGCAACACTGTCCATAGATAACCGATTAAGAGCATCCGCTACCACATTAGCTTTATCGGGGTGATAAAGAACACTCATGTCATAATCTTTCAATAACTCGAGGCACCTTCTTTGTCAAAGATTTTGATCTTTCTGATTAGATAGATATTCCAAACCCTTGTGGTCAGTAAAACCATCTACATGAACTCCGTACAAATAGTACCTTCAAAACTTTAAGGCAAAAATGACCGCCACTAATTCAATGTCGTGAGTAGGATAATTCCTCTCATGAATTTTTAGTTGCCTTAAGGCATAGACAATTACTTCCCCATTTTGCATAAACACAAGTCCTAGTCCAATTCTCGAGGTGTCACAATACACGACAAAGTAATTCGTTACTTCTGGTAAGGTCAACACTGGAGTGGAAATAAGTCTATCCTTGTACTCTAGAAAACTCTTTTCACATAATTTGGACCGTACAAACTTTGCCTTCTTTTGAGTCAAACCCATCAAACGAGAGGCAATCGAAGAGAATCCCTCAACAAACCTTCTATAGTAACCGTATAAACCCAAGAAATTTTTAATATCCAAAGAAGTTAGAGGTCTACGACAACTCTTGACCACATCCGTCTTCTTAGGATCTACCTCAATACCCTTTTACTTGAAAATATATGGCCAAGGAAAGCTACGTACCTTAACAAAAATTCAGAGTTGCTAAACTGTGCAAATAGTTGTTAGTCCTTAAGAAATTGCAGCACATTTCTCAAATGATCAACATGCACATTCTCACTTTTTGAATAGATCAAAATAGCATCAATGAACACAGTCACAAACATGTCAAGGTATTTCTAAATACCCTATTCATCAAATGTAAGGTTATTCATTGTGTTGGATTAGTTTTTCCTCACGCCCAAAATGTCAATTCAGTTAGAAGTATGTTTAATCAAGGATTTTGCCCTCAACTTTTACGAAATTCTTGTTATGAGTTATGTTCTTGTTGTGGATTCGAAATTCTTATATTATGAGATCTCAATATTACATGCATTGATGTCATTGACTTGTTGTTCATGCTTATATTTCACATGAACCCTAGTTTAATAAGATTTTTATTGAAAGTATTTATGAAATTATTTCCCATGCAATGATTTTGAAAATTTAAGTAATGTTCAAGATTACCTTTAAAGTATCTTTTGAGAAGAGTTTAAGGGAACATAGATGATCTGAAAGAGTATACGGAGCTTTTAGTACAATTTCACTCCCCACTTAAAGAGATATTTTGAGTGTTAAATGAACTCAGATATATATAAATATATATATATGTACACATGAGCATATTAGAATTTTGTGAGTAGTATCTAGCATTGATTTGGATAAGAGTTGACATAACTCAAACCCCAAGACCTATGTCGCCAGCGTAGATAGGATCGTACCAAATACGATTGACTCCTCACATGTCACAAAAATGCTTTTTATATGGATCCATAATTAAAGTTGTGTATTATACTCCGGCAAGGTATAAGGTAGGTCTGGCAATGTAGGTAAGATGTTGTATCATGACGAGGCTCATAGTGATGGTTGTAGTTGAGAGATTTCACTAGTAAAGAAAAATAGTAGTTAAACTATACTTTTAGTTCAATATTTTTCTATCAATGCATTTTAATGTGAAGCCTAAAAGACTTTACCTCAAAATTATGCTTTACATTTAGTTGGGTTGGGGATAGATGCATGTTATTTGTTATGTGTGATCATTTCACCTTCTTGTTTGCCTTGTTTGTTGTTGTTGTTGTTTATTATTTAAGAATGTTTGGCCTTAGTCTAGGCTTATACTAATGCTTGCCATAGAGTTGCGATATTTGGAGACCTTTGACCTTTATTGTACTTCCATGTGTTAGATAGTTTAGCTCCTTGTAGATTGGTATAGCATACTTGAGTTTGATAAAATGAGCCTTAGATTAGGCATTGACTCAGGTTTGATGACCTTATGTCCATTGCCCCTCCTTATACTTTGATATTAGTTTGGTTGAGATTATGGGCTTTGCTCTGTGAATTGGGACTGGAGTTGGTTCAAGCTTCGAGTATTGTTATTCTCACTATAGTGTGGACATCGTTGCGAATTGGGACTGAAGTTGGTTCAAGCTTGGAATATTGTTCTGGTTACTATAGTGTGGACCTCGTTCCATGGTGGTTCTATGACAACAAGATGATATGAGATTCTTCAGCAAGCTTTACATACAATGATTCAAGGTCTTGTAATGTTGGTTCTTATCCTCTACTAAGTTTATACACTTTGGGTACAACTCATTCCCCTTAGGGTTAATCCGGGATCTGCAGTTCGAGCTCTCCACCTTTATCCTCTATAGAGTTGATACACATTGGCTACAACATATTGCCCTTGGGGATTATCTGTGGTTTTTGCTCTAGCCTCTACACTCCTCATATATGGGATTCTCTTATAGGTTACTTGGTCGGTAGGAAGTGATTAGAAGGAATTTGGTTGAGTTTGGGAAATTAATGTATCTGAAGTTTGGTCTATAAAGGAAAATGAGGGGTCGTAGGGTGTTTTACGTCCAGTAGGATGTGCATGTACAATTGATTCTTCCTTGGTCAAATTTGTCATGAAAGTTGAAGTACGCAGATCGTAGATTCGTCGATAAGTTATATAATGGTTTCGTGAAAAGTGTTATGACTTTTGGGTTCTAATATCTTGTCCTACTAATACAGAAGACAAATTGTCTGTCACGACCCAGGGGTACCCCCTAGATGTACCATGGCATAATTGACCCCAAGGGGGTCTCATTCAATCCCTTAACATATCACATCATAAGATAATATAAAAGTACGGGAAAATTTAAAACTTTTTACAATCAAAGTTATTTTAATAAAAGAAAGTAGAAGTCTATATATACCTTGTCTCAAACCATCTAATACAACTTTAGAATAAAACTCTTGGGACACAGCCCATACAATCGTCTCAAAAACATGAAATAAATACATAAAGGAAAAGGTGGATTTTGCCCTCGAAGCTATGCAGACTCACCAAGATCTTCAACTCCTTAGCTCCTTAGAAACCTAGCTTCAAGATAGCACTCAAGTCTCCAAACCCTACATTTGATTAGAATGTAGGAAAACTATGCATTAGTACAAAATGTACTAAATATGTTAGCTTACATAACCATAAGAGCATATTACAAATGTTAGTCAATATAATACATAATCCAAAATCATATGAAATACTTCATGAAATATCAGTAATAAGCATAAGAGACAATATCATCATAATAGGCAAAGTCTCCAAAAAAAGAATCATATAAGCATTCTTTGACTCTTAGTCATCTATGCCATAATAGAACTATTCTCAATTAACCTAAAATCATACATGTGCAATACATGAATAGCATCCCATAATACCATCCAAGAAGAGTATCCCTTTTTTATCATATTAATCATAGCCTATATGCGTGGTCAAGTCTTAAGATTTTCTACCATAAGGGCACCATACTCCTAAGTAACCTCAAAGAACACTTGTGCAATGCATGAAAAACATCCCATACTACCCTTCACACTAAGCATAATCTTGAAGTCATCATAGTCATATTTACCCTACTTTGGTGTCATTATTTTCTTACTTCTTGTAGACAAGAGAACTATCACCTTTAGTCAATCATATCATGTCAAGGAAGGCAACTATACCACAATCCTATCTAATCATACGTCATATAAGAGAAAACATCTCATGAGTCACCTTAAGGCAAGCTTGTGCCATGCATGAACAAGACCCCATAATCCTACCCATGCTAAGCTAGACACTTTAGGTTCATCATTCATGTTCATCATCTCCTAACATCATAAAGACAAGGGGAGTCACCACTAGTCATGCATGAATTGGAGATGTTTCTAAAGCTACAATCCAAACTAATTATGCTCATGTTCATAAATGCAAGGGGGAGTCACCTCAAGGCATAAATGTTTAGTTCTTCATGAAATACAAGGGGAGTCACCTCAAGCCACACATATCATGGAATCATAAAGACAAGGGTATTCACCTCTAGTCACACATAGTAATGAATCATAAGGACAAGGGGAGTCTCTACAAGTCATGTAAGTTAATGAATCATAGGTATTCACCTCCATGTCCATTTTAATTTGATATAGGTTTTTACCTCCATATCAATTTTAAAGTGTAATATAGGTATTCGCCTCCACATCATAACATAAGGATCAAAGGTAATCACCTCCATGATGCACCTATAGGCTAAAGGGTATTCAACGCTTGCCTTGGGAGTCACAATAATATAAAGGCTAATCACCTCACACTCCCCATAACTAACTAATGAGGAGTAACGGAACTCACCACACATTCCTATCATGTGAAGGTCATTTAGGGGAATCACCACAATCCTCATCACATTTTATAGTCCTAGGACTTAGATTCATTTTAGGTGAGAAAGCCTTTCAACCTAGAATCATTCTATATGAGAGAACCTTTCATGTCATGTTAGATTCATGCATAATACCATATCAAGAATTCTACATTAGACATTTGTATATTCATGACTCAAGTGAATTTATCACTTCACATATTCAAGCATTTATTAGGTAGATTAGGTAGGTAAAGATCTTCCACCATAACTCTATCCATTTAAGCTTCTATTCTCATTTAAACTTTACTCTCAAAGCCTTAGCACATCTACATCGTCACATTGGTTTTACTCTCAAAACACTAATGATCAAAATTTATGGCTACAAGCCTTATACTCAAAGCTTTACTTCTTATTATCATCATTCATACCTAAATTCAAGGTATTCTCATCATATTCTTCATTATTAGGAGATTCTCGTGATAATTGATCATAAAGGTTCAATTTCATCTTTACAAGTCATGATCCTTCATATCCAATAAATTCTAGTTCAATTCATGATTATATGTTCCTAACCTTGAATAATTACTACGCATGACATTGATTTAAGAAGATCACCTATGAACCTTCAATTTCACCTCTAATGGCATAAACCCACAAAATATCACATTCATCAAATAGACTAGGGTTTACCCTGAAAATCACATAAATTCATCATAATATCACAATTAAATGTTAATACGATCATAATTAGGTATTATCCACTAGATTGGAATCACACCTAAGCCCTACCCACAATGTAGAAGGAAACTCTAGCTAGAACTCTAGTTTTTGACTTCACTATTGGGGGATAAACCTAAGGGGCTCTATGGGTGGAAGAACACATACATGAATAAGCTAACATACCTCAATTAATAGCCCTAATCTATTTTCAAACAATGGAGGAAAATTATCCCCTCTTCCTTATCTTCTTCTTCTTCTTATTGACTTCTAGAGAGAGAATTATTTGGAGAATTTTGGGTTCTTTGATGAAAGAGTTAATGACTTATTTTATTGGCATATTTATCTTATATAGGTGGTTTAATAACTTACTAACTGACCTCCCTAAACCCCTATGTAATTACTAATTAACCCCCAAACCCCTAACTTAAAAACTAAACTTGAAAAACTGCCCCTACCTTCGACTCCCACACCCACAGAACATGGGTGGGTCTACTGGGCATGCTGCACCTCCGTAAGTGAGGTCTGTAGCTTAAAATTTGCACGCCATCATAGGCCTTGACACCCGACCCCAACCTACGGGACGTGGGTCCACCTACGGCTAGTAGGTGGCAAACGTAGGTTGCTGAAATTTGACAATTTTGGGGGCTGCTTTGGGGTCCTTCTCAAGGACCCCTTTGGGTGGTCCTTGGGGGGTCGTACGTCGACATTTAGCCCCTAAAACCTCCATTCTAAGTAGAGGAGTCATTTTTAAGACTTAAACCCTCTCATCAAGCTCTTAAAACTCTTACGAAAAGGTCTAGAACTCTCTAGTTCAACTATCATTCGTCCTTGAATGACGATTCTAAACACTTCTTAAAGTCACAACTCTAGACTAGCAGCCCATAATGCATGCACTACAACTAAATGCACACAACCAAGGAATAAAACTTCAGTTCCAAGACAAACATATTCAATGCAACACAAGGGAGTAGGAACTACTTCTACCAACCCAAAATGCATGATATTCTATATTTACTCATTTTCAAGGAACTACCATCTCCTAACTAAAACATGCTCAATACACACCCATGGATCCTATATGCAATTTACTCTCACAAATCATTTATTTAAGGAGGAATCTTTGAACTCCAAAACTAAGGCATGCTCATATATTCATCTTATGAAGTCTATATACAAATCTACTCAATTTCACTTCAACATGAGGAAAATAATGCATATAAGTCATTCCTAACGAGACCTAAGAATTTTCATGAACATGCATATTAGGAATTCATGGCAACATACAAATCACACATCTATTCATATAAAAGCAAATCAAGAGGAACTTAAAATCTCAAGATCTTAAATGCTAAAGGAGGAATACAAGGAAGAAGGATAAGGATATTGGGACTTCTCATTGGCCCTTGGCCTCCCAAGTAGCACCCTCACCTAAAATCCTCACTAAACTACACTCCATACCACTTCATGAACAACTTCCTTTTTTTCTATTTCTTAACTTGCCGGTGTAAGACCTCTACCGGTACTTCTAATTTAGAGAGGTTCTTATTAGAAATTCTAGCTCACAAGCAACCCTACTAACACCACTCAAGACCTCATATGAGCCTACCAACCCGGGACTAAATTCCTCATACTCAGTACACCCCTTAAGGTGAGAGTTTCAAGCAAACCTAACTAATGAACATCAAGGACACTCAACGACTTTGCTATCTAAGAACATTCTCTCCCCCTTGGGACCAAGCCTATACAAACTATTTTAAGCATCACTCCTTTCAATTCTATGGTCGGAGCAAGTCATCACTAAGCTTTCACATCCATCACACAAGATGATTGTCAACCATGGTGAATTACACTTCTACCCTTCTTAGATTAATCTACCTACTGAACCCATCTAGTTGTTATTTAAACACCCTATTCAACCAATCTATCAACATTCCTCAAAACTCATCATGACTAAGTCGGGTTCTACCATCAACTAAACATAATCACACATTAACCTTGCTAGATAGGCACACTATCTGCCCCTTGGGAGTAAGCCTACACAGCTTCTTCTAAACGTCTTTCATAACATAAGGCAATAATGAAGCATTATTCATACTAAAGAAAATGTAAGTCTATCATATCAAATCTATCAAGTCATAAAAGACAAGCAACATCGGAATCAAATAAAGCATGAAAACACATACCGCTAGCAACATAAGGATATCACTGTTGGTCACCTCTAAATTGGAGAGCTTAAGGCCTATTCTTCCTTGGAGCCTTCTAACCCAAACCAATTAGACCGGAGGAAGGGTAGGTTTGGGACCTCTGACGACTATCCTCTTTATTTTTAGCAACCTATAGGGAAATGCCCTATCTTATGGTGCAACTCACCCAAACCAAAACAAACATTAGATCCCGCTAAGCATTCACCCTCATGCCTTCTATCACACTTACTACACCCCGACAATAGAATCTCACAACCCACTTTTTTAGACTTGGGTTTAGACACCGTCTTTTGGTTGAACTTAGGAGTACTTGAGGGACCTTGCCCAGGGATATTTTATCTAAACCTAGGGTGACCATTTCCATCGGACATTGATTAGTCCTCAAATTGGACTCATTTAGGGCTATATTTTGGTAGAATTAGTGTCCTCAAATTTATATTTTGTCTTAATATATGATGAAAACCCTTATGTTTCAGGTATTTGGAGTTTGAGGGAAAACATCGGCACAACTTAGCAAAAACCAACAAAGGCAGTTGAAAGAAAGATGAAATGAAGATCTTAGAATCGCTGAACCCATTTGGCGAGTAACCAAAAGGTTTTACCCTACCCGTTTGTTCCAGTGTGTTGAGCCTGAAGGAAAGGATCAAATCAGCAGTGAAAAGGAGCAGTCGGCGTATCACCGAGCTGTTCTGCGAAGCTATACTATGTCGCCCAATGATCCAAAACACGACAATGTTGTTGGCTAACGCAAGACGGCGATGAACTAGACTAAAGTGCGGATCACCGAGTTGATCGACGATCCCGACTAACTTCGTTGAGTCATCCTTCGCAGGTCATTTTCTGAAAACTATAAATACTAGTTGATGGTTTCTGGCTTAGTATTATAGTAGAAATTATTATTATCAAATTTTAATATCAGACTTAGAATACTTTCTCTTAGCTTGGAGACGGTTTTGAAGAACTTGAGATAGTATGGGTGCTCTTGTTATGGCTTACTTCATTACCTTGGGTTCTGGAACCAGTAACTGGGAAGAAGCAAAGGCCATGCCAACAACCTGCTAACCCCAAGCTTGCAAGCACCTTGGTCACAACTAAGTCCCTATTCAATTATTCTATTTGGGATGGAAAGAAAAAGATCTACCTTTTACAGGAAGAATCGCTCGAAAGCATGGGATGACCTTCCCCTTGTTGAATGCAATAAGAACCGGCTGCTCGCCGCAACGGAGTGCTTTGCCCATGTTGCTATCCACCGCCGAAGCAAGAGTAAAAGGGTTTCAACTCCAAGATTTTGGACTTGGGGCTTTTGGATTCCTCACTTTTGACTTGTTTTAAGACTTAATCTTGCATACCTATTAATGGAAACTGAGATTGATATAAATTTTTACCTCTTTTACCTTATGAATATGAGTTAGATTATCTGTTTGGTCTAGCTTGTTGATGGTTTATTTGTTGTGTATATGTGATTTCATTTAGAAGTTATGGTGGAACTTAATGAAATTGTAGTTGGAAATAGAATTTCACCTTTGTGTTTACAGCTTGCTCGAATGATAGGTCGTAAAACTAAGACTACCAAATTGATAGCCAGTGGGAGTGGGTCAACATGAGGTTCAACTTGAGATAGTGAACCCTAGTCATTCTCCCACACATCCAGCTCAAGAGAGAGAGTTGGCGAACACGAAGGTTGTTCTTTATCCGGCAAGTGGGTGTCCGAGAAGAACCCATTCGATTCGGGGTAAATTGTTCGAGAAAGAATTTACCCCCACTATATTCTAGCCTAGTCACAAATACTCAACGAATTTACTATCAAAAGCATGTAGCCAATAGTCTAGTCTAACCCGTATTCCTATCACATCCCAAGAATCCCATTTTCAAATTCGTATCTGTCTTTATTTTTGTTGATTTTTCTCTTTACTTGTTTACAAACCCCCCATTGAAAATTGAAACTCGTGTCAACCCTTAAATTTGTCATGTCTTCATTCGGTAAAGTGTTTAACTACATTTAGCTTTAGCACTTTTGCACTTAATCACTAATTTTCAGAAATCGCTCCCTTGGGACTCGACCCCAACCCTTGGTGGGGTTACTTTACTATTGTATGATTGTAGACACTTGCATTGGAAGTTAGGTCTTGATTATGCAAACATCAAAATGGCTTCACTAGCGGGGAGTGGTGTTACGTAAAAACTTCTAGTTAAGACGAACTTTACTTTTGGTAATCATAGTTTAATAACTTAATTTTTAATTTTGTTTTGTTGGTTTGTTTTTATCCAAACAGAGGAAGTGAGCATGTCGAGCAGTACTCGGGACCTAATGGAGTTTCCTCCATTAGAGGTAATGATGTTCTGGGATTGTATCCTCACCTTCAGGCATTAGGAAGGTGAACATATCGACAATTCATGGGCAAAAGGTTTAATGAACTGATCACTCAATGCCCAACTAATGACATTCTCAACATAGCCCTCCTTGAACAAGAGGTTGGTCGACCAACTCATTCCGGGAGGCATTGCAAAACAACCATATGTGATACCAGCCCAAGTGCTTAATCAAATGGCTTAAACGCACCAAGAAGTAAAAAAGGACTTCATGTTGGCAGCCCTAATGACTCAAATTGATGAGTAGACCAATAAGATGGTGAAGATTGAAGTCCATTACAAGAGGAAGGATAAATACATCCCTCCTCATGAGCGAAGAACTCCCAAGGAAAATGAGGTTAAACGCCTTGAGGGCATGCTCTCAATAATTCTCCACAAGGTGACTGAACAAGATACAAAGCCGGAAGAAATGAAGGAAGACATTGAAGGGATAAAGCGTTTGATTTGGTCTTATTCCAGAGTTGTCCAGCTGCTCTAAAACCTTATGGGTCATGTGTTGCTCAATCTACAATCGCAACAAAACAGGGGGTTACTTACTTATACTATGGCTAACCCCATAAGTGGAGTTTGATCGCTGACATGCCTCGTGCCATGACGTTCACTAAGGCGCTATTTGGGAGGCAACCCAAAACCTTTCTAAATGCTTTAACTTCTTTTAGAAATAATGGTGTGTTGATTGTGTAGGTTTAAATGCGGGAAGTGTTCAGAAAATGCAGATTGGCTAGAAAAAAGTCTAGTAGGCGCATCGCCGAAGAGGTCGGCGCGGCCGACTCGACCTACTGTTTAGCTCAACTCATATTTAATTCTGAGCCTGTAAAACTCGGCGTGTCGCCAAGTGGATGGGCGAGTGTGACTAACGTAGCTGAATGGACGCGAACTTGCCGGTTTATAATGGCCAAAGGTCTCAGAATTTGAACTTCTTCACTTTCCCTCGCTTTTAAACTTCACACACTCACACCAAGGTAGTATTTTCAATATTTTTATATTCCATTAGTATTTTAGTTCTTGATTTGTGCTTGGAACTAGGATTTCTTTGCCGCCTAGCTTTTCAATCGTGTTTAAATCGGCATATAAGGTTGGTTTACGAATCCCGAGTTTACATTCGAAAATCTTATACTCATTTGCAATGATCACATCGTATTGTTGTCTGCTGGGCCTCTCTGATAGATTAGAATGCGTAAATGCCTATTTCAATTTGCAAAAATTGCCCTTATTGTTTTCATCGTCAAATGCCCGTATTTTTGTGCTTTTAACTGAATGAATTTTCATTGAGTTATGTTTGCATATCGTTTAGATTGATTGGGTGAAGTCTGAGTGACCCATGTTTGTGCTAAATGACGAAAATTACTCAATGATAGAGCGGGTGACAACACTCTTAAGAGCAAATATCGTCAAATGGCTAAATTTGGTAAAATCGAAAAAACTCTGAGTATTCTAGGGTGATGGGTAGTACGGGTCTTGTTTGAATTTCATAAGTGCATTCTTTGATTTGGTTATCGGGGGTTGCGGAGTTGAATTCGAGGAGGTGGATTAAAAATGGGCACGTTCAGCCGTTCGACAAGTTGGGTCGAGTTCGCTGAACCACTCGGCGGTTCACCTATTGACCCCATCTCACTATTAAATTTATGGTTTATGTGTTTTTTGAGTCTGTAAGTTTCGGCGAGAAGGCTTTGGTCGCCGAAAGCACTCTGTGACTCGCCGAAAGTACTCTTGATTGCCCTTTGTATGCTCCCCTGAACCTCTGTTGCACTGTACCTTTCGACGGACAAATCCATGATCACCAACAGTAGTCGGTGATTCGCCAAAAGGGCTTTCCCTTCGCCGACTTGCTATAATTTTTATGCCAAACCCTTCGGCGAGCCCAACTTCGCTCGCCAAAAGGTTCGGCGACTCGCCGAATCGATAGGCGAGACTGTCTACACTAGATTTTCTATGTTTATGTTTGAATTTTCTCCTAATTTTTCCTGATATCCTGCATATTTGGTACGCACAAATCTAATCATGCAACCTTAGAATGAATCACAAGGCATAACCATAAACGAGGGGGGGTCAAATCCTCCAAAGAGTAGAGGAGAAGAACTCCCACCAGGAGATAAAGTCAAAAGGAAGAAGCATATAACTAGAAAAGGAATAGCTACTGAAACCCAGAACCAGAAGATGAGCAACCTCTGATAAACCAGAGGGATATACTCCGGGCCAAATCTCAATCCACATCTACCAATATTCCCTCAGCTTCCACTCCTCCAACAACAGACTCTGTGTTAGCACAGACACCTCAAGTGGCCCCTGCACTCCCTATCGTTCCTCCTCCTAGAGTACTGTACAGACTGAAAGGTGAGGGGGTACGGTCCATCCTAGAGGAGAAGCTATCATATACAGAGGGCCGGGAAGGTTAGCCTCCCGATGTGGTTGACACCCTCCGATACCATGAATTTGAGCAATTCACAAATACCTGAGGCCCTTACATTCTTTTTTAGGTGAGGGAATTTTACACAACTTATGAGGAGTTGGTGCCCAATAACAAGAAGAAGGCAAGTGAGTTTAAATCGGTAAAGTCAGTCATGGTCAGAGGCAAGTAAGTTGAGTGCCACAACAAGTATATTAACACTGTATTGGGTAGACCACTGCACTATACACTTCCCTACGAAGGATTGCCTATTATTCAATCCCTAAATGACCTGAAGAGTTGGCTGGCTCCTCAGATTTCTGACATTACCTCGAGGTAGATGGTTGCAGGGGCACCTATTAAGAAGAAGGACTTGAACATCGCTGCCAGGTTCTGGTTCGGTTTCATCAGCAACACCATCATGCCATCCTTGAATGAGTCCATTTTGCACTATCCTAAGGCAATTTGCCTTGGTTCTATCATGTCCAGGAGGCGCATCAATCTGGGGCTGCTGATTTCACAAGAGATGGCCATGAGGGCCAAGCATAAGCTTACTTCTCTGCCATTACCACCCTTGATCATGGAGTTTTGCCAGCCTACTGAAGTACCTCAGGACACTACGAGGGATATTGAGGTCATCTCATCTTCCTCCACTGACATCTGGCATATTGAGGACGAGTTCACACGAGAAGAGGTTCACAAGAGGAGAGCAGCTCCGACAGATATTTCTCCGAAAGTTGATGTTGACTCGTTACCAGGAGAGGCACCTTCGCCTATTTCGGCCTCCGAGCCTTCAGGTACATCCGCTCCATCCTCTTCTTCACAAGTCCCAAGTGCTTATTCCTGCTCCAAGCCTACCAAGAATACCAGTCCATGATCCTAATAATATGACAGCTGGCCTATTCAGCAGATGTGTGAGTGACTCGATTGGAGAGATTCATTCCAGGGATGATCGATAGTGCTATCTTGGCTGCACTGACCCCCTTTAGGACCTCTCTTGATGATCTAGCTACTAGAGTCACTGCTAGTGAGAGCAGAAAGGGGGAGACATCCAAGGTTTTGGCTTCGAAAGCTGATGTGGAAGATATGAGGAAGGATGTAGACTATTTGAAGTCTACCGACTTCACCTTATTTATGCAGGGTGCATATGACGAGAAAGCTCCCGAGACCTCAGGGATTCCTCCGGCTAACACCTGAGAGGTACAGAGGGGTGCACTACAAGAAAATCAGCCTCTAAGGAAGGGAAATCTAGTCCCTGAAAGTTAAAATCTGGTCCTAACCGAGCAATTGAGACCAAAAAAGTATGGTCCTCACTCGTCTTAGAAAGTGCCGTCGTTATTGGTCAATAAGGACGAGTTCAAAAAACTGGTCCCGGAATAGTTTTGAGACGACAAAAAACACTGGTCGTGAAATACTTTTAGAGACGGCCGATCTAGTCTCAAATGGCCTGGTCGTGAAATACTTTTAGGTCGTTAAACCGCTTTGGCGACCTTTCGCAACCTGGTCCTAGAAACTCTTTAGAGACGAGTGTGACCTGGTCCTAGAATAGCATTAGAGACCATTAACAATCTGGTCGTAGAATAGCTCTAGCGACCATAACAAACTGGTCCGATTGCTTTAAAGACTAGCATCAATTCTAGTCCTAGCTTATGAGTTAGAGACGAGCAACAATTGTGGTCCTTGATTGACCTTTAGAGACAGTCAATAATTATGGTCTCTAACTAATCACCATTATCACAAGAATCTAACAAATATCACATTAATTACAACTAAAAATTTGGATACAAAAAATGATATAGAAAGGGTTGTAGGGCGATAGAAATAAAGAGTGGGATTGATTACAATAAACTTGTGAGCATCACATGATGTAAGTTTCAACATTTGCGTAATCAACAAAAATACTTAGATAACATCCAAGGTTTTGCATTACATTCATAGCAAAGTAAGAATGAGTTACAAGTCCATCTTCTACGCTTGTATCTTCATTGAAGAATGAACAAAAGTTGAGCAAAAAACTTAAAGTATAGTCTTTGTCATGTGATATCTAGAAACATCTACAGAAGCGGCAAAAAATAAGAAAAAAATCTATTAGAAAAAATTTCAGATACTTCAATCAAGAATCCAACATCTATTTTGGAGAACCACATCTAAATAACGTTTAGTAAAAAATAGAAATAAATGAGTAGAAAGATAGCTTAAGAGATGAGCTGGATGAACAACAACTTGGCAGAAAACTGTAAAAAAAAAAAAGAAGCTGGCAGCAATACTGTTATGTTGTAGTTGTGCAAGAAATTTTACGTGAAATAGATATATACACCCGACACTTACCAATAAGCCTCTCTAGGAGCACGATAAACATGAATTGCATGTCCAAGGGAGAGTTATCATAATGGAGAAACAAGATTTGAGGTAAACTAAGTCAACGAGTCAAAATTTCCCCTCCCCTCGAAAATTCCGAACAAGGAAGATCAAAGTAAATTCAAGGAACCTCAGAAAAATAGATACAATGAATTAACAGCTGCTAGAAGATCATACCATCAATACCCAATAATTGACAAATCTAACAAATACGGTATCTAACTAACAATGACACTTAAAAAGAAAGGTAATCGTAATTCTGGTAAGCAAAATGCAAAGTTAATACCAATCAACAATGCATCAATCCCAAACGAAGTTCGTATATCAATCCCAAACTAGATTGGAAGTTAATCCCTCCTTTAACATTCAAAGACTGCACACATGGATACATACTAAAAAAATAAAAGACGAGAAATGGTAGGGCAAGTATCGATGATCCTTGAACTTCTTCCATTTAAATGGAGTTTCTTCGAGGAATTCGCAATGGATTTTGATAAAATGGGATATTCAGGTTGCCCTGTTCTTGCATATATGATTTCTTTCTAGTATGTTGCAAGAGGTGCTTCAATAACTGGAAAAATTAAAGAGCTTTCACAATTTAATTTCCATAACATCTAGAGGGTTATACTTTCTTTACTATCTCTTGTCCTCACTGTCTAATTGTTGTTGCTCTAGTTACTCACCACTAGTGTAAAAGGGAGTTTGCAATTGTCGTGATGGATCCTACTGCAATATGTGGAACTGCTGCAGTGTCAAGATATTCTATTACAATCTAGTTCATGGTCTTTTAGAAAAGGTAGCTTCATTCATTGAACATTTAAAGTGGAGCTCTCACCTTTTGTTAAAGGATGTGTTGATGTGAAGTTGGTCAAATCCTCCATTCCACTAACCTTTTTTCTGCACACTTCATTCCTCTTTTTCTAATAGGTTACATTGTTTTTTGAGAAATTCGACGTAAGAAGACCCTAGTTTGATGGAAAACTGATGATAGCTGATTTAATCTTAAAGAATGGTTTCTGTCTTATTTTTTGGTAGTATGCTAACTTTTTTGGCAGTGCAGAAAATTTAAAAATAAGGTTATGTTGCAGCAGTGCAGAAAAGATATCTTAAGAGACGAGCAGGACGAACAACAATCAGGCAGAACATGGTAAAATAGAGAAGCTGGCAGCAGTGCGGAAAATTTAAAAATAATTTTTTTGTCGTTATGTAGAAAATGAAAAACAGAGCCCATCACAATTAAAGAAAGTTCAGTAGTGCAGATATTCAATAACAGCTCCGAAGGGACAAATATTATGTGTATATTTATTACTTCAACGGCTGCCCATATATGATTTAACTTTTCTTACTTAATATCACGCCACGATGATACTCCCAAGGGTCAAATATTACGGTCACGAATAATTTTTCCCAAATGCCTCAAAAATAGATTGCTATTTTTTCCAACCGTTCAATTATTGTAAAAGGTTACTTTCAGCTTTTGTCCAATTTCAACTGAAGCAACTTCTTTGCACATGTTGCTTCCTCGAACTTTTTTTACCTTTGTAGGATTAGATGAACCTACAGTTGCATAATTTGATAAAAACTATTACAATCAAACTCAATTCAAAAACTTAATAATATATGAATTTAAGATATCATACCTTTTTCAGTTGTTTGAGAATGTTTCATAACTTGATCAATAGATGGAGGCAATGAAACATTGGTTTGCATATCCTCTTTCTCAAGAACAATTTTTTCATTTTTTGCATTTCTTGACTAGAGGAGAAGGTAGAACTTAATTTTGTTCTTTTAGAAGGAGTTTGCATATGTTGATTAGCACAGACACCACTCTTGTTAAAAGATCCCACTTCAGATTCAGAAAATCCTAAGGATGATCTCAAAGATCCAGATTTTTTCTATTAGTCCCTTTTTTATAGCTATTGGACGCATTAAACGTAATATAAGAGTTTATAAAAAAAAATGAAAATATAATAGATTCGCAAAAAATACATATTTGAAAAAATCTTACTTGTTTCAACTTCTGGGGTGCATTTCTCAACTTGAATAGCAGATGTAGGAAATGAAGTATTAATATGCATGTTCTCTTTATCATGAACCATGGAGTTCTTATATATCATTTCCACTCCTTGACAAGTGAAGATGTTAGCCTTTTTAAGTCCTTGTCCTCTGTCGTTCTTTATAGAACCTGAAAAAAAATCATTTGTTTGAGATTAAAATGTTTGAACGGTGGGAACTTTGGAACTATATGATAGATGTGCAGTCCGGAGGTTTACTCCCATAGGACTGAGGCTGCTAGAGAGGATTTAGCTATTATGAAAGGTTGGGAAACTGTATGGTCAGTGAGAAACTTTCAGACATGTTCATCTGAGGAACAAGCCCTGCTGTTGCAGGCATCTTTCAGTCCATTCGAAGTTTATACTGCCTCACTCAAGAAAACTGTTGTAGAAGGTCCTTTAACATAGTTCACAAATACTATATGTACCATCAGCACATTGAAACAAATAAACACCTTTTCCTGGAGGATGTTATTTTTTCTTTTCTATTTTTGGGCTCAGCTGGATGTTACCAGAAAGAATCTAAGATGCCTGCAGCAGCTGGAGTTAATGAAAGATGCCTGCAACAGCATGACTTGTTCCTCAGATGAATATGTCTTAAAGTTGCTTACTACCCATACAGCTCCCCAATCTGCCTAGGATCACCCATTTCCTAGAAAAATAAAACAAAACAACAGCCAGTTTGCTATCTAAAACTAAAAATCATACTAAGTTATGAGAAAACTTAGTTCCCATGGTACCATAATAAGAACTTTAATAATCAAAAGGAATTAATTCATTGTGACTCAACTCTCATCATTTCCCCATACCTAGTCCACCAACTCCTATTATTCTTCCTCTAGATCACCACAATTAACTTCCTAAGGCATCAGAACAGTCCATCATAGTTCATTTATACCGTTGTTAAGACAAACCTTCTAGTGCACTTAAAGAGTAAGAGATGCATCGGGAACAAAAAGTTGAAGTCACAGAGGGTTTGCACATGCAAAACACTTGGTAATACAACTACAACCATGCCTCAATACTCAAGCTAGTTTGGATCACTGTCGGAATTCTCACTGACCATACCACTCCATTCAGAATCATATAAATTCAATAATTTAAAGATTTAGGTTCTCATACAATAGAAATTCTTTATATTTTCTGGAGTGCGCATCCATCATTCAAGAATATAGTTAAGACAAGGTAGGAAGCACATATAAGAGGCTATACAATGCTAAGAGTAGTGAAAAAATTAAATATATGAAGAAGGAGTTGAAAATGCTTCATAATAGATGCAACAGGGGATTATTTGTGAGACTCAGGCTGTTGTTTCTACATCACAAGTTCAATCATTTGTTCGAGATTATGTAAACAATAGGTTCAGGCACCAGGTAAAACTCACTCACCATGTAAAAATACAATTAAATATAGAAAGCAGGAAAAGATTCTTCTCTTCAATACAATTCAAGATTTTGCTTATGGGGTGAAGTAAAAGAATACAAAATATCTTACTTGTTTCAATTTCTTTGATGTACTTTTTAACTAGATCACTCGACCGAGGCAAGAAACTCTTAGATGGCGTATTCCCTTTCTCACCTAAAGATTTAAGCCCCCGTCCCCGCCCCTTTTGCTATAGCACTAGGCGCGACAAATATATATTTGATAGTACTCTTCATATTAAAACCGACCTTATTTTCAGTTTTCAATGGTTTCATCTTGAACCTGCAAAAAAGAGTCAAAAGTTAAAAACTGAACACAAATCAAAATCTCCCACCAGAAATACTTTCTGGAACACTAAATTACAAATCACAACTAAGCAATACTTTATGGAACACAAAATACCTTACATGTAGTTAGCCGCTGGAAATACATATAGAATTAAATTCTAATGCCAAATAAATCAATGTTGTTCTTTTCAGGTTCATCATGATGCTTCCTCTTTAAATTTGACGAAGTGACAATTAGATTGCTTAATGAAAAGGTAATAGTAATTGAACTAGACGAACAGTAAACCTCAACTACATTACAAAATGCAAGGTTTGGCCTTTTGCATCTACAAGGAGCTAAAACTATTCTCACATATTGATGTAGAAACTCCAGTATATGAGTCCTCCATTAGATTTAAATTCAACATGAAAAGTAGGACACAATAAACGGCAATACAAATGAGAACATACATGCTTGAAGCTTCTGCAAGCGATGTTACAAAGTCATTTGTTATGATCACTTGGTTGTAGCAGAAAATAACTTCTTACAACAAAAATAGTAAAATGAGAATGTTCATTCAGCAAGCAGTAAGGCTAGTTATAGGTTCAAATAATCAAAAACATTGCATACCAAATCTGCAAAATTCTAAATCTCGCTCACCCCCTCTCTTGACATATCTTTTGCTACCCTCATTCCCTATATTCTTTGGAATATATGACCTAATCGTAACCATAATGTTTTTAATGCCCATCATGACTTTGTTTCCCCACGCGAGCTCCTCTTCCTCCCTTGCATTCGTTTAAATTGAATTTCGATGGAGCCGTCGACCTAGACACTACCGTTAGAGGTGCTGCAGCTATTTGGGTATTTGGTTACACCCAAACCCTTCATCGCACTAAGCTGGTCCACGTGGAACTTCTTGGTCTATACCATGGACTGCCCCTTGCGACATCATTTCATCCGTATAATTATCAAAACTGATTCACAGGTACTGCTTGATTTATTACACTCGAATAACCCAAAGTATCTCACTATTTTATCTACCTATAGAGACCTATTGGCTGAGTTGCCCGGCACTGAACTTCGCCACATCTATAGGACTACAAATACTATGGCAGATGCATTGGCGAAGCATGGCAAGTCCTTAGTTACTCTTAAGTTTATGACCTACCACCTATGTATCCCCCCTCCTTTTATTCCCCATGTCCCTAGTACTTAAATAAACATGGTGCATGCAACTGCTGTAGTTTTATCTTTTCCTACTATATACTACCCTTTATTATATATAATATAACAAATGCCTGTTCTAGGAAAAAAAAAGAATAACTAGTATATAAATATCACACACACATATTTCTCTTGCTTAATAAGCTCTATGGAAAAGGTATGGATCTTATAGATACAATACATCTATTTGTGAATCTCGCCTCCCCTACTTTAAAAGTTTTATGTAATATGTCTAGTTCTTGTTTCGCTCGCAAAATATCACCATGGAAGACATAAAACTAGTTTATGTTGTTAGCGAAACAATTAGACTTTTTAAATAAAATATGCACTCTATACAAAAGTTGAATCTTCAGTCACATACAACAGTTAACAAAATCAAGTCACTATTAGAAACTCAACCCAGTAACCTTTCACTGATTGTCCATAAGAAAACAGATCAGATTAAGAAACTTTTAAACAATCTAATGTTAGAAAATTAGAAGAACAAGAAGAAGAGTAACTTAAATAAAACAATAAAAAATCCATCAATATAGTTTATGGAATTCGAAACAATAGAACATGATTAGAAGAAGAAGCAAACATGTATCTGTTTTACTGAGCAGGTGAGCAGCAACTAAACGAGTAAGAAGACAGAGTTGCGATTGAAAGTACTTTGATGTTCAAATTGGGTCGGACGCTGTAGTTGAGAAATAACGATCGATTGAGCAGCTATAGGAAGCTGCGACTAGGAGCTGAAGAGTTTTTTTTCCCTTTTTACGTTTTACCCAAGGGTTTTTCCTTTTTGGCTAATAAAGAACTGGCGCCTAAATGTTGGTGAAAAAACAAAAGTTTTTTTTAATTCTTTAATATTAAATTTTGGCTGGAATGGCTGGAAGTCGGGTGCTATTTTTTTTTTTACAATTTGGGACCAGATAAAATGTTATTAAGGGACCGAATTAAATATCTTCGCAATAGAATATATAAATAAGGACCAGAATATAATCTCGTCCCAATACATATATCTTTAGAGACGGAATTAGTAGCTCGTCCCTAAATGTTGGTCTTAAATAAGCAGTTTTCTTGTAGTGGTGGCACAATATATGGGGAGTCGGATGTAGAGACCGACGAGGAGCTTATAGCATTACATTAGGAGGAGGTGATGGATAGCCGAGAGCAGAGCATATTTAGAGATTTGTCAGATCTTGTTGGGATGATTGTGAAACCGGTGATCCAGATATCACCAACTGAGACGTCCACAGTAGCCCCTAGTGAATATGGCACTGCTATTCCCTCTGAGGTGACTTCGGGCACTGTTGCCCAAGTTCATACTGCTACACCAGGCACTGAGGCCCCGACAAATGGAGACACCGCATAGACATGACTTTTCTTTACCTCTCTTTGTGTGTCTGACTTACTTTTACTTTTGGATACATTTATTTGCATTTGAGGACAAATGATTTTTGTTTGTGGTGGGGTGAGGCCCACCTTTGTGCATATTTATTTTGATGATATATTTTGGGTTGTGAGCTATTATTGTGTTATTACATTGCTTTGCGTGGATGTTTGAGCTTATGGCTCCTTTTATTTTCAATTGCAAAATAATTTTGACTCGTCCAAAATTTTTTACCACCTCTCCTGTATTGAATGTGGCTGTTCTTTTCCAAAAATTAAGTCTCGGTTTTGATCAATACCGTTGACCCTAATAGTGCTCTCAATCGAACAAACATGAATGCGCGGCTTCGATAAGGCCAAATGAAGTTGCATAAACAATATGTTAACTCTTCGCATCTCGTTATAACTAGCCTAGTATCGAATTAAGTCTGTTGTGATGCTCTTTGCAAACTAGCGAAAGTGTGGAGCCTTGTTTGAATGTAGTGTCAATGCCTAGTGTGATGAGCTTATCTGTGAACTATGCGTGATGGATCCTAGAATTGTCCCGTTGGTTCGGTCACCTAAGTGATGCTATCTCTTGATATGATCTTAGGAAACTTCCAAGAGTGTGAGCCAATTTGACATATACCTCTTTGTGGACTACCTTGTGAGGATGTGTGAACCTCTTTGTAACACCCCATTAGCCTTACCTTCCTTTGGAAGAAACTTGTGAAAACTAGACATTTCTTTATCCATCACCGATAATCCTCATGAAGCTGTGGTTAGTTGAATAGCCAACTTAGGCCAAATGCCTAAGTTGGGGGTTTGGTGAAAAGATAAGGGCAAGTCAAGAAGTGCAAGGAAAGTCTCCTCTTACCCATGGTTTTGAGAAAAATGGAACCCCTCCATATAACAAAAAAGAGACAAGAGAAAGAAAAAGAAAAAGAATGAAAAAGAAAGTTGGGGAATAAAGTACAAAAGAAATAGGGTTTCCAAACAATTCATGGAAAGTGAATAATAGGATGACTTATGAGAAATATAGAAAATGATGAAGGAAGAGGAAATGAAGTGTTGTGAGTACCATATTTCATGAGGACGACAGTCATTGAGCCTAAATGACCATACCTTTGCACTCAGCCCCATTACAAGCCTTGAACCGACCTTCTTGATCTTGACTGAGCTGAAGCAAGTGTTGATTTGAAAATACGGGTAAACCTATGGGTGAAATTATGCATTGTGTTCTTCTTTGTGAGTCTGAGCGTTTCATTTGATTTCGGAACTTTAAATGATTAAACCTTTGTCTATGAATATAGAATCATTCCTTGTGTGAGGGCATATGAACACTTTGGTTGAGCTTGAACTTGCATTTGAAGCAAGTTTAGTGAGCATGAGATTCTTTGATATTGGTGAGTCACCAAAAGGTTTTATCCTCACCTTTTGTTCCAATGTGCTGAGCCGTGAAGGAAAGGATCAAATCGGCGGTGAAAAGTAGCAGTCGGCGTATCGCCGAGCAGTTCTGCGAAGCTATACTATGTCGCCCTGTGATCCAAAACACGACAATGTTGAAGGTTGACGCAAGACGGTGATAAACTAGACCAAAGGACGGATCACCGCATTGATCAGTGATCCCGACTAATTTTGCTGAGTGATCCTTCGAAGGACATTTTCTGAAAACTATAGATAATAGTTGAAGTTTTGTGGCTTAGTATCAAAGTAGAAATTATTATTATCAAGTTTTATTATTATGTTTTAATATCACACTTAAAATATTCTCTCTAAGCTTGGAGAGGGTTTTCAAGAACTTGAAGATTCAAAAGGTTTCAACTAAAAGATTTTAGACTTGATCTTGTGGATTCTTCACTTTTGACTTGTTTTAAGAATTAATCTTGCATACCCATTGATGGAAACTGAGATTGGTATTCGTTTTTACCTCTTTTACATGTGTAGCCAAAACCCCAATTCTTGGGGTGTGATTTTTTGAATATAGGTTAGATTATCTGTTGAGTCTTGCTTGTTGATGGTTTATTTGTTGTGTAAATGTGATTTTGTTTAGTAGTTTTGGTTGAACTTAATGAAATTGTAGTTGCAAATACGATTTCACCTTTGTGTTTTCGGCTTGCGAGAGAGAGAGAGGTCGTAAAACTAAGACTACTAATTTGATGGCCGGTGGGAGTGGGTCGACATGAGCTTCAGCTCGAGAGAGTGAGTGGGCTAAGGCGGAGGTTGTTCTTCATGCGGTAAGTAGGGGTCCGAGAGGAACCCATTTGATTCAGGGTAAGTTGCTCGAGAGAGAATTTACCCCCACTATAATCTAGCCTAGCCAAAAATACTCAACAAATTTACTATCAAAAGCATGTACCCAATAGTCTAGTCTAACCCGTATTCCTATCACATCCCAAGAATCCCGTCTCCATATTCGTATCTCTCTTTATTTTTGTTTATTTTGCTCTTTACTTGTTTACAAACCCCTCACTGAAAATTGGCAGTCGTGTCAAACCCTTGAATTTATCATGTGTTCATTTGGTAAAGTCTTTAGCTACGGTTAGCTTTAGCACTTTCGCGCTTAATCACTGATTTTCAGAAATCGCTCCCTTTTGGACTCAACCCCAACCCTTGGTTGGGTTACTTTACTATTGTACGATCATAAACACTTGCATTGAAAGTTGTGTCTTGATTACTCAAACATCCCTCATCATCCAAGGACTCATCATCATCCAATGTAGACCTCTTTTTCTCCTTAGATTCTTTCTTAAGTTTTGACTCTTCCATTCGTTGGGAGAAAACCATATGACGTGAGATATCCATATCATCTATAAGCATCGCCACACGACATTCAATTTCTACTAATTTGGATACTCCCATCATGAAATAGTTCATCTCAGCCCTTGAAATCTGCACTAAGGTTGGAACATACATTTAGATTTAAGTATACTTTAGGGAATACTCTTGAACACTCATGCTACCTTGCTTAAGGTTGATAAACTCTGGCATCTTACACTCCCTCAACTCTAGGGGAAAGAACCTATCAAGGAATGCCTTCTCAAACACATCCCACTCTATAGGATCTGCTTCTACCTGTCTACTCCCTTTCCATTGACCATACAATATTTGAGCTACCCCTTTCAACTGGTAAGCGGCTAACTCCACTTTCTCTACCAAAGTCACCCCCATGATATCAAGAATCCTACACATCTCTTCTACAAACTTCTGGGGATCTTTCTCCATCTTGGAGCCATAAAACACCAAATGTTTTATCTTAATAAACTCCCTCACTCTTAAGGCTGCGAAATTCACATTAGGGTTCACATGGCCCCCAACATCCCTATTGGCTTGAGCTGTCATAATTTGAGCCAACTATTGCATAGAGTACCTAAATTCTGCATGAGTCACATTATCCACTTTAGGGTCAATTGGAGCTTGAGAAGGATCTTGGGGTGGAACTTGGAGAGGAACCTCTTGATCCACATTTCCTTCCTCATTTCTCCTAGCATTAGCCCTTGTATTAGCCATACCCTGAAATAAACCATAGCGCATAGATTAGGAGAAGGACCTACTAAAGCCAAACTCTATGGCACAACTTAGAGAATGAAGATGTGAGATTTCCTAAACATCCAATTGCCTCTTATAAATGTGGTGCGCTTAACATTTATGAACAAGACTCTACTAGACGTGGCTTGAGACAATCCTAAACCTTTTGCTCTGATTAACAAACTTATCACGACCCAGGGGTCACCCTAGATGTAACATGGCGTACTTGACCCCAAATGGGTCTCATACAAGACCTTATCATATCACAACATAAGATAATAGAAAAGTATGGGAAAATTTAAAACTTTTTATAATCGAAGTCATTTTCATAAAAGCAAGCGTAAGTTTTTCTACACCTTGTCTCAAACCATCTAATACAACTTTAGAATAAAATTCTTGGGATACAACCCATACAATAGTATCAACAACATGAAATAAAGACATAAAGGAAATGGTGGGTTTTGTCCTCAAAGCAATGAGGACTCACCAAGATCTTCAATTCCTTAGCTCATTAGAAACCTAGCTTCAAGTTAGCACTCAAGTCTCCAAACCCTACATTTGATTAGAAAGCTAGCAAAGTATGCATTAGTACAAAATGTACTAAATATGTTAGCTAGCATATCCATTAGAGCATAAGAAAAGGGTTAGTCAATATAAGACATAATCCAAAATCATATGAAATACTTCATGGAAAATCAATAATAAGCCTAAGAGACAATACCATCATAATAGGCAAAGTCTCAAACATAAGCATCATATAAGCATTCTTTGACTCTTAGTAATCTATACCATAATAGAACTATTCTCAAGTAACCTAAAATCATACATCTGCAATGCATAAACAGAATCCCAAAATACCACCCAAGCCAAGTATCCCTTTTTGGTCATCTTAATCGTAGCCTATATGCATTGTCAAGTCTTAAGATTTTCTACCATAAGGGCACCAAACTACTAAGTAACCTAAAAGCACACTTGTGCAATGCGTGAAAGGAATCCCATACTACTCTTCACACTAAGAATAATCTTGAAGTCATCATAATCATATTTACCCTACTTTGGTATCATTATTTGCTTACTTCATGTAGACGAGGGAACTATCGCCATTAGTCAATCATATCATGTCAAGGAAGGCAACTATACCACAATCCTATCTACTCATACCTTATATAAGAGAAAACATCTCATGAGTCACCTTAAGGCAAGCTTGTGCCATACATGAACAAGACCCCACAATCCTACCCATGCTAAGCTAGACACATAAGGTTCATCATTCATGTTCATCATCTTTTAACATCATAAAGACAAGGGTAGTCAGCACTAGTCATGCATGAATTGGAGAGGCCTCTAAAGATACAATCAAAACTAATCACGCTCATGGTCATAAATGCAAGGGGGAGTCACCTCAAGGCATAAATGTTTAGTTCATCATGTAATACAAGGGGAGTCACCTCAAGGCATAATTGTTTAGTTCATCATGTAATACAAGGGGAGTCACCTCAAGCCACCCATATCATGGAATCATAAAGACAAGGGTATTCACCTCTAGTCACACATACTAATGAATTATAATGATAAGAAGAGTCTCCACAAGTCATGCAAGTTAATGAATCATAGGTATTTGCCTCCATGACCATTTTAATGTGATATAGGTATTCGCGTCCATATCAATTTAAACGTGTATTATAGGTATTCGCCTCCACATCATCACATAAGGATCAGATGTAATCACCTCCATGATCAACCTATAGGCTAATGGGTATTCAACGCTTTCCTTGGGAGTCACACATATATAAAGGGTAATCACCTCACACTCCCCATAAATAACTAATTAGGAGTAAGGGAACTGACTACTCATTCCTATCATGTAGAGGTCATTTAGGGGAATCACCACAAGCCTCATCACATTTTATAGTCCTAGGACTTAGATTCATTTTAGGTGAGAAAGCCTTTCACCCTATAATAATTCTATGTGAGAGAACTTTTCATGTCATGTTATATTCATTCATAATACCATATCAAGAACTGTACATTAGACATTAGTATCCTCATTACTAAAGTGAATGTATCACTTCACATATTCAAGCATTTATTAGGTAGATTAGGTAAGTAAAGATCTTCCACCATAAGTCTATCCATTTAAACTTCTATTCTGATTTAGACTTTACTCTCAAAGCCTTAGTACATCTAGATCATCACACTGGTTTTACTCTCAAAACCCTAATGATCAACATTTATAGCTACAAGCCTTATACTCAAAGCTTTACTTCTTATTATCATCATTCATACCAAAATTAAAGGTATTCTAATCATATTCTTCATTACTAGGAGATTCTAGTGATAATTAATCATAAAGGTTCAATTTCATCTTTACAAGTCATGATCCTTTATATCCAATATAGTCTAAGTTCTATTTATGATTATATGTTCCTAACCTAGAACAATACACATGATATTGATTGAAGAAGATTACCTATGAACCTTCCATTTCACCTCTAATGGCATAAGACCACAAAATATCACATTCATAAAAAATACTAGGGTTTACCATAGAAATCATATAAATTCATCAAAATATCACAATTCAATATTAATAGAATCATAATTAGATATTATCCATGATGTTTAGCGCAATCAGTGACATGTCTTACAGTTTGGGTGTCTACGATCATGCAATAGTATAATAACCCAACCAAAGGTTGGGGTCGTGTCCCAAGGGAGTGTTTTTTCAGAATTAATAGAAAAATAAAATGTAGTTCTAACTAGTCGTAGCTAAAGACATTAACGATTAAAAACATTGTAAATTAAAGGGGGACACAAAAGTGTCAAATATCAAACGGGGGTTTGTCACAAATAAGTAAACTAGCAAGATTAACAAGAAAATCTAACAATGAGAGGGGGATTCTTGGGATGTGACCGGAATATGGAATCTAGATTATTGGGTGTGTTTCCATAGAAGATTCATAGAACAATAGTGGCTAGGCTAAGCTATATGTGGGAATAAGTTCTTTCTCGAGAAACTTACCCCGTTGCTAATGCGTTCCTCTCGGACACCCAGTTGCCACATGAAGACCAGCCTACGCCTTACCCAACTCACTCTCTCGAGCTGAGTGTTAGGATATGGGACTAGGGCTCACCCTCTCGGGCTGAGCCTCATGTCGACCCACTCCTTAGGCCATCAATCTAGTGGCCTTGGTTTTGTGACTTCTCTCTTGAGCAAGCCAAAAACACATGAGTGAACTTGTATTTCCAACTATAAATCCATTAGATTCAACCACAACTACTATATGAAATCACCATTAAACTACATTTAATCTATCAGCAAGCAACACCCAACAATTATCTTAACCCATATTCGCTAAATCACACCCAAAGAATTGGGGTTTTTAGCCACATATCAAGAGATAAAAATTTATACCTAAATGAGCTTGCATTCAAATGGGTATGAAGATTTAAGTCTAGTTACAGAGCAAGACTGAAGAATCCAAGAGACCCTAGTCCAAATCCTTGGAGATGAAACCCTCTTCTTATTCAAGTCTTCAAAACCCTCTAAAACTCAGGAAAAAAAAATACGAAAATCTAATATGCTAGACTTAAAATTATAATAATGTTCGATTCTAAGTGAAAATTATAATAATTGTTCCACACCTAAAACTACAACTCCAACAAGTATTTATAGTTTTCACAGATTTTTGCTGCAGCGAATCATTCGGCGATTCCCCCTTTGGTGTAGTTCATCACCGTCTTGCACCAGCCCTCAACATCATCGTGCTCTGGGTCATTGGATGACATTGTACTATTTCTCGGAACTTCTCGGCGATGTGCCAACTGCTCCCTTTTTCCGCCAACGTGATTCTTTCCTTTAGGGCTCAGCACATTGGAACAAACGGCGAAGTAAGACCCTTTGGCGACTCGCCAAGTGGACTTGGCA
Organism: Solanum verrucosum; assembly: GCF_900185275.1. Lineage (NCBI taxonomy): Eukaryota > Viridiplantae > Streptophyta > Magnoliopsida > Solanales > Solanaceae > Solanum > Solanum verrucosum. The sequence goes on from NW_026020038.1 coordinate 197,609, forward strand.
ATCCTCAGACCTTCATTTCTTCGTTCTTTTCAGCCTCTTCATTCCTTTTTGCGACGTAGTGTCCATGCTTTCCTTAAAACATCAAATACCTGAAACTTAATGGTTTTCATCAGATATTGAGATAAAATAAGCATTTGAGTACACAATTTCTAATAAAATATAGCCCTAAATAAGTCCAATTTGTGGAGTCATCAATCCTCTAGATTAAAATCACACCTAGGCCCTACACACAATGTAGAAGGAAACGCTAGATAGAATTGGGTTTTTTTGAATTCACAATTGGGTGAAAAACCTAGGGGGCTCTATGGGTGGATGAATTCATAGATGAAAAAGCTAACATACCTCATTCATATCCATAATCAAGCTTGAAACAATGGAGGAAAACATGTCCCTCTTCCTAGCCTTCTTCTTCTTCTTCACTTCTAGAGAGAGAATTATTTGTAGAGAATTTGGGGTTCTTTGATGAATGAGTTAATGACTTAGTTTAGGGGCCTATTTAGCTTATATAGGTGGTTTAATAACTAACTAACCGACCTCCCTTAAACCTTACGTAATTACTACTTAACCCCAAACCCCTAACTTAAAAATTAAACTTGAAAATCTGCCCCTACCTACGACTCCCCCACCCACGGACCGTTGGTGGGTCTACTGGGCATGCCGCACCTCCTTTGGTGAGGTATGGAGCATAAAATTTGAAGGCCATCACATGCCTTGACCCACGACACCAACCTACGGGACATGGGTCCACCTACGGCCAGTAGGTGGCAAACGTAGGTTGCTGAAATTAGACAGTTTTGGGGGCTGCTTTTGGGTCCTCCTCAAGTACCCCTTTGGCTGGTCCTTTCAGGGGTGTACCTCGACGTTTAACACCTAAAACCTCCATTCTAAGTACATGAGTCATTTTTACGACTCTAGTTCAACTTACTAGTTTCTGGGGCATTACACTGTCATTTGTTGTATGAGCCGTAGATAGGTACCATATGAGTGATCCATACTTGGTGCAATTTTGGACATGAATTTGGGTTTTAAGAGAGGCTCCTACGGACCATATTGTGATCTATCATCCATAAAATGGAACCATGGAAAGTTGTCCCAATTTTAGGGATGAGTAAGTGATTTTACGGTTTGCTAGTAAGGGCCGTAGGAATTCCTACGGATTGTAGGTCCAAATCATAGAGTCACTTTGGTAGTTTTAATTAAGGATTTTCTATTCTTTTCCCACCTCTTCCAAGCCTAAACTCCAACGTTTCCACATCTGACTAAAGTTTTAAACATTATAGTTCACCCCTCGTACCCCCATAATCATTTCTTAGACTTAGAGAAAGCATCCAAGAGGAGAAAAAGCTAGGATTTTTCAAGCGATAGTCAGATTTATCAAGAACATTGTTCTTCCAGGTATGTAAGGCTATTCATTGTGTTGAACTAGTTTGTCCTTTCTCCCAACAACACAATTCAGTCAGTAGTATGTTCAATCTAGGTTTGTGTCCTCAGTTTTTATGAAATTCTTGTTATGAGTTATGTTCTTATTCTGGATTCTAAATTCTTATATTATGAGATCTCAATATTGCATGCATTGATATCATTGAGTTGTTTTTCATGCCTATATTTCACATGAACCCTAGTTTGAGAAGATTTTTATTAGAAATGTTTATTAAATTATTTCCCATGCAATGATTTTTGAAATTTAAGTAAAGTTCAAGATTACCTTTAGAGTATCTTTTTAGAAAAGTTTAAGGGAACCTCGATGGTTTCAAATATATCATTTTAACATTATAAAGAATGTATTATTTTCAAAAAGAGTATAAAGAGCTTTAAGACATATTTAGTACAACTTCAGTCTCCTCTTAAACAGATCTTTTAAATGTTAAATCAACTAAGATATATATATATATATATATATGAGCATATTCATATATATATATGAGCATATTCATATTTTTGGAGTAGTATTGAGCATCGATGTAAGTGAGAGTTCAGATAACTCAAACCATAGACATACGTCGCCATCGTAGATATGATCCTATAAAATATGAATGACTCCTCACATGTCACAAAAAGGCTTTCCAGATGGATCCATAATTAAAGTTGTGTCTTATACTCCGATGAGGTATAAGGTCGTTCTGGTAATGTGGGTAAGATGTTTTATCGTCACGAGGCTCATAGTGATGGTTGTAGGTTAGAGAAACCTCTAGTAAAGAAAAAGAGTAGTTTTGCATATTCTTTCAGTTTAGTAGTTTTCTATCATTGCATTTTAATGTGAAGCTTTAATGATTCTACCTCATACTTATGCTTTACATTTATTTGGGTTATATTGTGGTCTCTTTTAATTTTGTTATTATTTAATTCAGTCATATTACATACTCGTATATTCAACGTATTGATATCTTTTGCCCTTCATCATATTATGATGCAGAAATAGGTACTAAGGAACATCAACAGACACTTCATTGAGATCATACAGTCATTCATCAGCCTTTGGTGAGACCTCATTTCGTTTAGATGGCTCCAGTCATTTAATTGTTTTAGTAGTTTAATTTAAGATTGTCATGGGTCTATCCCCCACACCTATATTAGATAGTGGAGGCTTCAGAGATAGTCATTGTTAGAGAGTCTGTTGATATTTATTTTCAGATATTTTTTAAACTATTATTGTTTCCATTAAGTACTTTCAGATAGTTCTGAGAGTCTTTTGATTTAAATGTTTTCCCTTCAGTTATGTTTTAAACTAAAAAAAATGCTTGAATAAGTATTATGCTACATAATCAGTCAGGCCAAGGGTCCACCTTTGGGATCAACAATGGTTTTCGAGTGTCGGCCACATCCACAGTGTAGATTTAGGGTGTTAAAAACTCGGTATAATAGGTCAGAGTTCTAGTTTCCTAGGATTTCTATGAAGTTGTGTCTAGTAGAGTCATTCTTATCGATGTGAAGCATGCCACATCTATAATAAAGAATCTACAAGACATTAGTAAATGCTACCTTTCTGTCATACTCAAAATTAATACTATAGAGTTTAACTCTATGAAAGTCCCTACTAATTTGTTTGTTCGTGTGTTGCAGATCATGCCTCCAAAGTGTACTGCCAGTCACCGTAATACCGAAAGTGATGAGGTTCCTATAGTAACAAATGTAAAGGCTGAGTTTAAGGGAGCTATTTAAATGCTTACGCCATTGGTGGCTGCTCAGCAGGCTGTCGGGGCACCACAAATACTACCTCTAGTTCCCATGGGTAAACTATTTGAGAGAAAGTTTATCCCTACTAAAGACTAGCTTAGTCACTAATTTACAGCTATTTACTAACAGTTGCAATAACCCATTTGTCTACCTTAGCCCATAATCCAGTGACTTCCCAAGAACCTATCTATTTACTTGTTCCTTAGTGTTAATTGTTGTTGTTGTAGTTGATAATACATTTAAAAACCCCCATATTTGACACTTGTGTCACCCTTAATTTGAAATATGCTATTATTCATAAATGTCTTTACCTATGATTGACTTGAACATATTTGCACTTGGCTCTTGAATATTAAGCATGTACCACTTCCAGTGGGATTCGACCCCAACTCACTTAGTTGGGTTATATTACTGACTAATGATCGTTGACACTTAGTATTGGAAGAAATGTCCTGATACGTGAAATCAAAATGGTGCCGCTGTTAGGGATGTTGATGAGTGCACGATTTGGACTCATTTAGGGTTTTATTTGAATAGATTTAGTGTCCTCAAATTCTTATTTAGTGCCAATAACTGATATAGAATCCTTGATTTCCAGGTATTTGGATTTAGGAACAAAGCATGGACACAAATGTGAAAAAAGGAACGAAGCGAACTAAAGAAATGAAGAAATGAAAGTCTGATAATCGGTAATGTCATTGGCGAATCACCAAGTGGCTACCCCACCACCTAAAGTTACAGAATGTTGGAGTTGAATTGGAGGCAACTTCGGCGAGTAGAAAGTCCACTCAGTGAGTCGCCGATGGTTTCGGATAAGGATGACCAGGTCGCCAAAACTGCTGATGGATATCTAAACAAAACCTGATAGGCAAGATAAAAGGAGTCGGACCAAGAAGAATTGTTCGGTGATCTTGATGTGGATCGCCCAAAATTAAAGTAGTCGGACCAAGAAGAACTGAAAAATAAAGGCGAGAGGAAGGAAAATCGGCGAAGCCCGACTTACCTCTCCAATTTGTCTTAAATTGTCACACTTCAAACTTATTTAAATTGATTTTTGCTGGAAAGAGAGGGCATTCAAAAACGTGAGGAACAAAAGATTGAGAGAAAAATCACTGCTAGAGGTGATATCTCAGTGATTTTAGCAAGGTTTTGTTGGAGAATTTGTAATAGAAGAGATTCTTAGTTGATTTTAACTTTCAATTATCATTTGACCCAGTTATAAAAGACATGATGGATGTTGATTTTCATCTTTTTGCTATGATTGGCTAAAACCCTCTCTTTGGGGTTTTGACTATGAGACCAATTGTTGAGTTTTGCTAAGTGGGTGTCATTGATTTGTGAATAATGGTGTTAACTTGAATTGGGTTTGATTTTGCTGCCTATGTTTTGAGGTCATCTTGCATGTAGATTATTGTCATTAGCTCAGTATTTTGTGCTTGCTCGAGAGAGAGGTACAAAGCTAAAGTAGCAAGTTTAGCAACCTTAGTAGTGGGTCACTATGATTTCTTCTTGAGAAACTGAAACATGGAACCTATCCTTTGTATCTAGCTCGAGAGAGTGGATTTTATGAGGACAAGGGTTGGGCATCTACCATCTAGTGTTGAAGTGCGAGAGAATTCGACAACGATAAGGTAATTGTTCAAGAGAAAATTGCTTTACATATTGTCCTACCTACCCACGACAATTTATCCCATTGTTAGCATCAATGTTCATTTACTAAAGTGAACTCAACAATTAGTTGGTCAATTCCCCATGTTTTACCTCATTATTTGATCATTTCGTGTCAGACCTTGAATTTGATTGATAATCATAATCTGAAATTTCAGAGTTTAAACCAAAAATGGTGCAGTAAGTGTTCAATTGAAGAGATTGTTGTCATACTTTTGTCAATGAATTCGAAGGAAAAGCTACTCTCTGTGGGATCGACCCCAACTCACTTAGTTGGGTTATATTACTGACTAACGATCATTGGCACTTAGTATTGGAAGAAGTGTCCTAATACGTGAAATCAAATTGGCGACGCTGCTGGGGCGGGGTAGAAACAACGAGAAAAATTGGGTCACCTAACCACATTGGCGATTCACCGAGTGATACAGGTCTCTTGCTGAATATTCCATAGTCTCAACCCTTTTTGTGCTATCCATAAGTCGGGCTAGGTTGTACTCGCCAAACGGCTTTGGCAATCCACCGATAACATCTCCCACTCGCATATTATCTCCCAATTGCGAAATCAACGCACATTATTTAAAACATTACTATATGGGTTGCCTCTTAAGAAGCGCCTTATTTAACGTCGTGGCACGACGTGGAAAAGCTCTCAACCATAGACCAAGTACACCACCTCAATCAGAGAGATCTCTTGGTACTCACCAAAGTATAACTTTAAGCGTTGCTCATTCACCTTAAATACCATTCCTTCTTGACCTTCAACCTCGATGGCACCATTTGTAAACACTCGCGTCACTCTAAACCACCCCGACCATTTGGACTTGAGCTTTCCTAGAAAGAGTCTAAGTTGAGAATTGTATAGTAAAACCCAGTCTCCCACTTTAAACTCTCTCTTAAGGATTTTAGCATCACGTCATTTCTTCATCTTTTCGTTGTAAAGGGCTGAGCTTTCATAAGCTTTGAATCTAAATTAGTGCAGCTCATTTAACTTCTCTCTTTTCTCCCTCAAGGTCTTTGTCTAGTCCAGATTTAAAGCTTTTATTGCCCACAATTCTTTGTGTTCCAATTCAACTTGTAGATGGCAAGATTAACCAAAAACTTACTAATACAGAGATATCCTGATCGGTGTTTTGTAAGCTGTATGATATGCCCATAGTGCATCACCGATCTTTCGAGACCAATCAGTTATGTTGGCATTCACTGTCATGGCCAAGATATTTTTTATCTCACGGTTTGACACTTCAACCTGGCCACTTATTTGGGGATAATATGGAATCATTCTTTGTCTGTGGATATGGAATCATTCTTTGTCTGTGGATATGGAATCATCCTTTGTGTGATGGCATTTGAATACCTTTATTGAGCTTGAACCTGCATTTGAAGCAAGTATTGTGAGCTTGAGATTCATTGGTAATGGTGAGTCACAACTTGCATCTTTGAGTGCACAATTGGTCCTTGCATGAGTAAGTTGAGTCTTTTTGTGTGCATTCATGATTGGGTCTTGTGTAGCACTGTTTGAGACATCTTATCTGAACTGCTGAACTTGAGTTTTACTTGACGACAAGCAAAAGTTTAAGTTGGGGGTGTTCATTAGTCCACAATTTGGACTTATTTAGATAAATTTTGTGTCCTCAAATGCATATTTTGTGCCAATAACTGATGTAAATACTTTATTTTTATTTATTTGGATTGAGGAACAAAGCATGGACACTAATAAGGAAAAACGAACAAGGCAGTTGAAAGAATAAAGAAAAGAGGGCATGATGATTGCCTAACCCATTGGGCGAGTCACCGAATGGCCATAATCTCGCCTAAAGTTCTAGTGTGCCAAACCCTGAAGGAGAAAATTGTGTCGGCGATAGAAAGAAGCAGTTGACGAGTCGCTGAATGGTTCCGCAATGTAGTGCTAGATCACCCAAAGTTACAAAACATGAAGATGTGTAAGGCCAAAGCAAAAAGGCGATGTAATTGACCAAAGGGTAGATCGTCGAGTGGATCGGCCATCCCGACTTATTTCTCCGAATGGTCCTTCACATCACATTTTTGGCGACTATAAATACATTTTTAAATTCTTTGTTTAGGATAAAAGTTTTATTGTTATTCAGTTTTCAAGTTTGGAACTTAGAACTGAGAGTATTGAGACAATATTTTCCTTAGCTTTGAAGATTTCCATTTTTGAGAAATTGGAAGTTGGTCTTTGACATTCTTCAACCTCGACCTTTGTAAAGACAACATTAATCGTACCCAGTTGATGGAAAAACAATTTGGTAACGATTTCTATCTTTTTATGATGTCTAGCTAAAACTCAAATTCTTGGCATGTGATTATGTGATTATGGGTTGATTTATTTGTTGGGTATGGTTAATTGATAGTTTAAATGTTGTTTAAAAGTGATTTCGATTAGTGAGTTTAGTTTAATTTAAAGGGTTGTAGTTGGAAATGCAACTCTAACTTCCTATTTTTGGCTTGCTTGAGAGAGAGGTCTTAAAACCAAGATTACTGATTTGATAGTCTGTGGGTATTGGGTTGTCATGGGTTCAACTCGAGATAGTGAATCCAAACCATTTTCCACACATTCAGCTCGAGAGAGTGAATGAACTAAAGCATAGATTGTTCTTAATTTCTACTTATTGGTGTTTGAGAGAAACTAATTTGATTCGAGGTAAACTATTTGAGAGAATGTTATCCCCACTAATGTCTAGCTAGTCATTGATTTAAAGCTATTTACTATCAGTTGCAATCACCCATTTGTCTACCTTAGCCCATAATCTAATCACATCCCAAGAAACCATCTCTTTACTTGTTCCTTAGTGATAATTGTTGTTGTTGTAGTTGATAATTACAATAAAAAAAAACCCATATTTGACACTTATGTCACCTTTAATTTGAAATATGCTTTTATTCGTAAATGGCTTTACCTATGATTGACTTGAACATATTTGCACTTGGCTCTTAAATCTTAAGCACGTACCACTTCCTGTGGGATTCCAACTCACTTAGTTGGGTTAAATTACTAACTAACGATCGTTGGCACTTAATATTGGAGGAAGGGTCCTGATACATGGAATCATTTGCTCAAGTTGTGACGGCCCAAGCCAATAGGGAGGTAGTAGTCCTAATGAACCCAAATGTGGGTATAGGGGCATCTACAGAATGTGACTTCACCAGGATGAATCCTTTGAAATTCAATGGTTCTAAGGTCGAGAAAGATCCTCAAGAGCTTACATATGAGATTTGTAAGATTTTGTCCATTATGGGAGTGACTTTGGTGGAAAAGGTGGAATTTGCCGCTTATCAAACTTAAGAGAGTTTCTTAAATTTGGTTCAACTAATGGAAAGAAGCAAAACCGATAGATGCGGGTTCCATGGAATGGGAAATGTTTAAATCTACTTTTCTTGATAAGTTCTTCCCCCTTGATATTAAAGAGGCTAAGGTGCCTGAGTTCATTAATCTTCGGCAAGGTAATATGACTATTAAGGAATATGCTTTGAGGTTCACTCAGTTGTCTAAGTATGCTCCATCTATAGTGGTTGTCCCTAGGTCGAGAATGACTAAGTTCGTTATAGGAGTGTGCGATTTAGTGGTGAAAGAATCCCATGCAACTATGCTTGTGAATGACATGGACATTTCTCGTCTAATGTTCCATGCCTAACAGATTGAAGAGGAGAAACTTAAAGGGAGATCTAGGGAGAAAAACAGGTCTAGAATTGATATTAGTAATTTCTGTCACGATAGGTTTGATGGACATGGTCGTTTAAGGTTTAGACATAGGTTTTCCATTCAAGGTTCTTCTAATGTTCCTCCAAGGTCTAACAATGAAAGGGTGTCTAACCCTAAACCTCAAGGAGGAAAGGGTAGTGCATACCTATTGCCTAATTTTACTAGGTATGGAACGAAACACGAGGGTAGTTGTCTAGACGACCTAGATGGTTCCTTCAGTTGTGTTGAAACTAGTCATAAAATGAGGGATTGTGCTATAACTAAGGGAAGAGAGGGCAAGCAAGCTCCTCCTAGTGGTTTAAGTTTCAATTCTCCCAAGCAAAACCTATTCTATGCACTTTAGGCTAAAGGTAAACAAGAGTGTGCTCCCGATGTGGTTATCGGTATGTTGAAAGCCTTTCAATTAAATGTTAATGATTTACTAGATCCTAGTGCTACTTTGTCTTTCGTAATGGCATTTGTGGCTATGAAATTTGATTTGTTTCGCGAATTGTTGTTAAATTATTTTTCTGTCTCTACTCATATTGGTGATTCTGTGATGGCTTAGATGGTCTATAGAATGTGTCCCGTCTCCTTATCCCATAGAGTTACTCTTATATACTTGGTAGAGCTTGATATGCTAGATTTTTATGTCATCCTTGGGATGAATTGGTTGCACTCTTAGTATGCTTCTATTGATCGTAGAAACAATGTAGTCAAATTTTAATTTCCGAATGAGCCTATCCGAGAGTGGAAGGGGGATATCTATGCCAAAAGGTTTGTTTATTTCATGTATTAAGGTTAAGAAGATGACTTCTAAGGGTTCATATACCACCTAGTTAGGCTGAGGGAAATAGATTCTAGTGTTGACGAACTACTGGTAGCTTGTTACTTCTCTAAGATTGACCTTAGGCCGGGTTATCACCAATAGAGGGTGAAGAATAATGATTATACAAGAACGACTTTTAAAACCCGGTATGGTCATTGTGAATTTATGGTAGTGTCGTTTGGTTTGACTAATGCTCCGACGGCACTTATGGATTTGATGAATAAAGTATTTAGACAGTACCTTGACATGTTCAGTAGTAGACCCTCCTAAGGGTATGGTTATGGTTTAAGATGTTTCCGAATTGTCTTGTGTGTTAGAAGTGAAATCTAAGCAATGTATTTATCTGACCTTGGTAGAAAATTTGAAGTAAAGCGGTTCTGATAAAGTTTGTTGAGGCATCCTCCCAAGGGGGAGATGTTAAGCTTAGATATAAATGTCATTGTGTATTCCTAATGTCTATGATTTGGGTTTACTTGGAACATCTCACCCATGAAAGGTGTAACGAGGTTTGGTAAGAAAGGGAAGCCTATTCCCCATTATGTACATACATATGAGATCTTGAAACGTGTTGGTAAGGTTGCTTATGAATTATATTTGCCTTAGGAGTGGGCATCTGTGCATCCATTTTTCCGTGTCTCTATATTGAAAAAGTGTGTTGGAGATCCAACATCCATAGTTCCCTTAGAGGGTTTTGGCGTAGATGAAAGTTCTTCATGAGGATGTTCCAGTTAAAATGTTAGACCTGAAAGTTATGAAATTGAAAATCAAGAAAGTTGCTTCCGTGAAAGTATTGTGAAGGAATCTTTTAGTTGAGGGTGCTACTTGGGAGGTCGAGGCCGATTTGATGTCCGGATATCCCTATCGTTTTCTTTCTACCATAGCTTGAGGTAATGTAACACCCCATATTTTAGTGAGTTGAACTAGTCTGTTGTAGTGTATGTAGTGGAGTTTTGAAGTGTCGTATGAGGGTTAAATCAAGATAAATGAGTCTCATACTTAGAATGACATATTTAGAGGTTAGACGTCCTGGAACGACTCCCCAAGGACCACCCAAGGGGTCCTTGAGGAGGACCCAAAAAGAGTCCCCCAAAATTGTCAAATATAGAGATATACGGTTGCAAATGACGCCCAGTAGATCAACCTATGGCCCGTAGGTAGTGGGCGTAGGTTAGGCCTGAGTTCGCCTGCTAAATATTAGCCTCAGGTACAAACCACAGGCTAAGATCACGGATAGTAGTCCTATCAACGGTCCGTGGATCGTAGGGAGTGAATGCTGCCAGTTTTTCAGCTTTAAGTTTTAAGTGAGGAGTTGAGGGTTAGTTTAGTAATTAGTTTAGGGGTGAGGAAGGGCGATTAGTTAGTTAATTAACCTTCTATAAATAGTTAATAGACCCTAAACTAATCACTTTAACTCATTCATCTTAGAACCCCCAAACTACTCTCAAGAAGTTCTCTCTCTAGAAGCAAGGAAGAAGAAGAGGTTGGGGCAGCAACTACGTAGACTTTTCTCAATGGATTCAAGCTTTCTTTGGGGCTTTGATTGAAGTTATGTGAAGCTTAATCATCTATGGGCTCTTCCACCCATAGACCCCCCATCGAAACTCCCCAATTGTGGATAAAAAACCCCATTCTAGCTAGGGTTGTTCTTACATTGTGGGTAGGTTATGGGTGTGATTCCAATCTAGTAGATATCACCCAATTACGATTGATTTAGCTTTGATTAATGATAATATGATGATTTCATGTTATTTCTATGAGAAACCCTAATCTAATTTGATGAATGTGATCTTTGTGGGTTTATGCCATTAGAGGCAAAGTTGAAGGTTCATATGTGATCTTCCTAATTCAATGTTATGTGTTGAAATTGATCAAAGTTAGGATCATATAATATTGACTTAAACTAGAGTCTATTGTATATTATTGATCTTGACTTGTAAAGTTAGAATTGAACATTTATAATTAATTAACACTAGAATCACCTAGTAATGAGAGATGTAATCAATTACGTTGAAATCTAGGTATAAAGAAGAGAATAAGAAAGAAACCTTGAGAGTAAGGTTGTGATCATGATAGCTAAGGCTTTAGGGTAACGCTAATGTAATTACCTAGTGTTGCTAAGGCTTTGAGAGTAAAGTCTAAAAGAGAATAGAAGTTTAATAGGTTGAACTGTGGTGAAAAGCATATACTCACCTAAACTACCTTAAGAATGCTTGATAGATGAAAGTGATAGAATCACTTGAGCATGGATGGATTGTCAAGGACATCCTTCCATGAGAAATGAGTGTTAAGCAAGGCTTAACAAGTAAACCTTGGGGAGTATGCCTGGCTCCAAGTGGATATTGACAATGAGATGGAGTGTCACACAAGATAGGGTACGGACTCCAACAAGAAAGGAGAGCCACACCTACTTGATGTGAGGACTATCCAAGTTAAAGGGGGAACTCTTACGTAGTAGTGTATGGGTTTTCCCAAATTTATGTGTCATGATATGGGATCCTTCACATAGTTGAGTTAAGATTCCTAGTAGCAATCTCCATATCCAATTGACTAAGACATGCTTGAGAAGCATCTCATAGTGTTCAAAGAATAATGAACAAAGACATGCTTGAGAAGCATCTCATAGTGTCCAAAGCATTATGAACTAAGGCATGCTTGAGAAGAATATCATAGTGTTCAAAGCATAATGTGTTAAGACTTACGTAATGAAGTAACTCATAGTGTTCTAGAGTGTAAGTGGACTTAGACATGCTTAAGATAGTATCTCATAGGGTCTATATGAAGAAGGAACGTAGACATACTTAAGAGATTATCTCATAGTGTTCAAAGTATAAATGGAGTTAGACATTCTTAAAAACGTATCTCATAGTATCCATGCTAGTAATGAACGTAGATATACTTAAGATAGTATCTCATAGGGTTCAAGTTATTAATGAACTAAGATGTGCTTAAGAGAGTACCTCATAGTGTTCTGAAGTTAAAGAGAGGAACTATGTTCCAAACAAAGAAGTGTTAGAATGAGGACATAAAGGTAGTACTTAGCATGTATAGTATTATAGGGTGCTATGCATGCATTGCACAAGTACGACTTAGGGTCATTAAAGTGAAGTATTGAGATAGGATTGTGCTAGAGTTGCCTTTCCTAGTTATAGTTGACTAAAGGTGAGAGATTTCCTTAGTTATGACAGTTAAGCTAATAATGAGTCCAAAGTAGGGTTAATATGACTAGGATGACTCCAAGGTTGTTCTTAGTGTGAAGGGTAGTATGGGATGCGTTTCATGCACTGCACAAGTGTGTCTTGGGGTTACTTGTAAATATGATAGATTTATGTCATCGAGAATCTTAAGAGTTGACCATGTGCATAGATTATAATTAAGATGAGATGAAGACCTAAGTCTTAAATGTGAATGTGGACTATTCCCAAGAATGACCAAAGAGATGGACTTAGCTTGGATGGTAGTATGGGATGCTATCCTTGCATTGCACAAGTATACTTGGAGGTGTCTTGTGAAGTAGTTCTCTTGTAATATGAATGACTTAAGGTTGAAGTATGTAACCATGATAGTCTAAGTAAAGACTATGCCATGAACATGTTGTATCTCCAATGCTAATTAAATATATCTCATGTTGACTTGTGTTTATATGATTCTTGTGTTGATGATTATTCTATGGCTATGTTGATTGTGTTATGATCATGTTATTATCTCTTATGCTTATGTCTTATGTTGACTAACCATTTAAGATGATCTTATGATGTTGTGCTAGCTTTCATACTTGGTACATTTTGTACTAATGTATATTGACTACATTTTAACCAAATGTTGGATTGGAGGCTTGAGTTTCTTTGGAGGCTAGGTTTCAAGGATCTAGAAGAGTTGAAGACCTTGGTGAGTGCTCATAGATTTGAGTAAAACAACCACTTTTACCTTTATGTAATTTCTTTATGTGCTTAGACTATTGTACGGGTTGTGTCCCAATAGTCTATTAAAAATTGTATTAGATGGTTTGAGACAAAGAGTATAGAAAGACTTCCACTTGTTGCTTTTATGAAAATTGACTTAGATTTCAAAAGTTTTAAAATGTTTCGTATTTTCAATTTTGCTACCAATGTTATGATGCAAAGGGCTTGTATTAGGCCCCATCGGGGTCGACTACGCCGTGGTACGTCTAGAGCGAAGCCCTAGGTCGTGACAAACTTGGTATCAAAGCATAAGGTTTTGGGATAAATTTTAAGATGTCTCAAACCACGACTAAGTAGAGTTTTATTCAGTGGTGTGAGTCGCGACACTTTTCATGAATATGAGGCTATTGGATGCTTAGGAAAAAATCTCACTTCTTCATTCTCCAAGTCGTGCCATCGATCTATAAGCTTCTCTCTTATCCCTTATCCGATGGTCTTTAGGATGTGACTATTACGAGGGTTTTTGGTACAAGGAGTGAGGGAGAAAGGTTGGTTGAGATGCCAATTATGGCTATGTTACTTGGTAAGATTTGGGATGATAGACTTTGAAGTTATTTTTAGTATGCATGATGATTAGAAAAGTTTTTGTAGGCTTACTCCCAAGTGGGGGTTAGTGTGCCTATCTAGCAAGGTTATTGTGTGGTTATGTTTAGTTGTTGGTAGAACCTGACTTAGCTATGATGAGTTTTGAGTCATGTTGATAGATTGGTGGAATAGGGTGTTGGAGTAATGCCTAGATGGGTTGAGTGAATAGATTCCTCTAAGAAGGGTAGAAGTGTAATTCACCATGGTTTAAGATCATTTTATGTGGTGATGTGAAATCTTAGTGATGTTCATGAATTAGAGTTCCTAGAAATGTTCACCTTGAGAGGTGTGGTGGGTATGAGAGTTTAGTCCCGGTTTGTTAGGCTCCTGTGAGATCTTTAATGAGGTTAGTAAGGTTTCTTGTGAGTTTTAGTTGCTTAGTGACAACTTCTCTAATTTAAAAGTACCGGTAGAGGTCCTGGCCCGGCAGGTCAAGAAATAGAAGAACAAGGAAGTTGTTCCATAGATTAATAAGGAGTGTTATTTAGTAAGGAATATGGTTAGGAGTGCTACTTCGGAGGCCAAGGGCAAATGAGATGTTCTGATGTCCTCATCCTTTCCTTCTACACTCATTCAAGCTTGAGATGATAAGTTCCTCTTGATTTGCTTTTATGTGAAGTCATGTCTGAATAGTATGTTTCCATGATCTTCTTAGGTGATGCATGTTCATGAAATCATAGGTCTTGTTAGAAATGACTTAATTGCATTGTTTCCTCATGCTGTAATGCATTTGAATAAGACTTGCATATAGACTCCATGAGTTGATTATGAACATGCATAGTTTGTTGGAATTGAAGTTTCTTTCTTGATTGTGTGCATTAGAGGTAGTACATGCATAATGGGCTTCTAAGTTAGATTTTAGACTTTATGAACTGTTTAGAGTGTCATTCGAGGACGAATGTTCCCAAGTTGGGGATAATGTAACACCCCATATTTTAGTGAGTTGAGGTAGTGTGTTGTATAGTTTGTAGTGGAGTTTTGGAGTGTCGTATGAGGGTAAAAATCAAGATAAATGAGTCCCGTACTTAGAATGACATATTTAGGGGTTAAACGTCCGGGCACGACTCCCCAAGGGGTCCTTGAGGAGGACCCCAAAACTGTCAAATATAGAGACCCGCGGTTGCAAATGACGCCCAATAGATCAACCTACGCCCCATAAGTCATGGACGTAGGTCAGGCCTGAGTTCGCCTGCAAAATATGAGCCTCAGGTCCAAACCACGAACAAAGATCACGGACAGTAGTCCTATCCACGGTCTGTGGATGGCAGGGCGTGAATGTTGCCAGTTTTTCAGCTTTTAGTTTTAAATTAAGGGTTAGTTTAGTAATTAGTTTAAGGTTTAGGAGGGGATTTTAGTTAGTTAATTAACCTCCTATAGATAGTTAATATACCCTAAAATAATCACTTTAACTCATTCATCTTAGAACCCCCAAACTACTCTCAAGAACTTCTCTCTCTAGAAGCAAGGAAGAAGAAGAAGAAGTTGGCGCAGCAACTAGGTCAAGTTATCTCCATGGATTCACGCTTTGTTTGCCGCTTTGATTAACGGTATGTGAAGCCTATTCTATGGGTTCTTCCACCCATAGAGCCCTCATAGAAACCCCCCAATTGCGGATCAAAAACCCCATTCTAGCTAGGGTTGTTCTTACATTGTTGGTAGGATTTGGGTGTGATTCCAATCTAGTAGATATCACCCAATTACGATTGATTTTACTTTTATTAATGATAATATGATGATATCATGTGATTTCTATGATAAACCCTAATCTAAATTGATGAATGTGATCTTTGTAGGTTTATGCCATTAGAGGCAAAGTTGAAGGTTCAAATGTGATCTTCCTAATTCAATGTTATGTGTAGAAATTGATCAAAGTTTGGATCATATAATCGTGAATTGAACTAGACTATATTGTATATTATTGATCTTGACTTGTAAAGTTAGAATTGAACCTTGATGATCAATTAAGACTAGAATCATTTAGTAATGAGAGATGTGATCATTTACCTTGAAATCTAGGTATAAAGAAGAGATTAAGAAAGAAACCTTGAGAGTAAGGTTGTGATCTTGATATCTAAGGCTTTAGGGTGATGCTAATGTGATTATCTAGTGTTGCTAAGGCTTTGAGAGTAAAGTCTAAATGAGAATAGAAGTCTAATAGGTTAAATTGTGATGAAAGACATATACTCACCTAAACTACCTTATGAATGCTTGATAGATGAAAGTGATAGAATCACTTGAGCATAGATGGATTGTCAAGGACATCCTTCCCTGAAAGATGAGTGTTAAGCAAGGCTTAACAAGTAAACCTTGGGGTGTATGCTTGGCTACAAGTTTATATTGAAAATGATATGGAGTGTCAAACAAGATAGGTCCTGGACTCAAAGAAAAAAGAAGAACCACACCTAGTTGATGTGAGGACTATCATAGTTAAAGGGGGAACTCTTACGTAGTAGAGTATGGGTTTTCCCAAAGATAGGTCTCATGAGATGGGATCCTTCACATAGGTGAGTTACGGTTCCTAGTAGTAATATCCATATCCAATGAACTAAGACATGCTTGAGAAGCATCTCATATTGTTCAAAGTATGAGGAACTAAAACATGCTTGAGAAGCATGTCATAGTGTTCAAAGCATTATGAACTAAGACATGCTTGAGAAGCATCTCATAGTGTTCAAAGCATTATGAACTAAGACATGCTTGAAACACATCTCATAGTGTTCAAAGGATAATGAACTAAGACTTACATAATGAAGTAACTCATAGTGTTTAATAGTGTAAATGAACTTAGACATGCTTAAGATAGTATCTCATAGGGTTTATATGAAGAAGGAACTTAAACATACTTAAGAGAGTATCTCATAGTGTTCAAAGTATAAATGGAGTTAGACATGCTTAAGTAAGTATCTCATAGTATCCATACTAGTAATGAACTTAGACATACTTAAGATAGTATCTCATAGGATTCAAGTTATTAATAAACTAAGATGTGCTTAAGAGACTACCTCATAGTGTTCTAAAGTTAAATAGAGGAACTAGGTTCCAAACAAAGAAGTGTTAGCATAAGGACCTAAAGGTAGTAATTATCATGTATAGTATTATGGGGTGCTATCCATGCATTGCACAAGTATGACTTAGGGTCATTAAAGTGAAGTATTGAGATAGGATTGTGCTAGAGTTGCCTTTCCTAGTTATAGTTGACTAAAGGTGAGAGATTTCCTTAGTTATGACAGTTAAGCTAATAATGAGTCCAAAGTAGGGTTAATATGACGAGGATGCCTCCAAGGTTGTTCTTAGTGTGAAGGGTAGTATGGGATGTATTTCATGCATTGCACAAGTGTGTCTTGTGGTTACTTGTAAATATGATAGACTTATGGCATAGAGAATCTTAAGAGTTGACCATGTGCATAGATTATAATTAAGATGAGATGAAGACCTAAGTCTTGAATGTGAATGTGGACTATGCCCAAGAATGAACAAAGAGATGGACTTAGCTTGGATGGTAGTATGGGATGCTATCCTTGCATTGCACAAGTATACTTGGATGTGGCTTGTGAAGTAGTTCTCTTGTAATATGAATGACTTATAGTTGAAGTATGTAACCATGATAGTCTTAGTAAAGACTATGCCATGAACATGTTGTATCTCCAATGCTAATTAAATATATCTCATGTTGACTTTTGTTTATATGATGCTTGTGTTGATGATTATTCTATGGCTATGTTGATTGTGTTATGATCATGTTATTATCTCTTATGCTTATGTCTTATGTTGTCAACACTAACCATTGAAGATGCTCTTATGATGTTGTGCTAGCTTTCATACTTGGTACATTTTGTACTAACGTATATTGACTACATTTTAACCAAATGTAGGATTGGAGGCTTGAGTTTCTTTGGAGGCTAGGTTTCAAGGATCTAGAAGAGTTGAAGACCTTGGTGAGTCCTCATAGATTCGAGGACAACAATCATACCTTTATGTCATTTCTTTTTGTTCTTAGACTATTGTATGGGATGTTTCCCAAGAGTTTATTGTAAAGTTGTATTAGATGATTTGAGACAAAGAGTATAGAAAGACTTTCGCTTGTTGCTTTTATGAAAATTGACTTAGATTGTAAAAGTTATAAATTGTTCTGTATTTTCAATTTTGTTACCTATGTTATGATTCTAAGGGCTTGTATTAGACTTCTTTGGGGTCAAGTACATCGTGTTACGTCTAGGAGGTACCCCTGGGTCGGGACAGGTAAGGAGTTCCTTGTGGTTTGCTCCTTGTTTGTAGTAATGCGTGTTTTAGATGTTCTCATTATTTCCTTATGTTATGCATGTTCATGAAAACTTGTGTTTTCAAAGAAAATGAGTTTATATGATTGATTTTCCTCATGTTTTAGTGCATTATGTATGAGTTACCGATAAACTCTATGATATGAATTGATGAACATGCCTTACCTTGGAGTTGATAATTCCTTCTCGGATATATGTTTAAGTGTAGAGTTTGCACATAGACTCCATGAGATTGTGTTGAGCATTCTCCTAGATTAGAGATTGTAGTTCCTCCTTGAACATGAGTAAATTTTGAAATTGCATGCATATTGAGTTGCTACGTGTAGTTCCTACCTTCCCTTGAGATGCGTTGAGTATGTTTAGCTTGGAGATGAAGTTTCTCCTTGGTTGTGTGTACTTAGATAAGTTGCATGCATGATGGGCTACTAGTCTAGAGTCGTTTCCTTTAAGAGGTGTCTAGATTTCAATTAGAGGACGATTGTTCCTAAGGGGGAGATAATTTAACACCTTAAAACATAGTAGCCTAAGCAAGGGTCTAAGGGAGAGGTTACAAACCTAGGATTTAGCCTTGGCACCCTCCATGAAGTTCACACGAGTCGAGAAGGGCACCACGAGTCGTGGTGGTACCAGTAGACCTTAGGAAGTAGCTATCAAGGCTTCCTCAACTCCCACAACAATGGTGGGGACCAGAGGTCCTGGTGTCTAGGCAGTAGCTCGCATAAAACTTTCCTAATAAAGACCCTCCCTACGAGCCACTAGACGGCTCGTGAAGGCAACCATAGGCCCTGGGAATGGTTGTGGCCTTGTGTTAGACTTGGAGAGATAGAGGTGGCCAAGGGAGGCAACTAGTTGGTGACCACGAGAGGGACCACGTCTCGTGGTAGGCACCACAACTCGTGGTGCCCCTCATGAAGGTGGGGCAGACCCCTGTAAGTAAGGGGCTTAAGGGTCTTTTCCAGAATTAATTAGATTAAAGCTATGTTGTTTTACCCAAGTCTAGGAGCCCTATATAAGTCTTTTTTCAAATCCCAAAAGAGATCCCAAAGTCATCCTCTCAAATATTTTTCTCTTGAGAACTTGAAGAAGAAGAAAAAGTTGGAGCTAGGATCAAGGTCAAGTCTCCAATTCTCAAGAATTTGTGGGATTTGTAATGAATTTATGATGGATTTTCATTCATGGAATCCTTTCATCTATGGAGTCCCTAAGATTTCCCTAATTGAGAATATGAAATTCCCCAATTTGAGTTCGGGTTTCTTCCAATGTTGTGGGTATTGATGAATGTTGATCCAATTAAGTGGATTATGATTGTTTATGATTGAATTGATAGAATTCATGTTTTTAGGATTAAATTACATGTACCCATTCTTAACCCATGTCTAGAAAGTGGAAATTGATGTAAATGGGTATTATGCCATGAAAGGAGAATTTGTGGGTTTAGATGTATTCAATCTAGGATTGATTAGATACATTAGATTTGAGCTTATATGATTAGAATTGCTTGAGAGTGAAGCATATATGAGAAATTATGATTAGACATGTCGTGAGATTCAGGCATATATATTGCTTTAAGAGTGAAGCATGTATGATGAATTATGATTATTAGTGCTTTGAGAGTAAAGCTTATATGATAATGGTTGATTATTAAATGGAATGGTTATGAAAGGGATTTAACCACATGATTTCTTTTATGATTGTATGAATACATGAATGTGAAAGGTTTCCTCACATAGAATGATTCTAGGTTGAAAGATTTGCTCAACTAAACTGAATCAAAGAATTTATGAGTTATTATAGTAAGGTCGAGCTTGGATTAGCATAATGAGATCCTTCTCCAAGGATAGGTTGTGTAAGATAATGAGATGATTTTCCATTATAGCTTGAAGCGGTAATATGAGATCCATTCATGGTGTCTTGGGTTAGTAGAACTCATGGATAACTTGGGTTTGTAGAACTCATGGATAGCTTGGGTTAGTATAACTCATGGTAGGTTGGGTTAGTAAAACTCATAGTGGCATGGATTGAGAAATAGTACCCTTTCATGGATATCTTAACTTGGCAAGATAAGACCATTTCATGGTAGCTTGACTTGGTAAGGCCATACCATTTAATGGATAGCTTGGATTGAGAAATAGTACCCTTAAAGGTAGCTTGGACTAGCATGTTAAGGTGCTTTCCATGGTAGATTGGAAAAACATGATGAAGTGCTTTTCCATGGTCGCTTAAGTTTGTTGTATGAGACTCCCTCATGGATAGCTTTTTTTTGTAAGTGATACCTTCAATGATAGCTTGAGTTGGTAGTATGAGACACCCTCACGGATATCTTCGGTTAGTTAGTAGTACTTTTCCATGGATAAAGACTTAGCTTGGGTTGGAAATATTATATGCCTCCCATGGATAGTATGAATAAGTAAGGATTGACTATTCTTCAATCAAATTAGCAAAGTTATTATGAAGCAAAGTTACTTCAAGGAAGTATCATAAGTATGTTTAATATGAGGTTTACCTTGGATTGTTGCTTGAGTTGCCTTCCATGATATACATGACTATAGATGGATGGCCTAAGTTTTGAATAAGGATAAGTTGTGGTTACTATAAGAACTGTTCCTCCTATGTTGTAATTATTTATGTCCATTGATTATGCTTATCACTTATGTTGTCATCTCTTATGATTATGTTGATGTTTATGCAAGCTATTATATTTAGTACATGTTTGTAGTAATGCATACTCCTTCCTACATCTCTTATCTAAATGTAGGGTCTGGAGATATCGACTCTCATCCCCGTGGCTAGGATCTTAGTAGAATCGAGGATTGAAGATTTGTGAGTCCTCATAGCGTTCAAGGATTCGACCACCATTTCTCTTATGTTCTTTCATTAAATTTTTTGAACACTATTGTATGGGATGTGTCCCAAGATATTCATGTTGTAGATGGTTTGAGACAAAGTGTATTAGACTTTCGCTTCTTATATAAAAGACTTTGATGTTGTTAAAAATATTTTAAATTTCTACTCATTTCTATTATCTTATGTTGTGAAAGCTAAGTGACTTATATAAGGCATCTCGGGGTCTTTTTACAATGTTACGTCTAGGGTATACCCCTGGGTCGTGACATTGAGATAGCCCAAGGTAAAAGAGTTCGTTAATTTGAAGCAAGGGGAAATGAAGGTGAAAGATTATGATGTCATGTTTGTGAAACTATCCCTTTATCCCTAAGAGATGGTACTAGACATGAGGTCCAAGAATAAGGATGTTTGTCTCTAGATTGAGCAAATATGTGAAGAAGGAGTGCAAATATGCACTGCTGATTAATGATATGGATATGGATATGTCACGACCCACAGGTACCCTTTAGATGTAACAAGGCGTACAAGACCTCAAGAGGCCTCATACAAGCTACTTAGCTTCCATAACTTAAGATACTAGAAATGAGCAGAAATTTAAAACAGTTTCAACAACATGAAAGTATCATAACAAAAGCAGAAGTCTATTACAGTTTGGCTCAAAACCATCTGAAACATGAATATTTTGGGACAAACCCCATAGAATAATGTTCAAAACATAAAACGAATGAACATAAAAGAAATGGTGACCAAATCCTCGAATGCTATGAAGACTCACCAATCTTCAAGTCTTGTTCTACTAAGATCCTTGCAACAGGGATGAAAAAAATCGACATCGCCGGACCCTACATTTGGATAAGAAGTGTAGGTAAAAGTATGTGTTAGTACAAACATGTCCTAAATGTGATAGCTTGCATAAACATCAACATTAGCATAAGATTTAAACAACATAAGTTATAAACCCTGATCAATAATCTCATTTTAAAACATACTTGATACTTCCTTGAAGTAACCTTGCTTCATCATAAGTATGCTAACTTTGATTTGGAGTAGTCAATTCTTAGTTGTTCTTATTATCCATGAAAGGCACATCCTCTTGCCAATCCAAGGTATCCATGGAAAGATATCATCTCACCTATCCAATCTACAATGAAAAGGTATCATCCCCTTACCAATACAAGGTACCATGAAAAGGAATCATATCCTTACTAATCCTAGCTACCATGAAAAGGTATCGTATTACTAATCCAAAGCTACCCATGGAAAGGTATCACATTACCAATCCAAGCTATCCATGGAAAAGTATCATAGTACCAATTCAGGCTAGTTATTATTATCATAACTCATAAATTCATAGATTTATTTTAGGTGAGCAAACATTTCAACCTAGAATCATTCAATGTAAGAAAATCATTCACATTCATACATAAGCATCTAAATCATCAATTCATAATAGGAGCTTTAGTCTCAATGCCCTAGATTTCATACTCATCATATATGCCTAAATCTCAAGACAATTCTAATCATAAATAATTATATATGCTTCAATCTCAAGCAATTCTTAATGTATTTCATCAATCCATGAAGAATACAACTAAACCCTCAAATTTTCCTTTCATGGCATAAAACCCATTTACATTAACTTCATCCTTCTAGATAGGGGTTAGACATGGGTACATGTAAATCCATCCTTAAAACATGTAATCCGATCAACTCATCCATAAACAATCATAACCCAATCATTTGGATCAACATTGATCAATACCCACCTAAAAACAATTGGGCAATTTCTACATTTCAATTGGGGAATCATAGAGACTCCATGGAAGAAAGGACTCCATGGATGAAAACTCATCATTCCTTTAAAAAAAATCCCACAATTTCTTGACAAATAGAGACTTGACCTTGATCCTAGCTTGAACTCTTTCTTCTTCTTCTAGTTCTAGAGAAAGAAATATTTTAGAGGAAGACTTTGGGGATTTTGAAATAATTACTTGAATGGGTTGGTTTTGGGATTAAAATCATTTATATAGGGGTCCTAGACTTAGGTAAAATGACCTAAGCTTTGATTTAATTAAAATTGGAAAAGACCCATTTAGCCCCTAACTAACCGTGGATTTCCCCATCACCACGTGAGGCTCAACGGTCCGTCAAGCGTCACATGGCCCGTATTGGTGCTTGTGGTCCCTTGACCAGAGGCCTTACTTGCCACCCCTCAATTCCTGAAAACTAACTCTAGGCCACAACTCCTCTCAAAGCCCGTGGTGGCCTTCAAAACTTGTGAAGTGGCTCGTAGGGAGGGTCTCTATTTTGGGCAGCATTGCCTGGCTACTGCCTAGCCCTCCATGAGTGTCACCACGATCCATGGTTTCCACCACTAGGCATCATCGTGGTTATGGAAGGTGAAGGCAATTTTGTTGGCTACTTCCTAGGGCTACAGGCACCACCACGATTAGTGGTGCCCTTTACGATCCATGTGGCCTTCATGGAGGGTGCCAAGGCTAAATAATAGGTTTGTAACCTCTACCTTGGGCCCTTGCTTAGGCTACTACATTTCGAGGTGTTATATTATCTCTCGCTTGGGAACATTCATCCTCTAATGGAATTCTGGCCACCTTTTGGAAGTAAAGACTCAATACAAGCAGCCCATCATGCATGCAATATCATCTAAATGCACAGATCAAAGAGGAAACATCGACTTCAAGCTAATTTCACTCAATGCACTATAAGAAAGGTAGGAACTACGTCTAGCAACCCTATATGCATGAAGGTTCAAAATTAATCATGTTCAAGGAGGAACTACCATCTCCAAACTAAAAACATGATGAACACAATCTCATGTAGCCTATGTGCAATTCAATCTCAAAAAGCATAGCTAAAGCATGTTCAAAAACTCATCAGATGAAGTTTATTACAGCTAATACTCAAGACACAACAATATAAGGAGAATCAATGATGTAAACTCATTTTCTTTCAAATCACAGGTTTTCATGAACATGCATAACATTAGAAAATCATGGGAATATCAAAAACACACATGACTTCAAACAAAGAGCAAACCATGAGGAACTTATTACCTCAAGCTAGAGTAGGAGTAGAAGGAAACATATTACGATATTGGGACATAATATCGACCTCTGCCTCTCAAGTAGCACCGTTAACTAAATAAATCCTCCACAATACTTTCATGGAAGTAACTTCCTTGTTTTTCAATTTCTTAACTTGCCAGTCTAAAATTTTAGTCGAAACTTTCTCATAGGAAAGACTTTCATCAAGTCTCAAACCTTCTAAGGGAACTATGGATGTCAAATATCCAACACACTTTTTCAACATAGAGATATGGAAATCGGATGAACAAATGCAAGATAATTAAGCAAATCAAGCTCATAAGCAACCTTACCAACACCTCTCAGAATATTTCAGGGCCAAGAGAGTAGAGGCAAAGCAGTAAAAGGGGGAGTGCAAATGTTTGATAGGAAGCAATTGTAGTGAAGCCATGGAAACAGGATATTAAGCTTAACAAATAAATTGTGGATAAGCTGCCTCTATGGATCCAATTAATAGGACTGGAAAACAAATATTGGGGGAAATCTACTCTCACGAAGATTGCTGGGATAATAGGTGTCACGACCCAGGGGTACCCCCTAGACATAACATGGCATACTAGACCCCGAAGGGGTCTCATACAACACCTTAGCTTAATCATAACATAAGATCATAGAAAGTACAGGAAAATTTTAATCTTCTTAAAATATGCAATCAAAAACATCGGCAGATGTAGCAACAACAAACAAGGCGAGATTAGCATATGCTAGGGTATTGTTGGAGATTCCACTTAATAATGAATACCTGGATAGAGTAATGTTTGAAAGGAGATTGGGAGGATATTAGACCAAAAAGTGGAGTATGAGTGGAAGCAAATACTGTGTAGTAAATGCAAAAACTTTGGGCATGAACTGAAGGAATGAAGAAGGCACCATAGAGATGTAAATGCATACAAGAGTAGAAATACATAAGAACATGGAAATAAAAGGAAGCAAGTCAAGGAAGAAATAAACCAAATCATGAATGAAAATGGAGAAGTGAGCAACAGAGAGCCATTTATGGAAGTAACATCACGATGTAAAAGAATAATCACAACACCAGGACCATCGACCAACAATTTTGAAGTACTGAACAAGGAGCAGTCATAACCAATTCAGAAGAACAAAAAGGAGAAGGAGAATAGTATGAGGTTTGGATCAGTAGGGCAAAATAGGGAGGGGGTGTACCCATCCCTAATGGATAAAATAGGATTTTGGAATGTAAGGGGATGGTAGAGAAACAAAAGTAAATCCAGTTGTTTATGCATCAGTCTAATGTTTATTTGTTTAGTCTCCTAGAGACAAAAGGTGTCACAAAGGACAATGTAGCACCAGGATCTATGCATCAATAGAAAAGACTTTTAACATACCGATCACAACATCCAGGGAGCTCTATTGGTCACCTCGGTATTGAAGAGCATAAAAGTGGTTTTTCTTTGGGGCATTGGAGTTTGGACCGCTTGGAGGAGCTTGTTTATCTTCTCTTCCCTTAACCTTGAGTATCAGCCAATCTCTCATCTTGTGGCCAATCTTTCCACAACTAAAACACCCATCGGTGCCAACTAGGCACTTACCATTATGCTTACTACAACATATTTCACAATTAGGCCTAGCCACATAAGAACCACCACTATTACCTGAGCTATGGATGATGAGAAATATAAGAAGAAACATACTAGTAGAAAAGTTAAGAAAAATAAGAAGAAGATTAAACAAATTATATCTAGAATACAAACAACTCAATATCACAAAACTGATAACGACAAATTAGATCAATTAATAAATAATATATCTAAAATAGAATAGAAATATATTCAATATTTAAAAATACAATGAATAACAAGAATAACGAATATAGACAAAAACGTACTGAAATAATTATAGCAAAAAGACAAGAATTAGCACATAGGCAAAGTAGACAAAACAGTAATATATTCGAAGAAACTTGTAAAAAATCTATAGTAGCACAAAAGAAAACTATTTTATATCTATAGATACAGATAGAAAGTTTAGAATATAAACTTCCACACAATCTATAAATGAATAAAGAAGAATACGCAATAGATGAAAAAACATATGAAAACTATGACGGATTAAAAATAAAAATAATGTTTTCTAATCTAGGAACAAGATATAAGAAAATAGATGACAATCTATGTTTAATGTTAGAAAAAGAAACGGTAAAACTAGAAGATAGTTTAACTGCTATGATAAGAGTAACAAAAGAAAATGAAGAAATAGATAGAAAAACGGAAATTGAAAAAATAAAACAATAGGCAAAAAAGGAAGTACAACAATTAGAAGAAGTAAAAAATATTAAAATAATAGAACTAGAAAAAGAGCTGGCAATGTTAAAAGAAATGTATGAAATGAAACAAAAAGAAAAAGAACAAAAAACAAAATTAGCAAATGAGATAATTAAATTTAAAAAAAATTGCAATTAGAAGATGAATTAGAAGAAAAAGAAGAAAATAACCAAGATAATCTACCTGAAATAAGAATTGATGAAATAAATGACGATGATCTAGATGAACAACATTCGAAAACAAGCGAAATATATACGGGACTTTTAACAAACATAAATAATACAAAGAATTTAGAAGTAAATACAGGAGACATAGACATGGATGAAAAACCTAGTACATCAGGAATAAAAACCCCAAAAAATTTAAAATATTATAATACAAACTATGAACAATATGATAAAGAAAAAACTATATGGGATAAAAGATTGAATAAAAAATGGACACCCATACCAATAACTGAACAACATAATTTTTTAGATTTAGATTGTGTAGAAGATATAAATAAAACAATCCAATTATGGATGAGATATTTATCAAAACAATTAATAGATAACAAAATTGGAATGACAGAAACAATAGGATATATAGAAAGAACACTTATAGGAACAGTAAAATTATGGCTACAAAATTTATCAGATGAAAGTTTAAAAACTCTGAGAAGTAATAAAAAATCTAATGGTGAATTAGCTACTACAACTATGGAAATATTATATAAGTACGAAGTAGCTATAGGAAATAAATTTAGTAGTATGACAACAGAAGTAGAAGAACAAAATAGAGAAAAAATCATAAACAGGAATCTAATGACAAAATTAGCAATATGTAATATATGTTATATAGGTGAATATACATGTGCATTTAGAGAATACTATTATAAAGGAATATATAGCACAGAAGAGAGTAAAGAAATAAGAAAATTATATTTTACAAAATTACCAGAACCTTTTAATTCAAAAGTAATAAAAAGTTGGAATGAAGCAGGATTAACAGATACCTTAGGAGCTAGAATAAAATTCTTACAACGTTGGTATATAGAACTGTATGAAAAACATAAAGAAGAAATAAAAATGGAAAAAATATTACTAAAAACTTAGTATGTTGCAAAAATAAAACAACACCCCAATTTGGTTGTATGGATAGGTATAATAAAAAAAAAGAAACTATAAAAAAATATAGATCAAAATATAAATATAAAAGACCAAGGAGAAACTAATACGTAAAAAACTACAAAACCAAAAGACCATATAGACCAAAGAGAAAACTAACGGAATGTATTTGTTATAATTGTGGAAAATTAGGACACATAGCTAAAGATTGCAAATTACCTAAAAATCCAAAGAAAAAACAAGTATTAGAAAGCAATGATAGTATATATGAATTATCAAAAAACGAAATGGAAAATAATTCAGTAACAGAATCAGATAATGAATACTATATAAATGACTGAAACAGATATACAAATAATAACTAAAGAAAATCATCAAGATGAAGATTCTTTAGAACAAAAAATAATATTTCATAATAGCATATTTGAACAAATAAAAGGAAAAGAATTAGACCTAAGCGTAGAAAAAATATTCGAAATACCAACTATGAGAAATTGGTTTAAACGACAAAAAGAAGAGTATTATGTATAAAAGTCAAAGAGAACATATCATAGATTGTAAATACACCAAAGGAAAGGGTAAAATACAAATAATAAACAAACGAATAATAAATAAAGAAATACAAGATATTAAGGCTAAAAATCCAATTAAATATGTACATTTAGGAGGAACAGAAATATTAATAAAAGCATGTTTTAGGAAAGGAATAGATATACCCATAGAAATATACTTAGCGGATGATAAAATTATACAACCCATAGAAAAAAGTATAATAAGCGTAGTAAAAGGTAACCTCATATACGAAAAATTTAAATTTATAATAAGTGTTAACTACTCAGTAGCAATAAATGACAGAAACATAAATAAATCACTAGTAATATATTGGAAAATGTCACGGATAGAACTAGCCCCAAGAAGTAAAATATTTACAGCCAGATGTAAAAATTTATATGTTTTAACAACAAAACATAAAATAACAGCAAAAAATAAAATAAAATAAATAAAAATAGAAAATCCTTTTGAAAGAATAGTTACAGTCATAGATAATAATGATTATAGCTATAATGAGATTGATATAGAAGAAGATTTAGAAGTCGTAAAAGAAAGATTGAGTACATCAAAAAGAATAAACTACGAAATACCACAAATATCATCAAAAATGAGTACCTCAAGAAGAATAGATAAAACTCCACAAAAATCAATAGAAGAAGTAATAGAACCATATCATTAGTACATAACGGGAGTAATGGAACAACGAAAATTCTTAATATTAATAAATACAGGACAAGAAGAAAACTATATTATAAGAGAATTAGTAACAGAAGATGAAATAATAACCACTGAACAATTATGCCCTGAACTACCAAAGGTATTAATATATACCAAAAAAACTACAGAAAAGGAAATCATCATTGGAGGAGTACCAATAGTAATAAAGTTTAAAATATATCAAGGAGATAAAAATATCACTTTAGGAATAAAATGGTTAGAACAAGTAAAACCATATAATCTAGAAGACAACAGTTGATGATAAATTATAAAAATAAAAGAGTAATAATAAAAAGAACTTTAGTATGATAAAAATATGAAAATATATATACTTGCAAAGATAATAATAGAGGGATATTACAACAGATATTATACATCAATGATAGATAGAGGAGCACAAGCTAATATATGTAAATACAATTGTTTACCAGAAGATTAATGGGAAAAATTAAAAGCACCGATAGTAGTAACAGGATTTAATAATGAAGGAAACATGATCACATATAAGGCAAAAAATATAAAAATACAAATATGGATAAGATATTAACTATAGAAGAAATGTATAATTTTTAACTTACAACAAAAGATATGCTATTAGGAATGCCTTTTTTAGAAAAATTATACCCACATATAATAACAAAACACACTGGTGGTTCACAACACCATGTAAACAAAAAATAGGTGCAAAAAGAGTGAATAACAAAAAACGAAAAACAACAGAATGGATAAATGGTAGTGAAAAAATTACACAAAAATTAGAAAATATAAAAGAAGAATACCCTAAAATAGAATTAATTATATTCTCTATAGATAAAGTAAAAATAATCCACGATAAGTTAGAATTATTATATAATGAAGATCCTTTCCAAGGATGGGAGAAACACTAAACAAAAATAAAAATTGAGCTAATTGATAATAATAGTATAATAACCCAAAAACTATTAAAATATAATTTTAATGATTTAACAGGATTTAAGATATATATAAGCGAATTACTAGAAAAAGGGTATATACAAGAAAACAATAGCAAGCATACAAGCCCAACATTTATAGTAAATAAACATTATGAGCAAAAAAGAGGAAAAGTAGAATGGTTATTGATTATAGAAATTTAAATGTAAAAACTAAAATATATAATTACCCAATACCAAATAAAATATTAAAGATAAGACAAATACAAGGATATAATTACTTTAGTAAATTTGACTGCAAGTCAGGATTTTACCACTTAAAGTTAGAAGAAGAATGTAAAAAACTTACAGCATTTATAGTACCACAAGGATTATATGAATGGAATGTATTACCATTTGGATATAAAAATGCACTAGGTAGATATCAACACTTTATGGATAACTATTTTAAACAACTAGAAAATTGTGTAGTATATATTGACGATATATTACTATATTCCAAAACACAAGATGAACACATAAGATTATTAGAAAAATTTATACATATTATAGAATATTCAGGCATAAACCTAAGCAAAAAGAAAGTAGGCATAATGAAAAAGCAAATAGAATTTTTAGGAATACAGATAGATAAAAATGTAATAAAAATGCAAACACATAGAGTACAAAAAATAATTAACTCAAATGAACAACTAGATACAAAAAAGAAATTACAATCATTACTAGGACTAGTAAATCAAGTAAGAGAATACATACCAAAATTAGCAGGGAATTTAAAACTATTACAACAAAAATTAAAGAAAGATGTAGAATACCAGTTTGATAAAAAAGACGAAACACAAATACAAAAAATAAAACTATTGTGTAAGAACTTACCTAAACTATATTTTCCGGATGAAAACAAAAAATTTACTTATATATTAGAATCAGACGCCAGTGAAAAAAGTTATGGAGGAGTCTTAAAATACAGGTATGATGAAGAAAAAATAGAACATCATTGCATGTATTATTCAGGAACATTTACTAATACGGAAATAAAATGGGAAATAAATAGGAAAGAATTATATTTAGTGTATAAATGTTTACTATCATTTGAACCATATATTATATATAACAAATTTATTATAAGGAAAGATAACACACAAGTAAAATGGTGGCTAACAAGAAAAATACAGGATTCAGTAACTACAAAAGAAATGAGAAGACTAGTATTAAATATATTAAATTTTACATTTACTATTGAAGTAATAAAAACTGTTAAGAATGTTATTGCAGATTACTTATCAAGACAAAGCTACTCAGACTAAGAAAGAAAATACAATTGAAGATATACTCAAAGCCATTACTACACTTTGTATAAAAGTGGACAGTATGGACAATGAGATACAAAAGCTAAAGACTAATGAAGAAAATCTGAAGTATAAATCTAATACAGGTCAACAACATGACTGTAAAAATGTCACGAGAACATATATTGAAAATATATACAAAATTCAAACCTATTTAAACTGTAATCCTAGATCTACTACAACCAAAGAACCAAGTCAAGACTACCTAACCCAAAAATTACAAGGTTATAACAAGCTAATCGCACAGCCAA
Organism: Solanum verrucosum; assembly: GCF_900185275.1. Lineage (NCBI taxonomy): Eukaryota > Viridiplantae > Streptophyta > Magnoliopsida > Solanales > Solanaceae > Solanum > Solanum verrucosum. The sequence goes on from NW_026020038.1 coordinate 228,917, forward strand.
AAACTAACGCCAATTTAGTAAGGACATGTTACAACTATGGACTATTAAATACCGTATACACATACGACGGAGAAGAAATAAGTGGAATACCAGAACTACACAAGGTATTCATTACATATAAAAGAGTCACCAAGGGAAATTTATTTTATGTAAAGTTTTATACAGCACCAGTGGAGATATTATACGAAGAGATAAAAACGCCCAATTCAAGTTATTAAAATAGGACTAACCAAATAAATGATTATACTTGAAGATATTGGACAACAGGAAGAAATACAAAAAATAGAGATACCAAGTTTTTATGCCAATAAAAGAATAATTGGTATATCAACTATTATACAAGAGTTAGCAAAAAATTATTTGAACGGAAATGCTATATGGAGTTACTACTCTAGAGATCAGTTAATGATATATTGAAATTCGAGAGAACTAAGAAGAACAGATATAGATGAAGTGTAGCAATGGATTTTATCATTATTAAAACCAGAACAAAAACCTACGACAAGAGCACTCAAAACAAGATTTATTTTGCCAGAACTATTAACCAGATATTGCAAGCTAATTGGACACCAATACCCTGATCATATATGTTCAAAATGTAATGGAGAAGACAACGTGATTCCAGATGTCTAGCTAGAATAAAGTCTAAATAGATAAGAAGATACAGAAGATAGAGACAACTAAAGAAATAAAGCAAAGAAGAAATAGTTGGCCAAAAAGCCAAAAACAAATAGTATAAAATCATGTAAATTAGTCAACAAGTGTAGGGTAGTATACATTATTAAAGTATGTGCTTATTAAATGGTATGTGCATTATTAAAATAGTATGGACAAGTGTAAAGTGTGGTAGGTGGTGTGCATTATTAATAGGACAAGTGTAAAAGTAGTACGTATGCATTATTGTAAAGTAAGTGGTAGTGCATTATTGTGCAGTAAGTAGTATAGTACGTGCATTATTGTACATTACTGTAGACATATGATAGAAATTTCTTTCTATATAAAGGAATGTACATGTAACTTAATAAGCAGTCCTTGAAGCCTTCAATAAAATGAAGCAAGCTTTCCAAAAAATACTTTCTCAAATATTTAAATACTTAATAGATAATGGAGCTACCCTCAGATACCATGGATAAGCAAAAGGCAAAGGTATATTGTTCAAAAAATATGTAGAACTAATTTCATATATTCTTGAATATCATATATATGATTGAATAAATTTATGTTAGTTATTATGTATTAGAATTATTTGAATCATGATTTCTAGTTTATTAGCACACTGGAAATAGGGAGAAAACTTCTATACTATGCCATCCTAATGTAGAAACCGGTAGGCAAGGAAAGTCGTTTAGGGGAGTAAACAAAGTTGAGGCGCTGATAAGAAGGAAGTATCCGCTAAAGTACGATGCTAGTAGTGACTGGAGAACATGATAAACAGATAATCTAGTTCATAATGATCTAATATGAATTTAATCAATTATGAATATGATAGGAAGAAATAATTGAAAATAAAAACCTGCATGATAAAGAATATGACTACATACATGCATGATGAAATAATAAAAAACTATGAAACTTTAATCTTATATATACTTAAAGGTATAAAGATAATTGAATTAAGAAGAATCATATGGGAAAAATATTTAATGATAACGAATCAGAAGATATATTAAACCAACAATGGTATGAAATAGATCTACATGATTTAGACATCGAAAGAATAGAATGGTATGATTTAGAAATAAATTCAGATAAAAATGAACTACGAATATTTACAATATTGGACAGAAGCTATGAAAGACATAAAACTATTAGAACAATTAATGAAAAATAATCTACATATGTACCGAAGAACCCAAGATATGTTGTATCTAGAATACATCACAAATAATATTAAAGAGATATCAAGATTAAGACACTTAGCAAAAAAATATTATAATAAAATCATTAAAATGAATTCCTCACCTACCAAAAATGGTCTTGGAGCACTAGAAGAGCGTTGGTTGGAAAACCTTTTTGTCTAAACCTTGGTCGACTTTGTCCATCGGACCTAGCATTGGAGAAGTTTCCATCACCGGTTCTAGCTATTTTCACCTCCCAGTTGTTTTCCTTGAGTATTAACTCCTCAATTTGTTGAGGCTACACCATAAGCCTTGAGATATCCATATCATGGTGGAGCATCGTCGTACAACACTCTTTTTTAACAAAGTCGAACACACCCGTCAAAAACCTACTCATCTTATCCCTCAAATTCGCCACCATATTTTGAGCATACTTGGACAATTGAGTGAATTTTTAGGGCATACTCTTTAATGCTCATAACTCCTTGACTAAGGTTAATGAATTCTTCCACCTTAGCTTCCCTCAACTCTCGGGGAAAGAATCTATCAAAAAATGCCGATTTGAACAATTCCCATCCTTTCGGGCCAACTCCTACGGGTCTTCCACCCTTCCACTGATCATACCATACTTAAGCAACATCCTTTAGTTGGTAGGTGCCTAACTCCACCTTCTCTTCCGAAGACACTCCCATAATAGCAAGAACTTTATAAACATCATCGATAAACCTTTGGTGATCCTCTTCCACTTTGGAGCCATAAAATTTGGGAGGGTTCATTCTAGAAAAATGCCTAACCCTTGAAGTAGCCGAATTCACATTAGAATTCACCGGAGCTACTACTTCTCTATTGGCTTGAGCCATCAAGACTTGACACAACATTTGGATAGTAGACCTAAACTCTTCATGGGTCAGATTCTCAACCATGGGATCAACTGGAGTTTGATTAGCTTGAGGAGCTTCTTCATTCACATTGTCACCCTCCATTCTTCTAGCGTTAGCCCTCCGTGTATTCATATCCTAGAGAGACAAAAGAAGGATTAGGAGAGGGACTGTATAGAGTTAAACTCTAAGGTACGACTTAAGAGTAATGAAAGAACTGAAATTTCCTAAACATCTTGTTGCCTCTCATTCATAAGTGTTGTGCCCTTTACACTCATGAATAAGACTCTACTAGATTTGCTGATGAGACATCGTCCTAGAATCATTCTAAACCTCGTCCTCTGATTACCAAGTTTGTGACAATCCAGGGGTACCCCTTAGATATAACAAGGTACATATAACCTCGAAAGGCACCATGTAAGCCACTTAGCATATCATAACATAAAGTATTAGAACAATAAGAGTAACAACGCATCTCAAGTCCAAAAATTTTCATAAAAGAAAATGGAAGTCTAGACTTGTCTCAATTTAGCCATCTATTACTATAGTCGAAATGAAAAGGGCCCTAGCCCATATAACATAGTCCAAAATTGAAATCCAAGGAAAGAAACTACTAAATGTAAACATATGTCCTTGAATCATAAGGACTCACCAACAATATAGGAGAAATGATCAAATCCAAGCTTTAGCCACAATGATGATCGCCTTGAGAATCGGACCCTACACTTAGAGAAAATGTAGGAAAATATGGGTTCGTACAAAATGCACTAAGTATGATGGCCATGCATAGAACATTGAAAACATGATAAAAGGGACAATTCATTTGAATGCATGCAATTTACTAAGTTAAAACATCATTCTGAAGATAGTGGAGAAGCATAAGTCATAAGCATAATCAACTCATAGATCATCATATCATAAGGGGAACATATCATAAGTACCCTCTAACCATACTTGTGCAATGCATAAATAAGATCTCATAATCTCACCCATACTAAGTAAAGCTTCTTGAGTAACTATAGTTCATAATTCATATTCTTGTTCATGCTATCATAGTGGGGAATAAACCTTAACCGACAAAGATCATGTGAGCTTACCATGGAATCCGATGTCTACCCCACACCAAAAAGGGGTTGTCCTACTTGCCTAAAGTAGAACCATACTCTTAGCTTAGGTAGATCCACTAGCTAAATACCTATGCAGGCACATAATTTATGGGATAATGAGATTTCTACTACAAACCCAAACTCAACTAAGGTGTAAGGTTTCCATCTCATGAGTTACATACTTTGGGATCCCGGACTCAACTAAAGTAGAAGGAACCCATTTGGAAGGCCGGACTCAACTAGTGTAAAAGCTTTCATTGGGAAGCCGGACTCAATTATCGTACAAGTTGCCATATCATATTCATATCCACTCGGTGCTAAGCATTAATCCCACGGATTACTTATGAACTCTTGACTTAAGTTCACATTCATGGAAAATGTCTTAACACACAATCCAACATAATTCATACTATGACTCATAGATTCAATAGGTGAGAATAACCTTTCAACCTTAGAATCATCATATTGTGAGAAAACCTTTCACGTCATATCATAATCATACATAAATGTGTGTATGAGGATAAACTTCCAACAATACAACACTAGATCATAATCATATTCACTTTACTCTCAAAGTGTTCTTAAACCATATACTAAACTTCATAAATCATGCATAATTCTCATGCTTTGACATTCAAGGACCATAGATCATATTCAATCAACACATATAGAAGTACTACATTAGAAATGGATATAATCATAATTCAAGTAACCCAACTATCACAAGCATAATCTCATAACAGTCTTCTATAATCAACAAACCCACATCATAAGATCATAATTGAGTAATATGGGGGTTTCATGAGTTCTTGGGGATTTCAACATTAAAACCATAATAATTCATCAATTCAATCATAATATAAAGTAATTCAGGCATTAGAATCATTTTTGAAAGGAACCCATGACTTGGAGACAAGCCCTAGCTTTTAGGGAATTTCTATCTTTGAAATTGGTGTTTTGAAGGGACTCAATGGATGAAATCTATCCATGGATGAAGGACTACCGTACCTTAGAAATTGAATCCAATGAAATTGAGTAGAAAACCTTGCTCCTTGAACCCTAGCCCCAACTTTCTTCTTCTTCTTTTTCCTTAAAATCTAGAGAGAGAGTTTTTGGAGAGGAGATGAACTTTGGGAAATATTTGGGTGTTGTGAAAATATGACTTAGTTTAGGTGAATTTGACTTCAAATTACTTATATAGTGACCCTAAACTCACTCAAAACGATTTCGCTTTAATAGGACTTACATCGGAATTTTTGAAAACATCCCTCAGTTAAAGTAAGCTGCCAAGGACCACGTGGGGGTCCACGAGTCGGGGTCATGACCACGAGCCTTGATTCCCATGGTGGACTTGAGGCAGTGGCTAGACAATAAGTGCCTTTAGCCTACAAGCCCAAGGTACCTTCATAAGGGGATCCAGGAATAGTGGTCAAGGCGACGAGTCGTGGTCCCTCTCGTGGGCCTTGAAGTAGTGGCTAGGTCTTCAGGACTTGGCCCCTTGAGGCTAAGTGAAGACAACGACCATTCCCACGGCCCTTGGTGGCCTTCACGAGAGTCAAGTGGCTCATGGAGGAGGGTCTCATTTTGGGATGCTTTGAAATCACACTGCCTAGCCCACCACAGATCACACCACGAGCCATGGTCCCTACCACGAGCCTAGGTGGTGGTCATGGTCACTGAGGCAGTGTTTAGGGGAGAATGGACTTCACTAGTCGTCTCCCTTGGCCTTGACCATTTCCTTGACTCTAACCCCAACGTCTAACTCTAGTTTTAGCCTACTAGTTTCTGAAGTGTTACAAAAGCAAAGAGGAGTTGGTGTTCAAGGTAATGGGCAATGCTTAACACTTTAGTTTGGAGAATGTCTGGACTTGTCAGTGATTGAATTATTGTATTTAAAACATGCTTAAATGCATTGCCACGTCGTACCATGACCTTAACTAAGGTGCTTCATGGGAAGCAATCCAACTTTTTGTCATTTTTGAATAATGTTTGTTGAATGTATAGGTTGGAGCCCTTATTTTTAATGAATGGCAATTGGGCGAGGGATTGACCAATTTGGTGATTCGCCAACTAGGCCCCCAAGATCGTCCAACTGCATTGCCATTTCTAAGGCTAGGGTTGAGAGTCATTCTCGAATCGTTGGCAAGTTTACATTCATTTTGGTGGTTCATCGAGTTGAAGTAGCGAGTTTGAGTAATTTTGCCTTTTTTCCTTAACTGTAAAGTTGACTTTCTATAAATTTTGGGGAGATAAATTCGACTCGACAGTTCTCCAAGTGGTTCGGCGTCACCGATACTGTTCACCATTTAGCACGTGAATTGAAGAGTCTCTTCCTCTCCGATCCTTTCATTAAGTGACCCTTAGTTTCCCCTTTCTCATCTCTATTAGTTTTTATATGCATTGAGGACACTGCTTAGTTTCTCTCGATGGGGGTGAAAGTCTCGCAATTGTTAGTTTGGTTTTATCTCATTGATCCATCTCCTGAGTACTTTTATTTGTAAATGTTGTGGATGTTCTCTTGTACATTTGAGTGTCGGTTGTGGCCGATATCGATAACTTGAATAGTACTTTCGATGAACAATATGTTGTGCTAGTCCAACGAGGAAATTTGAGTTGCATAAGTCTTGTGTGAAATCTTAGCATCTCATTGTGACTAGCCGATTTGTTGAGATAAGTTTTAACAATGACTGTTTCACGCGAGCTTAACCTGTAGAGTCTTGATCGATGATTGTGGTGAGGGTTACTTCAAATATATGCATGGTTATATCTAGAACTTCCCCCATTGATCCATTGACTTTTTTTGGTGAATGATGGAAATGATCTTAGGCATAAATCTTTGAGAGTGAACCAAATTGTTATACCTTTTGTGTGCCCACCTTGTGAGAGTGCGAACCTAGCTTGACACCATTTGAGCCTAAACTTTTCTTTGGATGAAACTTGAACACATATGGCCTTTTCCTCCCCACCTAAAACCATCATGAATCATTGATATGGTTGAATAGCCAACTTAGGCTAAAAGCCTAAGTTGGGGGTGTGGTAAAATTGAGGAAAGAAATTGAGCAAGAAGTTTATGAAATCCACAGTTGAAGACTTGTGTAGAAGAAAAAGATGAAAAATATGGAACCCCTCGGTATAAAAAAAGATAGATAAAGAAAAGCCAAAGAAAAGTACTAAACAATTGTATAAATTGTGCATTGGTGGAAAGAAAATGGGGTATCCGATGATCTATACCAAAATTTTGTGTTTAAATATACCAAGGGTGGTTATGAAGATGAAAAGAACGAAAGAAAAGGAAACTATGTGAAATTTGAGACATGTTTCATGAAGGAGGAAGTCACTAACACAAAATGATCATACCTTTACCGTCAACCTAGTTAGAAGCCTTGAAAGACCTTGGTGATCCCGCATAAGCCGAATGATGTGTTTATTAGAAAATACAGGCAAGCCTACGGGTAAAATTATGCATGTTTATCATTGAGAGTGTGAGAGTTGATTTTGATTCCTTAAATTTAAATCTTTGATTGGCTTCGTGAGAGCTTGGAATCATTCTTCGCGTGAGGGCATTCGAATAATCTTGTTGAGCATGCATTTGCATTTAGAGTGAGCATTGTGAGCTTGAACTCTATTTGATGATGGCTACTCATAGTTTGTACTTTTAGTGTACAATTGAACATTGCATGTGTAGATTGAGCCTCGTGTGCACTCATGTTTAGTCTCAAGTAGCAATATTTGTAGACATCCTTATTGGCCTGATTGATCTTGTGTTTTACTTAAGCCAACCAAAATTTTGAGTTGGGGAAGTTGATGAGTCGAGGATTTTCACTCATTTAGGGCATATTATTCAACGACTTAGTGTCCTCAATTAATTGAATGCATGTATTTTAATGCATTAATTAGCTAATGGGTATTATTAGTTTCTTATTTTAATATTGTTTTGAAGGTGGTTTAATTAATTGTTCATGCTTTAATTGACGAATTGCAGTTGTAAATGCAATTCTAACTTAGTTCTCTATGCTTGCTTTAGAAAGAGGTAGTAGAGTAGAATTATTGGTTGATAGTTGTATTGATTGCATCTTTAATATCTAGCTTGGGAAAGTGTGTTTGATTGCATCTTTATAAATCAAGTTTGAAAGAATGGATTAATTAAGGCATTGGGTTGTTTGGTTGTGTTATCCTCGTTGAGGTTTGAAAGAACTCACTTGAAACGAAATAGTTGATTGAGAAATGGTTTTGCCCTCAATAACTAGCCTACCCACTGAGATTCAACAACTTTGAGCAACTAGTAATCACCCATTACGCAAAATTGGGATTCAACTTATCACACTCCTAAGGTCCAATCTATACTTGTTTACTTCCCATGTTATTTGTCTTAAATTGGTTATCCAAATCCCCCCCATTTGATATTAATCGTTGAAACTTTGTGATTTGTTCTAATGTTGCGAAAACATCAGCTATACAAATGATTTGGACACATCTTTACTTCCTTATTGAATTCTTTATTGTATCGCTCTTTGTGGGATCGACCCCAACTCTTAGTTGGGTTTATACTTGTTAGCGACCACTTACAGTTAGAATTCGATGAAGTGTAGTAGAGCGTTATCAAAAATCCCTAGGTGATAAAGGATAGAAATGGTATAGTCCTTCAGTAGCTCTAACCACCTGTGATGTCTCAAATAATGGTGCCTGAGGATGAAAATATACAGAAGGCTACGAAGGTTAGTGAATACCTCGTAGTGAACTCCATACAAATAGGGCCGCAAAATCATATATGCAAAGACTACCGCTGCAAACTCCAAGTCATGAGTGGGGTAGTTTTTCTTGTGAAGCTTCAGCTGTCTGAAAGCATAAGCAATAACCCTACCCTGTTGCATAAAGACATAGCATGTTGATTAGTCGGGGATTTCAAATCATTTAGGGCTTAATATTCAGAGTTTTAGTGTCCTCAAAGACTATTTTATGCTCTAAACTAACAACCCAATACCCACAAACAATCAAATCAGTAATCTTGGTTTTAAAACCTCTCTCTCTCGCAAACCAAAAACACGAAGGTAGAGTTCAATTCGCAACTACAACTCTTTGTATTAAGCCACAATTACTGAATGAAATCACTTTTAAACAACATTTACACTATCAATTAACAATACCCTGCAGCTAAATCAACCCATAATCACACCCCAAGAATTGGGGTTTTAGCTAGACATCATAAAAAGATAGAAATCGTTACCAAATTGTGTTTCCATCAACTAGGTACGATTAAAGGTCTAAGATAAAGAATCTTCAACACCCACTTTCAATTTCGCAGAAATGGAAATTTTCAAATATTCAAGACTAAGGAAATATTGTCTCCAAACTCAGTTCTAAGCTTTCTAACTTAAAAACTGAACAATAATGAATATTATTGAATGTTGGATGCTAAACTAAGAATTTAAAAATGTATTTATAGTCGCCAAAATGTGGTACGAAGGACCATTCGGTGCAATAAGACGGGATCGCTGATCCACTCGGCGATCCACCCTTTGGTCATTTCCATCGCCTCTTTGCTTTGGCCATCAACAACTTCAAGCTATGTAACTTTGGGCAAATATGGCACTGCATCGCGGAACCATACGGTGACTCGCCGACGGCTCCTTTTTATCGCCCACTTGATTTTCTCCTTCAAGGCTTGGCACACTAGAACATTAGGCGAGATCACAGCCATTCGGCGACTCGCCTAATGGTTTTGGCGATCCTCAGGCCTTCTTTTCTTTGTTCTTTCAGCTGCCTTGTTCCTTTTTGCTTATTAGTGTCTATGCTTTGTTCCTCAATCCAAATACCTAATAATCAAGGATTTACATTAGTTATTGGCACAAAATATGCATTTGAGGACACCAAATCGATTAAAATAAAGCCCTAAATGAGTCCAAATCGTGGACTCATCAACACCCCAACTTAAACTTTTGCTTGTCCTCAAGTAAAACTCAAGTTCAGTAGTTCAAAAAGGATGTCTCAAGAAGTGCTACACAGACTCAATTATGAATGCACACAAAATGACTCAACTTACTCATGCAAGGATCAATTGGCCACTCAAAGATTCAAGTTCTGACTCACCATTATCAAAGATTCTCAAGTTCACAATACTTTCTTCAAATGCAAGTTCAAGCTCAACAATGGTATTCAAATGCCCACACACAAAGAATGATTCAAAATTCACAAACAATGGTTCACAATTTAAAGCTTCGAAATCAAATGCAACGCTCACACTCACAAAAATGAACAATGCATGAATCCACCCATAGGTTTGCCATTATTTTCCAATCAACAATTGTTTCAGCTCACTCTAGATCAAAAAGGTATCTCAAGGCTTGTAACGGGGCTGAGTGGAAGGGTATGGTCATTTAGTATCAATGGCTGCAATCCACATGAAATATGGTGTGAACAACACTTTCTTTCCTTTTTTTCATCATTTTTATTCGTGCTCACAAGTCACCCCATTATTCACTTTCCATGGACTGTTGGAAACCCCATTTCTTTTTGTATCTTCACAACTTTATTCCACCACTTTTTTTTTATTCTTTTTCTTTTTCATTCTTTTCTTCTTCTTTTTTATATGGAGGGGTTCCATTCTTCTCAAAACCATGGGTCAAAGGGGAATTTCTTGCACTTCTTGATTTACCTTCTCTTTTCACCACACCCCTAAGTTGGCTATTCACACAAACCACAAATCATGAGGATTATGGGTAATTGATCAAGAAAGGTCACAATTTGATCAAGTTTCTTCCAAGAAAAGGCGAAGGCTCAAAGGGTATTCAAGCGGGGTTCACACACTCACAAGGTAGGCCACAAAAAGAGGTATAATGTCAAATTATTTCACACTCTTCAAAGTTGCCTAAGATCATATCAAGATATTGCATCACTTAGTCAATCGGACCAACGGGGCAAATTCTAGGTGACATCACACATGATTCACCGTAAGCTCATCACACAAGGCATTGACACCAATGTAAAACAAGAGTCAACACTTTCCCTAGAGTGCAATGTTCATCACAAGAGACTCAATTTGATACTTGGCTAGTCACAATGAGATGCAAAAAGTTCACATATGGTCTATGCAACTTCATTTGGCCTCATCATAGCTGCACATTCATTTTTGTTCGATTATGAGCACTATTCAAGTCATCGGTATTTATCATGGTCGATACTCAAATTTGCAAGAGATCAACCACATTCAAACATAAACAAGAGGTGTGGCACAATTTTTTCGGAAGGGTCCAAAAATCATTTATCGCTAAAAACACGGAGTAACAGGCTCAATCATCCACAAAAGTAGTATAAAACACAATTATAGCTCAAAACCCAAATATATACACAAAACATAATCACAAAAGGTCACAAAAGGTAGGCCTCTGCCCACCACAAATAAAAATCATTTGTTCTCAAATGCAAGAAAAAATATCCAAAAGTAAAAAGAAAGTAAGATAGAGAGGGAGGTAAAGAAGGGATCCTATCTACTCACTCACTCTATCTCTATAGGACTCAGTGCCCGATGTAGTGCTTGGGACTTGGGCATCAGTGCCAAGAGTCACCTCAGAAGGACCAGCTCCTAGTCCATGGATGTCTCGATCAACGATGTCTGGATTACTGACTGTACAATAGTCTCCTCCAGATATGGCAGTTCTCCATAAATGCTCTCCTCATTTAGCTTTATCTTTTCCTCATCGATCTCTGCATCCGAGTCATTAATTGTTGCATCATCCCTATGCATATCTCCGGTGGTAGCTGGAGGAATCTCTGAAGTCTTAGGGGTGTCCAAATCATCTGCACCCTCCAGTAATGAAATGAAGTCGGTAGACATTAGATAGTCTACGTCCTTCCTCAAATCTGTTATTTTGACTTCCAAACCCGTCACCTCAGAGGTCTCCCCCTACCTAGCATCACAAACCTCTACTCTCGTGGTGAGAGTGTCAATAGAAGTCTGGAGGGGGGTCAGTGTAACAAAAATAGCAGCCTCAATCATCTAGGGAATAGATCTCTCTAGCCGGGTCACCCTCAGATCAGCTGAATAGGATAGATGCCCCATCTTCAGGATCATCGTCTAAGTAATCTTGGCTGGCTGGGACGAGGTGGAGGTATTAGGGACCTTTGAAGGAGTAGAAGGCACAGAAGTACCTGAAGGCCCAGAGGCCATAGTAGGCAAAGATGCCTCTACAGGTATAGAATTGACGTCCACCTCCGGGGATATATCCACCAAAGCTGATCTCCTTCTGTCACTCTCGAGTGTACTCAGCCTCAATGCGTCGGAGGTCACTAGAGGAAGATGGGGTAACCTCAGTATTTCTAGTTGGATCCCTACGAAATCCAGAATGTTGTCATAGCTCCGTGATTAGTACTGAAAATGGTAGAGAAGTCTGCCTCTGCTTGGCCCTCATGGCTATCTCTTGATCAATGATAAGTCCTAAGTTGATGCTCTTCTTAGAAATAATCCACCCAAGGCAGGCCGTCTTAGGATGACAGAGAATGGTCTTTTTCTTGGAAGGCAAGAGCTGCTAATGAATCCAAACCAATAACGTGCAACTACACTCAAGTCCCTCTACCCAATCGGGACTCCTACCTCTATCTACGTCGGGGTGGTGTGTGAGATGAGTGGCGCTAGCCAGCCCTTAAGCTCATCCAATGAAGATGTGACAGTAGTCAGGTTAGGGTAGTCAAAGTCATACCCCCAGTCAAGTACAGTGTTGAAGTACTCGCTATTACATTCAACCTCCTTACTCTGGAGCAACAACCGACTTAATCGTTCTGAACTCGATGGCCTTATTCTTGATTTTTAGAACCAATTCACCATATGCTGTATAGAACTCCTGGACTCATGAAGGAATATAGGGGACTCGGGGCCTGTTGAACTGCTCAAATTTGTGAAAGTGGAGGGTGTCTCTAACATCTGAGAATTTTCCTCTAGGTTCGGTCACACTCCATACCCTTTCAACCTGTTGAGAAGCCTAGGAAGAGGGATGACTGGTGGCAGAGGAGCCATAGGAGGTGTCAGAGCTGGCACAGAGTCTGCTAGTGTGGGGACTGGAGGGACTCTAGCTGAGTCAGGGCGAGATCTAGCCCAAAGCTCAGCCTGCCGGGACTGTAAAGACTGGTCTTCCTCAGGCTTAGATAAAATAGTCTGGGAGCTAGTAGTCACCCTGTCAAATGTGGGCCTCTTTCCCTTGCCTTTGTCTCCCGGTGGAAGCTCTTGCCTTCCTCTTTTTGGAGGATTTGATCCCCTGCGTTTCATTGAATGTGATGCCTCGAACTCTTTTCCTAGGTGACATGTCAATGTTGGTCCGTACCATTTCTACAAACACATAAAAAAGAATTATAAATATTTCAATCAAAAGCACACTAAAGTAGTTGCAGACAGACTCGCCAAACCGTTCAGCGAGTCGCCGAATCACTTTGGCGGGGTAGATCGGGCTCGCCGAAAGGATTGCCTCAAAATTCTCAAAAGAAATTGGCATGTCGGCAATGGGAAGGTCTTTCGGCAAATCATCGACAACATTTGGCATGCAAGGATTAGCTCATCGCAAGTTACAGTGCAAAAAGGGTTTAGGGGTGCAGACAAAGGGCAATCAAGAAAACTTTCGGTTAGACGTCGAGTGCCCTCAGCGACCTCAAGCTTCTTACCGAAACTTACAGAACCAAAATACTCATTTAGCATGAAATTAAAGGTGAGATGGGGAACTACGATAAATTGCCGAGTGGTTCGACGAGCTCGACATTGCTCACCAAACTACTGAACGCGCTTACTTTCAACCCAACTTCTCAAATTCAAGCCCACAACCCCCGAAAACAAAATCAAAGCATGCACTTATCAATTTAAACTTAGACCCAATACACCCATTACTCCGGGATACTCAGACTTTTTGCAATTTGGCCAAATTTGGCCATATGATGACTTTTGCACTTAAGAATGACGTCATCCGCTCTATCATTGGGTAAATTACGTCATTTGGCACAAACACTGGTTAATTAGACTTCACCTGACTAGACCCAACAACATGCAAGAACAATGCCACAAGATTAATTAATTTTGAGGCACAAAATTATGGGAATTCCCATTATAGGCATTACGGGCAAGAATATTGAGTTCAAAACAGGCATACACAAAAACAATTAAAATCAGAGAGGCCCACCACACATCACGAAAATAAGATGATTGCAAATGAGTACAAATTCGATAAAAATAAACTCGGGGTTCAGAAAACCAACCTTATATGCCGATTGAACAAGATTGAAATACTAGGCGGCAAAGTAATCCACTCAAAAAACACAATTAACGACTAAAACACTCTAAAAATTCAAGAAAATATAGAAACTAATGTCTGGGTGTGAGTTTGGGAAGATTAAAAGTGACGGAATGTGAAAGAGTTGGAAGTTTAAACCTTTGGCCTTTAAAAAATCGTCCAGTTCTCACCCATTCGACTACATTAGTCATGCTCGCCGACCCACACAGTGACACGCCGAATGGTCACCTACCTCTCCGAGTTTTACATGACATCAAATTAGTGTGGTGGTCCAAACGACTGACTAGATCACGATTGCTGACCTGGTCGGCGATTCGCCAAATTGCTCCTGGGCTCGCTGTCTTTACACATTCCAATTTAAAATTGTCTTGAGTTTAACGGCGGTCTAGGTCGGGCTCGCCGACCTCTTCGGTGACACACCGACTGGACCTTTATCTCACCAACCTACACTTTTCAACCACTTTCCACCATTTGATATGCACATTCAACACACCATTATTTCAAAAATTAAAAAGAAAGAAAATTAAACATGGGTTGGCTCCCAAGCAGTGCCTTAGTTAACATCGCGGCATGACGCAAGTCCATACTTAAACCTCATTCTTGGGGTTAGCCATAGTATCACTAGGCAAACCCCCTTGCTGTCTCAGGTTCAAATGAGATGAGATATGACCTATTTGGGTCTCCAATTGCTTGTTCGATACAGAAAGGAAGGTAACAGTGTGGCTAAGGATCGACACATCATCTTTCATTTCATTCAAAATCTTGTCTGACCCCTCAACTTTGTTGAGGATACGAGAAAGCATATCCTCAGACCGTCCACCTTCCTAATCCTTTGGCTTTTTGTGCTCATGGGAAGGCACATACCTATCCTTCTCCCCATCTTTCCAATTTCGATTTCAGTCTCTCCATTTTCGATATAGATCTTTCCAATCTTCATCCCTGTTCCAACCTTGGTTACCACTCTGCCTCGGGTAGTGTGAACGATAACGACCACCTTGGTTGGCTAGGAAATTCACCTCTTCATTATACAAGGCCTCAAACTTGGACTCATCTAGATTAGCACACCCGACACCCACGACATTGACACCATGAGCACCAGCTCCCATGATATTTTTAGACAAAATGCCAAGTTGTGTCATTATCTTGGTTATGTTTTCGTCCCTTTCTTGGTACTTCTCCATCTGTTCCTTGGTCAATTTGAACGTGAGGGGGGAGACCTGGTCACAGGTATACCATGCCCTGTTTATGGTAGTCATGCCATCCAAGAGCTGAGCCGCTATCACAAAAGGTTGCTTCATCAAACCTCCCTAAGAAAGTTGGTCAGCAACACCCTTATTTACCGAGTCAAGACTCCGATAAAAATACTGCAGCTACACGTTATCAGGCAAGCCATGAGTTGGGCATTGAAACACCAACTTTTTGAATCATAGCCAAGTTTCATGAATTGGCTCGCCTTCTAGACGCTTAAAGCTCTGAATGATGTCCCTAAGAGTCATCATCTTCGAAGGAGGGAAATATCGCACATTAAATGCGGTGACCAATTCCTCCCACGAAGTGATTAATTCACGTGGCAATTCAGCCAGCCACTTATATGCCTCTCCCATTAAAGAGAACAGGAACAACTTCAATTGGACCAACTCTTGGGAGATGTACTTGAATGAGAATGGTCCGCATACATCCATGAAGTTTGTAATATGCTCTTGGGGATCCTCATGAGCAAAACCACTAAAAAGCCCCTTCAGTTGCATGAGTTGCAACATAGAACTCGTGATGTGGAACACCGCATTACCTTCGGCCGAAGGCAAGCGAATGGCACCAATACCACCCATAAGATAGGGGTCATTAGCATTAGGCTCATTGACATTATTGAGGTTTCCGATGTCATCATGATGGCCTACTTAGTTGCCATTGCTGTCGTTCACACTCATACTTCCTGCTTCAACACAAAAACAAGCAAAACAAAAAAAAAATTAAGTAAAGTATCACTATAACTAACAAGAACAAAATTCAACTTAACTAAAAATTCTCAAGTAAAACCACTCCCCGGCAGTGGCGCCATTTTGATTACTAACGTTTCGAAGACACTTCATCCAATACTAAGCGTCAACGATCATTAGTTATAATATAACCCAACTAAGTGAGTTGAGGTCGAATCCCAACGGAGTGGTACGTATTTGAGAATCAATAGAAAAGCATGAATACGCTCAAGTCAATCATAGGTAATAACATTTACGAATAAAAGCATGGCTCAAGTTTGGGGTGACACAAGTGTCAAATAATAGGGGATTTAGTTTCAAATATCAGCTACAATAGCAAATAACACGAAAATAACAAGTATGGAGACGGGATCTTGGGATGTGATTGGATTATGGGCTAAGGTAGACAAATCGGTGATTTCAATTAATAGTGAAGAGCTATAAATCAGTGAATAAGCTAGACTTTAGTGGGGATAAATTTTCTCATGAACAATTTACCCCGAATCAAATTGGTTTCTCTCGTACACCAATATGCAACAATTAAGAACAGTCATCGCTTTAGTCCATTCACTCTCTCAAGCAGAATGTGTGGAAAAGGGTTTAGGGTTCACTCTCTCGAGCTGAACCCATGACAACCCAATACCCACAAACCATCAAATCAGTAATCTTGGTTTTAAAACCTCTCTCTCGAGCAAGCCAAAAACACGAAGGTAGAGTTGCATTTACAACTACAACCCTTTAGATTAAGCCACAATTACTGAATGAAATAACTTTTAAACAACATTTACACTATCAATTAACAATACCCAGCAGCTAAATCAACCTATAATGATATAATCGCACCCCAAGAATTGGGGTTTTAGCTAGACATCATAAAAAGATAGAAATTGTTACCAAATTGTGTTTCCATCAACTGGGTACGATTAATATTGTCTTTAGAAAGGTCTAAGATAAAGAATCTTCAACACCGACTTCCATTTTCTCAGATATGAAAATCTTCAAATCTTCAAAGCTAAGGAAATATTGTCTCCAAATTCAGTTCTCAGCTTTCTAACTTAAAAATGGAACAATAATGAAAACTATTGAATGCTGGATGCTAAACTAAGAATATAAAAATGTATTTATAGTCGCCAAAAAATGTGTTGCAAAGGACCATTCGACACAATAAGTTGGGATCGCAAATCCACTCGGCTATCCTCCCTTTGGTCAATTCCATTGCCTCTTTGCTTTGGCCTTCAACACTTTCATGCTCTGTAACTTTGGGCGATATAGCTCTGCATTGTGGAACCGTTCGGTGACTCGCCGACTGCTCCTTTCTATTGCCAACTTGATTTTCTCCTTTAAGGATTGGCACACTAGAACATTAGGCGAGACGATAGTCGTTCGGTGACTTGCCCAACGGTTTAGTCGATCCTCAGCCTTCTTTTCTTCGTTCTTTCAGCAGCCTTGTTCCTTTTTGCTCATTAGTGTCCATGCTTTTTTCCTCACTCCAAATACCTAAAAATCAAGGATTTACATTAGTTATTCACACAAAATATGCATTTGAGTACAATAAATCTATTAAAATAATGCCCTAAATGAGTCCAAATTGTGGACTCATCAAAGCCATAGTTATTTCGCCGTGTGGCTATGAAGCTGAAATTTGGGAACGTATAAATGCAATTTTCAAAATAAGAAAAAGGAGTTCTGGTGTTTTTGAGAAGTTCCCACATTGTCGAGTTCTGGGTTTTTTATCCTCAACATCCTAAATATTGTTTTTACACCTTTTTAGTAGAGATTTAGGCTTGTTTTTTATTTTGAGCTTTAGTTGGAGCATTTGAAGACTCGTAGATTGTTACCTCATCTGATGGAGAACATAGTTGGCAACAAGTTCTTGCTTTTTATGATGTTCAGCTAAAATCCCCATTCTTGGGGTTGTGATTATGTAATTGAATGATTCAATTAGTTTTCGGGTGTTAGTTTTACGGATTTTATTGTTGATTTGAAGCGTGTTCAATTAATAGTTGAGTTTTAATTGATGAATTGTAGTTGCAAATGCAATTCAAGTTAAGCATTCTGAGCTTGCTTGAGAAAGAGGTTTGAGAGCTAAAACGATTGATTGATGCTTGTAGTGATTGGGTAATTGCAAACTTAGCTTGAGAAAGCGGGTCTAAATTAAATCCTACTAATCTAGCTTGAAAGAGTAGATTTATTGAGGTATTGGGCTATTTATATGTGTTATGTTTGTCGAGGTTCGAGAGAAATTGCTTGATTCGTGATAGTTGATTGAGAAATTGCTATTGCACCTAAATCTTAGCCTACCCACTAAGATTCAACCACTTTGAGTAAATAATAATCACCCATTTTGTGAAATTGGCATTCAATTGATCACACTCCCAAGAACTCCCTTCTACTTGTGTACTCCTGGTTGTTTGTAGTTGTTAATTGTTCACTAAAATACCCAATCTGACATTAATTGTCAACCCCTTGTCATTTATTTTATTGTTTCAAAAATGTGTACTTCTACAAACAATTAGAACACTATTTCACTTCATAACTGAATTATTTACCGTATGACTCCCTGTGGGATCGACCCCAACTCTTAGTTGGGTTTATACTTGTTAGCGACCACCTACCCTTAGGGATGAAGTGTAGTTGAGCTTTATCAAAAAATGATGCCACTGCTGGTAAATTGGTGATTACAGTTCTTTCATTAAAGTTTAGTTGTGAAAAGATTTTGTTGTAGTTGAATCAAAGTATATTTGTTCGTTGTTTGGTGCTCTTGAAAAGGTAAAGAAATTTGTGTTAATGTTAGCAATGCTAGCCAACTTTCGCACAATGATGACATCGTCAACTTGCACGATGTCAATGAAGATCAGTTGGGAAGTGCAGCTGCTATTTGATTGCCTCCAACTGTAGGCAATGCGGTGTTTCATGTGACTAGCACTATTTTGATGTTGTTACAAATGAAGGGACTCTTTGGAGGTCTTGCTACTGAGGATCCTCATGACCATATCTGAAACTTTGTGTCACGACCCAAGGGTACCCCCTATATGTAACAAGTCACATAGAACCCCGAAGGGCACCATGTAAGCCACTTAGTATATCATAACATAAGCATAGAACAATAAAGAGTAAAAATGCATTTTAAGTCCAAATTTTTATAAAGGAACGCGGAAGTCTAGACTTGTCTCAATTAAAAATCTAATATAATAGTGGAATCAAATAGGGTCAAAGCGCATACAACATAATCTGAATGTCAAATACAAGAATGAAACTACGAAATGACAATATTCATCCTCGAATCATGAGGACTCCCTAACAAAGCAAGGAGAAATGACCAATTCCAAGCTCTTGCCACAACGGGGACCACCTTGAGAACCGGACCCTACACAAAGAGAAATGTACGAAAATATGGGTTAGTACAAAACTGCACGAAGTATGATAGCCATGCTTAAAATCATGAAAACATGCTAAAAGGGACATTTTAGTTGAATGCATGCAATTTACTAAGTTAAAGTATAATTTGGAAGATAATAGAAAAGCACAAGTCATAAGCATAATCAAATCATAGATCATCATATCATAAAAGGAACATACCATAATACCCTCAAAGCATACTTGTGCAATGCACGTATATGATCTCATAATCCCATCCATACTAAGTAAAGCTTCTTCATTAATGTAGTTCATAATTCATCTTCTTGTCCATTCTATCATAATGGGGATATAAACATTAATTGACATAGACCATGTTTGCTTATCATGGAATCCGGTGTCTACCCCACACCGAAAAGAAACTCCTACTTGCCTGAGGTAGAACCATACTCTTAGCTTAGGTGGATCCACTAGCTAACTACCTATGTAGGCTCATAGTTTATGGGATGAAGAGATTGCTACTAGAAACCCGGACTCAACTAAGGTAGAAGGTTTCCATCTCATGAGATACACACTTTGGGAAACCGGACTCAACTAAGGTAGAAGGAACCCATTGGGAAGTCGGACTGAACTAGTGTAGACGCTTTCATTGGGAAGCTGGACTCAACTATCATATAAGATTCCATCTGATATTCATATCCACTCTGTTCTAAGCATTAATTCTCAAATATTACATATTAAGTATTGACTTAAGCTCATATTCATGGTAGAATGTCTTGACACTCAATCCAACATAATTCATACTATAGCTCATAGATTCAATAGGTGAGAATCACCTTTCAACCTTAGAATCATCATATTGTGAGAAAGTATTTCACATCATATCATATTCATAAATAATTGTGTACATGATGATAACCTTCCAACAACACAACAATTAGATCATAATCATAATCACTTTACTCTCACAGTGTTCATAAATCATATACATAAACTCATAGTCAAACTTAATTCTCATACTTTTCCCTTCAAGGACCATAGATCATATTCAGTCAACACATCTAGAATTACTACACTAGACATGGATAATAACATTACGATAAGCATAATCTCATAATACTCTTCTTTCTACAATTCACCCTTTCACATGGTCATAAATTGGGAATACTGGGATTTCATGGATTCTTGGGATATTTTATCATAAAACTATAATAAACCATCAATTCAATAATAATATAAAGTGATTAAATCATTAGAATCATTTTTGAAAGGAATCCATGAATTGGAGTAAATCCCTAACTTTTTTAGGGAATTTCTATCTTTCAAATTGAGTTTTGGAGGGACTCCATGGATGAAGGACTACCATACCTTGGTGGTGAATCCCCATGAAATTGAGAAGAAAACCCTTTCTCTTTGAAACCATAAGCCCCAACATCCTTTTTCTTCTTCCTTGAGTTCTTGTGAGAGAATTTTTGGTGAAGCTGAGTTCTTTTGGGATTTAGAAATAATGATTTTGATGAGTTAGTTTAAGGGTCTAAAAGGCTTATTAAGGTGTTTAAAAATAGGCTAAAATGACCTCACTTAATATTAATTAAAAAAAGGAAAACCCCAAAATACCCCTAGAGTCAACTGCCAGAAAGTAGTTTCAGGTGACGACCACCCACGACCCCACTGCCATGGTCGGTGGATGGACCCACGTGGCGTGCTGGTGGGCTGTAGGTTCAGTCTTGCAACTCACTTTCTGGGGTCTTAACCCATGACCACTCACCCACAGGTCGTGGGTCCACCTACTGGTTGTGGTTCCCCTCTCGTGGGTGGACTGTTTTGGGCCATATTTTTGGGTCCTCCTCAAGGACCCTTGGTTGGTCCTTGGGGAGTTGTACCTTGATGTTCTAACCCAGAAACATATATATTGAGTACCAGGAGTTATTTCTGACTCTAATCCTCACGTCAAGCTTTAGTTTTTCCTACTAGTTTCCTGGGTGTTACATTATCTCCCCCTTGGGAACATTCGTCCTGTAATGACGATCTAGACACCTTACAAAATTAAAGACTCAAGACTAGCAACCCATCATGCATGAAACATAAAAAATAATGCACAATTCAAAGGAGAAAACTTCAACTCCATCTCAAACATAATCAATGCAACCCAAGGAAGTAGGAACTACATCTAACAACCCATTATGCATGAAAATTCAACATTTCTCATATTCAAAGGCGGAACTACCTTCTTCAACTAAAATCATGCTCAACATAATATCATTGAGCCAATGTGCAATTACTCTCAAAAGCATACTAAAGCATGTTTATCAACACATCTCATGAAGTCAAATAGGCAAGTCATACTAAATGCACAACAACATAAGGAACATAAATCATGAAAACTCATTTTCTTACTAAACATGAATTTCATCAAGAACATGCATAACATAAGGAAATCATGGAAAAACTCATATAACACACATGACTTCTAAAACACTTAAACTCAAGAGGAACTAATTACCTCAAGCTTGAATAGGATTAAAAGGAAAGGATGAGGAAATTGGGTCTTCATATCGGCCTCGGCCTCCCAAGTACCACCCTCAACTACATGATTTCTCCATAAAACCTTCACTGACGCTACTTCCTTATTTCTCAATCTCTTGACTTACCTGTCTAGGATTTCTATCGGAACCTCTTCATATGAAATACTTTCGTCAACTCCTAACCCTTCTAAGGGAATAATGGACGTCAGATCTCGAATACACTTCTTAAGCATAGAAACATGAAATACCAGATGAATTGGAGCCAACTCATTTGGCAAATCCAACTCATAGAAAACCTTCCTAATACGTTGCAATATTTGATATGGGCCTACATACCGGGGACTAAGTTACCCATTCTTGCTAAATCTCATCACACCCTTCATGGGTGAGATTTTCAAATAGACCCAATCATTCACTTCAAATTCTAGATCCCTACTTCTCACATCGGCATAAGACTTTTGTCTACTTTCAGCAGTTCTCAACCTCTCTATTATAAGCCAAACTTTCTCAATGGCTTCATTAGCCGATTCGAGACCAATAAGAGAAATTTCACCTACCTCAAACCAACCAACCAGAGACCTACTTCTCCTACCATACAAGGCTTCAAAGGGATCCATACCGATACTAGAACGATAACTATTATTGTAGTCAAACTCTATTAATGGCAAGTGGTCATCCCAATTACCTTTGAAATCTCTAAAACATGCCCTTAACATATCCTCAAATGTTTGTATGATACGATCCACTTGCCCATTGATTTGGGGATGAAAAGTCATGCTAAGCTTCACTTTAGTATCAAGCCCTTTTTGGAATGGCTTCCAAAAGTGTGAAGTAAATTGAATACCCCGATCCAAAATAATAGATAAAGGAACCCCATGTAACTTCACTGTCTAACTTATATACAACTTGACATAGTCTTCCGCTGAATGAGAAACCTTGACAGGAATAAAGTGGGTATATTTTTTCATCCGATCTATAATGACCCAAATAGAATCATGTTGCCTTCGAGTGCGAGGCAAACCCATAATAAAGTCCATATTCACATCTTCCCACTTCCAAGTGGGAATACTTATATTTTGGGACAAGCCTCCCGGCCTTTGACTCTCAACCTTAACTTGATGAGAATTAGGACATTTGGCTACAAATCCCGCAATATCTCTGTTCATACCATTCTACCTATAGATTTCTCGAATATCAAGGTTCATCTTGGTGGCTCTCGAATGAATAAAATACCGAGAACTATGAGCTTCCTCAAAAATTTTCTCCCACAAACTATAAGCATCCGGAACACATAACCGACCTTTGTACCTAAGTACCCCATCTACCCTTTGGGAAAAAGCCTCAACGGACTTCATGAGTACTAACTCTATAAACTCAACTAATATAGGATCAACACCTTATTTACACTTCACATCCATTACAAAGGATGATTTTGAACCATTATGGACCATGACACGACCCTTGGTGGAAACCACTAGTTGGACACCTAGTCTGGCCAATCTATAAACCTCACGAACCAATTCTTTCTATTCATCCTCGTATGAGCCACTCTACCCACAGACCCCCATACAAGTAATGTCTTTATATTATCAAGGCAAACACCACCGTTTCTAATTCAATATCATGGGTAGGATAATTCTTCTCATGTAATTTCGGTTACCTTGAAGCATAGGCAATCATTTTACCATTTTGCATGAGGACACATCCAAACCCCACTCTAGAGGCGTTACAATATACAACAAAACCATTTGTACCTTCCGGTCAGGTCAACACAGGAGTGGAAGTAAGTCTATCTTTCAGCTCTTAGAAGATTTTCTCACAAGACTTCGACCACTCAAACTTGTCTTTCTTTTAAGTCAAAGTCGTCAATGGAGAAGAAATGGAGGAAAACCCCGTAACAAACCTCTTATAGTAACCGGCCAAACCCAAAAAGCCTCTAATGTCCGAAGGAGTTAGAGGTCTAGGCCAACTCTTGACCACATACGTGTTCTTAGGACCTACCTCAATACCCTCTCTTGACACAATATGACCAAGGAAAGCTACAGACCTTACCAAAAATTCACACTTGCTAAACTTTGCAAAAAGTTGTTGGTCCTTAAGAACATGCAATACAATTCTTAAATGGTCGATATGATCATTTTCACTCCTTGAGTAGATCAAAATATCATCGATAAACACAATCACAAACATGTCTAGGTATTGTCTAAACACTCTATTTATCAAGTCCATAAATGTCGCAGGAGCATTAGTCAACCCAAATGATATAACCACAAATTCATAGTGACTGTATCGAGTCCTAAAGGCCATCTTTGGAACATCAACTCCTCTTACCCTTAGTTGGTGATAACCCGAATGAAGATCAATCTTAGAGAAGTAGATAGACCCTTGAAGTTGGTCAATAAATCATCAATTCTCGGAATAGGGTATTTATTATTGATGGTCACTTTACTCAATTGATGCTAATCGATGCACATTCTAAGTGACCCATCCTTCTTTCTAACAAATAACATCGGAGCACCCCATGGAGAGATACTTGGTCAAATAAAACCCTTGTCTAAAAAATCCTTTAGTTGCTTTTTCAACTTCGCCGGAGCCATTCGATAAGGAGGAATAGAGATAGGTTATGTATTCGGTAAGAGGTTAATACAAAAATCTATTTTTTGCTCGGGAAGAATTCCGGGAAAATCATCGGGGAAAATTTCTGGGAACTCATTCACTACCGGAACCAACTCTAGAGAAGGGCTTTCAGACACCACATTCATCACCTGAACAAGATGGTAAATACACCCTTTGGAGATCATCCTCCTAGCTTTAAGGCATGAAACAAATTGACCTCTAGGTATAGAATTTCCCCGCTTCCACTCTAAGATAGGCTCATTTGGAAATTGGAATCTAACCACCCAAGTCTTAGAATCTATTGAGGCATAACATTCATGCAACCAATCTATACCCAAAATCACATCAAAATCTAACATGTCTAACTCTACCAAATCCACCAAAGTAACTTTATGGGACAAGGAAATTGGATGACTTTTATAAACCCTCTTAGCCACTACCGAGTCACCAATCGTGGTAGAGACCGAAAAAGGTTCTACTAACACTTCAGGGAGTATTTCAAACATGATGGCCAAAAAAGGGGTCACGAAGGAAAAAGTAGCACCGGGATCTAACAAGGCATATACATCAATAGAAAAGACTTTTAACATACTGGTCACCACATCCGGGGAGCTCTCTCTGTCACCTCAAGATTGAAGATCATAAAAGCAATTTTGCTTTGGTGCATTCGAGTTTGAACCGATTGGAGGAGCTTGTTTATCTTCCCTTCCCTTAACCTTGATCATTGGACTATCTCTCATCTTGTGGAAAATCTTCCCACAACTAAAACACCGATCGGTACCAACAAGGCACTTGCCATCATGCTTCCTACCACATTTTGCACAATTTGGCCTAGTAACATAAGAACCACCACTATTATCTCCTTGAGGCTTAGGGTTTCAAACCCTATCCTTGTTGACCCTTGAAGCAATAGAGGAGCCTTGGTTGGAGAACCTTTGTCTAAACCTTGGTCGACCTTGCCCATCAGACCTAGGATTGGAAAAGTTCTCATCACCGGTTCTAGCTTTTTTTACCTCTCTATTCTTTTTCTTGAGTTTTGACTCTTCAATTTGTTGAACATATACCATAAGCCTTGAGATATCCATGTCATGAAGGAGCATTTCCATACGACATTATTCTTCAAACAAGTCGGACACACTCGTGAAAAACCAACTCATCTCATACCTCTAATCCACCACCATAGATGGAGTATACTTGGATTGTCGGGTGAATTTCAAGGAATACTCTTTAACACTCATGCTACCTTGCCTAAGGTTAATGAATTCCTCAACCTTTGCTTCCCTCAACTCTCGAGGAAACAATCTATCAAAAAATGCCGATTTGAACGTTTCCCATTCAATCGGGTCCGCTCCTATGGGTATTCCCCACTTCCATAGATCATACCATACTTGAGCAACATCCTTTAGTTGGTATGAGGCTAACTCCACCTTATCTTCCGAAGACACCCCTATAATAGGTAGAACTTTATAAACCTCATCAATAAACCTTTAAGGATTCTCTTTCACTTTAGAGCCATGAAATTTGGGAGGGTTCATTCTAGAAAAATCCATAACCCTAGAAGCAGCCGAATTCACATTAGGATTTACCGGAGCTACAAATTTTCTATTGGCTTGAACCGTCACGACTTGAGACAACATTTGGATGGTATACCTAAACTCCACATGGGTCGCATTCTCAACCACAGGATAAATTGGAGCTTGATTAGCTTGAGGAGGAGCTCCTTCATTCACATTGTCACCCTCCATTCTTCTTGTGTTAGCCCTTCGTGTATTCATTTCCTGAAGACACAAGAGAAGGATTAGGAGAGGGACTTACAGAGTTAAACTCTAAGGCATGACTTAAGAGTAATGAAATAAGTGAAATTTCCTAAACATCTTATAGCCTCTCATTCATAAATGTGGTGCGCTTCACATTCCTAATCAACAATCTACTAGACATGGCTTATGATACATCCTCCTAGAATCATTCTTAATTTGTGCTTTGATACCAAGTTTGCCACAACCCAAGGGTACCCCCTAGACGTAACAAGAAATGCACCATGTAAGCCACTTAGCATATCATAACATAAGCATAGAACAATAAAGAGTAAACACGTATTTCAAGTCCAAAATTTTCATAAAGAAAAGAGGAAGTCTAGACTTGTCTCAATTAGCCATCTATTACAATATTCGGATCAAATAGGGTCACATCCCATACAACAATGCGAAAGTCAAATACAAGAATGAAACTACTAAATGAAAATATTTGTCCTCGAATCATGAGGACTCACCAACAAGCAAGGAGAAATGATCAATTCCAAGCTCTAGCAACAATGATGACCACTTTGAGAACTGGACCCTACACTTGGGGAATATGTAAGAAATATGGGTATGTACAAAAATGCACTAAACATGATAGCCATGCATAAAATCATGAAAAGATGCTAAAAGGGACATTTTAGTTGAATTCATGCAATTTACTAAGTTAAAGCATCATTTTGAAGATAATGGAAAATAATAAGTCATAAGCATAATCAACTCATAGATCATCATATCATAAGTGGATCATACCATAAATACCATCAAAGATGACTTGTACAATGCATGGATAAGATTTCATAATCCACCCACACTAAGTAAAGCTTCTTGAGTAATTATAGTTCACAATTCATGTTCTTATTCATACTGTCATAATGCAAAAATAATCCTTTACCGACATAGACCGTATGAGATTATCATGTAATCCGGTGTCTACCCCACACCGAAAAAGGGTTGTCCTACTTGCCTAAGGAAGAACCATACTTTTAACATAGGTTGATCTAATAACTAACTACCTATGTGGGCAAATAGTTTATGGGATAAGGAGATTGCTACAAGAAAGCCAGACTCAATTAAGGTAAAAGGTTTCCATCTCATGGGATACATACTTTGGGAACCCGAACTCAACTAAGGTAGAAGTAACCCATTTCGTAAGTCGGACTCAACTAGTGTAAAAGATTTCATTGGGAAGCCAGACTCAACTATCATATAAGCTTCCATCTCATATTCATATCCACTCGGTGCTAAGCATTACTTCACATATATTACATATTAAGTCTTGACTTAATATCATATTCATGGAAAAATGTCTTGATACTCAATCCTACATAATTCATACTATAGCTAATAAATTCAATAGGTGAAAATAGCCTTTCAACCTCAGAATCATCATATTTTGAGAAAACCTTTCACATCATATCATATCCATACGTAAGTGTGTACATGAGGATAACATTCCAACAACACAAAAACTAGATCATAATCATAATCACTTTACTCTCGAAGTGTTCATAAAGTATATACATAATCTCATAGTCATACTTAATTCTCATACTTTGCCCTTCAAGAACCATAGATCATATTCATTCAACACATCTAGAATTACTACATTAGAAATGGATAATAACATGATTCAATTAGTTCAATTACCATAAGCATAATCTCATAAAACTCTTCTTTCTACAATTCACCCACATCACAAGGTCATCAATTGGGAATATACGGATTTCATGGTTTCTTGGGAGATTTCATCATAAAATTATAATAAATCATCAACTCAATCATAATATAAAGTAATTAAATCTTTCAAATCATTTTTGAAAGGAATTCATGACTTGGAGTAAAACCCTAGCTTTTTTGGGGAATTTCTATCTTTGAAATTAAGTTTTGGAAGGACTCCATTGATGAATTCTATTGGGAATTTAGAAATAATGATTTTGGATGAGTTAATTTAAGGGTCTAAAATCCTTATATAGGTATTTAAAAATAGGCTAAAATGACCTCACTTAATATTATTTAAAAATGGAAAACCCCATAATACCTCTAAAGTAAAGTGCCAAAAAGCAGTTTCAGGTGACCACCCACGACCCCACTGCCACGGACCGTGGAGGGACCCACGTGGTGTGCTGGTGGTCCGTGGGTTGGGTCCTGTAACTCACTTTCTGGGTCTTGACCCACGACCCACGGGGCATGGGTCCACCTACTGGTCATGGTTCCTCTCTCATTGGTGGACTATTTTAGGCCATATTTTTGGGTCCTCCTCAAGGACCCTTGGTCTGTCCTTGGGGATTCGTACCTTGACGTTCTAACCCAAAAACATATATATTTGAGTACCAGGAGTTATTTTCGACTCTAACCTTCACGGCAAGTTCTAGTTTAGACTACTAGTTTTCGGGGTGTTACACGTTGTGGATGTGTGTGATCCATTTTCTTTCAAGAACATCAATAGGACTCGGTCGGACTTCGTTTGTTTCCCTTTTCTCTTAAAGGGGAGGAAACAAAGTGGTTAGCCGAATTACCAAGGGACTCAATTACCTTTTGAGAGTAGCTCACTGATGAATTTTATGTAAGGGTTTTCCCTCTCTCCAAGATGGTAACATTGAGGGATAACATTCATAACTTCAAGCGAGTGGATGGTGAACCTATTGATGACACATTGTTGAGGTTCCAAAAATTGCTGCTCCAATGTCCAACTCATGGACTCCCGAACAATGTGTTGCTGCAATATTTCTATCACAGTCTAGATTCAATCAACAAGGGTGTGGCGGACCAACTCGTTCGAGGAGGAATCATGCAAAAAATTTTCAAATAACATCTAATGTTCTTGATGAGATGACAAAAATCAACCGTGCTTGGTACACTAGAGAAGATCAATTGTCTCCTCTAAAATATGGGTTGACAAAGGAACTGATGGAAAAGAACCAAGAGCGGGATGAAAACATAGCCAAGATGATGACCCAAATGGGCATATTGACAAAACAGGTCATGGGAAGTGGTTCTAAAGTTGTGAAAGTGATCGGAGTTAATGGAGTAAATCTTGATGAAGAGCACTTTGAAGCTATGTGCAATGAAAAGGTATATTTCTTAGCAAATCAGGAAGGAGGTTTCCATCAGAATTGTCCAAGGTCGGGCGGGAATCAAGACTGGAACAAGGATCTCGATGATGTTTAGAGAGATCGAGATAGGGAATGGCGTGACCGTGGTAAGATTTGGAGAGAGAGGGACCGTGAAAAAGAACAATATGTACCTCTCTATGAGTGTCAACAGCCAAAAGAGCCAAGGGTTGATCCTGGAAAATTCTACAACGAAGATATGCTTGCTCGCATTCTCAACAAAGTGGAAGGATCAGACAAGGTGCTAAAGGAAATGAAAGATGATTTATCTTCTCTTAACGAAAGAGTTACCTCACATTCGGTATCAATTAAGCAGCTGGAAACACAGATGGGTCAGATATCAACTCATTTATATCTAAGACCAAAAGGAATATTATCGAGTGATACCATGATTAACCCAAAGATTAAAGATTAAAAACATGTCTTTGTCGTGCCACGACGTTAAGTAAGGCGCTTCTTGGGAGGCAACCTTTTAGTTTTTAATTTGCTATTTGAATAACGATTTTTAGATGTGCAGGATGAAAATTTAGAATTTAGGGAAAAGAGGCAATTAGTTGAGCTCAGGTGCTGTTCAACGACTTACCGAACATGTCGATGAGCCCGATGTGGATCGCCATTTTGACTAACGAAAGAATCAAAATTTTATAAACCTCGGCGGGAAAAAGTTCCACACGGTGCATCGTCGAGTGGGTCGGTGACATAAGTGACATCGCCGACTAGGGCACGAACAGAAAGGTCAAAAAGGGCTTTAACCATTTTAAGTTCAAAATTTCCTTTTATTTCACATTTTTCAACACATGCACTCTTGCACTTCATATTTAGATCATATTTGGCATAGTATTTTTTGTGGGGATCATTTGCTCGATGGAATTGTGCATTTTTCTTTCGTATTTGCTCGCCTAGTTTTTGTTTCTATCTACTTTGAGGTTGGAGTCCCAAACTTGGCTTGATTTTTAGTAGTTTGTGATGCATACTCATATTTTTGTTTGATCTATTTCATAATCTTACGTTGTTGGTTCATTTTTAGTTAAGGGCTACTGTCGTATCATGTTTACTTTTGTGTTTTAGCCTATAATTGTTGAAATCTGTGTTTGAATTTGTTGAAATAATGGGTGTGTAATGGTTTTATTTGGGTCAGGTGAGGGTGAAGTCTGAGTAACCCGAATTGTACCAATTAACTCAATTTTTCTAATGATACAGTGGGTGACGTCATTCTTAAGGGCAAAAGACGTTAATTGCTCAATTTTAAACAAATCAGGGGAAGTCTGAGTACCCCGAGGTCATTATTGAAGTGGGTCTAAGTTAAAATGCATAGAGAAAGGCTTTAATTTGTTTATAGGGCTGTTTATATAGAATTGAAGGTCGGGGTCAAAAACAGGCACGAGAGACCAATCGCAAGGTTATAAGTCCAGCTCACGAAATGACTCTCGACGGTTCGCCAAGTGACCCCTCAATCGCCTTTTTGTTTTCCATTTTTGATAGTTTGATTCTGTAACATTCGCCAGTAAACCTGAGATCATCGAGTTCACTCGGCGACTAGCTGAATGTATTCTCTATCGCCCTTTGCCAGCCCAAATTTTAGTTAAATATTCTATAATTTTCGGCAAGTTACTTTTAGTTCACCCAATGAAATCGGTGAATCACCAAGTGAACCTATATTTCACCTACTCATGCTGATATTTGTGCAATTTTGTTCTATAACCTACGGTGAGCCCGACTTGGCTCACCGAATGACCAGTTTGGGGACTCGCTGAGCTAGTCGGCGAGTTTTTCTACATTTCTTAAAACTTTGATATTTTGTTGACATGTTTCTAACTCATTGGGTTGTGATGCATTGTTTTGCAAATATTACCAGACCCAAAATTCTAGGTAGAAATCAACCACCTCGAAAGAGAGGTCGAGGAAAAGTTATCACTGAGGGTGCTGCTTGGGCATGAGCAATACAACCCAAACTTCCTCCGACTAGGGGGAAGAGCATATAAAAAGGGAAGGGTCATGCGGATGCAAGTTTGGTGGAGGATAGCTCCAACATCATTGGCATTTACGACACCTCCATCATAGACTGTTAAGCAGGCAACATTAGTTCCCCCGATTCAGGAACCTCCACTTCGATCACTGAACAGAGTCAAGGCCGCTGGGTTGAGGACAATTTTGAATGAGAAAAGGTTGTCAGTGGTGGACAAGTATCAAGAACTGTGGAACACCATTAATTTCCATAAGTTTGAGAGCTTCATACAGCCTCGAGGCTCATATATACCTTCCTTGGTGCGGGAGTTTTGCACACGGTATGCGAGGCTGGTTCCTAAGGAAAAGAAGAATACCAGCTCATTCGCACCAGTGAATCATAAGGTTGTGCGTGGTAAAAGGATTAAATGTAGCATCACATAAATTAATCAGGTGTTGGTGTCTACGATGAAAGTGATCCACTTCTTGGTAGATCGGATACAAAAGAAGACCTTTGATTACTTAAAAGTGTGGTTGGCCCGTCTAATTTCCGACATCACAGCGTCATGGATCGAGCCAGGGTTCAGATTGAGATGAAGGATCTTAATGTAGTTGTACGGTATTGGTTCAAGTTTATTAGCAGCACATTGATGCCTTTCAAGAATGAGTCCATACTCCGACATCCTAAGGTGGCTTTGTTGGGATCTATCATTGACAGGGATAGACTATATCATGGGTTGATTATTGAGTAAGAGATGGCCATGAGGGCCAATAGAGTTAGACATCACTTCCCTTCTCGATGTTGATCACGGAGATGTGCGGACGTGCATGAATTCCTTTTGTGTATAAGATGTATGTGAAAGTGGCTTCCACTTCCTCTTCTGAAATCATGAGGATTGATGTCGAATACACTAGGGACCAGGCTGAGAGAAGGAGAGCATCGCCAGTGGATACTTCCCCAATTGTTGATGTAGAGATGCTAGAGACAAACACATCCTCTCTTACCCAGGCCGATGAGCCCTCAGGTATTCCTAACACTTCTACTACTTACCCTTCTTCCTTTTCTACAACTACTAATACTATTGCTTCTGTCAGGTACCAATTGACATAGGCAATGCTATTCAAGATGGGCCATCTAGCCCAATCTGCTGATGTATGTTCTTCTCGGTTAGAGGTTATTGTCCTTGGACTGATTGAGAAGGCCATTTTTACTGCCTTAGATCCTATCCGATCTGAGTTGATAGACCACCAGGAGTTGATCACCGCACATGGCCTATCTTTGGACGCCCTTTCGGTAAGAGTGGACGTATGTAAGTAGGGTGGACACCAATCGGCTGATCTGATGGCCTTGAGAGGCGATGTTGATAATTTGAGATGTTACGTGGATGAGCTCAAATCCACAGATTTGTGTATGTTTTTCGACACTGTGGACTTTCCTGAGGTTTCGAGTACAAAGTTGCCAGCCATTACTGAGATACCTCCGGCTACTACGACCAGAGATGTTGATATGACTGATGATGATGTCGAGTTTGATACTCCTAAGATGGATGAGGAGGAGCTTGACACACGTCATGCAGCGTTGTATGATGACCTGAAGGACCTAGAAAGCGTGATGGTACAGATAGCCAAGGAGGCCTCTCTTCTAGACACTTTGATGGTGGGCTCTAGTGGTGCAAAGGATGGAGATGAGCCTGATGCCCAGATTGAGAGAGCCCTGGATGTGCAGATTTCACCTCAGGTGTAGCCTAATAAGGGGATCTTGATTCTCTTTTTATTTTACTTTTGAGATAGTATTTTATATTTTGCATTGATGACAATGATAGGTTTTGTTTGGCAAGGTGAGGCATCTTCATACCTACCTCTTTTGGGTTGTTTTAACTTGTGTTTGATGCTTATTTTTATGACTATTGGTTTTTTGGTTTTTATTGTGCATGTTGGTTTTTTAACCAAATTAAAATTTCACCTCTTATTTTTTTTGTGAATATGGTTGTTCTCTTGCATATTTGAGTATTGGTTGCGATCAATACTGATGACTTGAATAGTTCTCTTGATCGAATGATATGTTTGTGCAATTCTAATGAGGCAAATTTGAGTTGCATAAGTCATGTGTAACCTCTTAGCATATCATTGGGACTGGACGATTGTTGAAATGAATCTTGTGAAGATTGTTGCACGCGAAATAAATATGTAGAATCTTGATTAATGATTGTGTTAAATGCCAAGTGTGGTGATATTGTCTTGAGTGCTTGGAAATAACTACAACTTTCCCCGTTAATCCAATCAACTAATGTAGGTTAATGATAGAAATGATCTTAGGCACAATTTTTTGGAGATTGAAACCAAATTGCTATTATACCGCTTTGTGACAACCTTGTGACAGTGTGAACCTAGCTTGACACCATTTGAGCCTAACCTTTTCTTTGGATGAAATATGAACACATTTGACCTCTTTCCCCATCATCGAAAATCTTCATGAAGCATTGGTCCGTTTAAATAGCCAACATAGGCCAAAAGCCTAAGTTAGGGGTGTGGTGAAAAATGAGGAAACTCAAGAAGTTTGTGAAAAATCTTTCCTCCATGGATTGTGTGGAAAAAGATGGAACCCCTCCATATCAAAAAAAAAAGCAAAAGAAGAAAAAGAATGAGACAATGAATATTGTACAATAAATAAAAGAAATGGAGTATCCAATGAATCATGCTTAAAAGAACTTAGGGTGGATTCTGAAAATAAAAAAGAGTGAAAGAACAGGAGAAAAAGTAAAATGCAAGCCATGCTTTAGGAAGGTAGAAGTCACTAAGCCAAAATGAATATACCTTTAGCCTCAGCCTCGTTGGAAGCCTTGAAAGACCTTAGTGATCTTGATTGAGCTTAATGCCATGTTGATTGAAAAATACGGGCAAACCTATGGGTAGAATCATGCATGTGTTTATCTTTGAGAGTGTGAGAGTTTAAGTTGATTCCTTAATTCTTAAATTTTGATGAGCATTGTGTGGGCATGGAATCAATCTTGTTGTGAGGGCATTCAAATACTTTTGTTGAGCTTGAATTTGCATTTGACGCAAGCATTGTGAGCCTGAATTCTATTTTATAATCGCTAGTCACAATTTGAAACTTGTAGTGCACAGTTGAACATTGCATGGGTAGATTGAACCTCATGTGCATTCATGTTGAGTCTTGAGTAGCACTATTTGTAGATATCTCTGTTGAACTAATTGATCTTGTGTTTCACTTTAGGACAAGCAAAAAATTTAACTTGGCAGTGTTGATGAGTCAGGGATTTTGACTCATTTAGGGCTTAATATTCAGAGTTTTAGTCTCCTCGATTCCTATTTTATGCTCTAAACTGATGTTAAAATGGTAATTTGCAGCAATGAAGGAAAAGAGAAAGGCAAGGACATTACCGGGCAAAAAGAAGCGACGAAGCTGAAGAAAAGCAAGGCTGGTACTCACCAAAGCCACTTGGTGAGTCACCGAGTGGCTCGTAAGCTTGCCAAAAGTTATAGCAGGCTAGCCCATGTACAAGACCAACTCGGTGAGAGAATGGATGAATCGGCGACGCGTCAAATGGATTGGCGATGCCAACTTTGATCGCCTGAAGTTACAGCAAATAAGTGATAAAAATCCAAGCCAAGAATGCGATGGAAAGGAGCACTCAGCGCATCACCGACTTTATCGGTGAAGTCCAACTTATTTTGCGGAGTAACTCCGAAGCTAAAATTTTGGGAACGTATAAATGCAATTTTCAAAAGAAGAAAAAGGAGATTTGGAGTCTTTGAGAAGTTCCCACATTGTCCAATTCTGGTTTTTTATCCTGAACATTCTAAACACTATTTTTACACTTTTTGAGTATAGATTAAGGGTGGGTTTTGATTGGGGCATTTGAAGACTCGTAGATTGTTACCGAATCTGATGGAGAACATAGTTGGTAACAATTTTTTTTTTATGATGTTTGGCTAAAACCCCCATTCTTGGGGGTGTGATTATGTAATTGAATGTTTCAATTAGCTTATTGGTGTTAGTGTTTACTGATTTCATTTTTTATTTGAAGTGGGTTCAATTAATAGTTGAATTTTGATTGATGAACTGTAGTTGTAAATGCAATTATAGTTTAGCATTCTAAGCTTGCTTGACAAAGAGGTTATAGAGTTAAACATATTAATTGATTATTGTAGTGATTGGGTTATTGCAGACTGAGCTTTAAAAAGTGGGTCTAAATTCAATCCTACTAATCTAGCTTGAAAGAGTAGATTGATTGAGGTATTGGGTTATTTATATGTGTATGCTTCTCGAGGTTCGAGAGAACTCGCTTGATTCGTGATAGTTGATTGAGAAATGGCTATTGAACCTGAAGATTAGCCTACCCACAAGATTCAACGACTTTAAGTAAATAATAATCACTCATTTTGCGAAATTTGCATTCAATTGATTGCACTTTCAAGAACTCCCCTCTACTTGGGTACTCCCGATTGTT
Source organism: Solanum verrucosum (assembly GCF_900185275.1). NCBI lineage: Eukaryota > Viridiplantae > Streptophyta > Magnoliopsida > Solanales > Solanaceae > Solanum > Solanum verrucosum. The sequence goes on from NW_026020038.1 coordinate 264,803, forward strand.
TGTTTTTGTTAATTGTTCACTCAAATCCTCTATCTGACATTAATTGTCAACCCTTGTCATGTATTTTATTATTTCAAAAATGTCTACTTCTACAAACGATTAGAACATTATTTCACTTTGTAATTGATTTTTTACTGTATCACTCCCTATGGGATCGACCCCAACTCTAAGTTGGGTTTATACTTGTTAGCGACCGCTTACACTTAGAATCGGATGAAGTATACTTGAGCGTTATTAGATTCCATGTTATAGCTCACATGGTCTTAAATGTCGGTTAAGGCTACTTCCCACAATAATGATGAACTAAGGTTACTGGTGAACAAAATGAGTTTTACTTGCATCGACCACAATTACGATTATGTTTTCTAACCTCTTATCTTATGGTCTTAACTTTGTGTTTGCATGACATGAAAGGTCCTTTTTAGCATGATTTTATATCTTTATGCATTGCTATCATACTTGGTACATTTTTATACTAACGCATACTATTACCTACATAGGGTCCGACGTTCCGATTCCGTATCCCCGTGGCTAGAAGTCACTTTGGTCATTCGTACTGGTGGTGAGTCCTCATGTTCTGAGGACCAAACCTTTTATCACTTTCGGTCTTTAATTTTCAGATATTGTACGTGATGCCAGGGTTACGTCTCGGTCACTCTTGATATATCAGATGACTTTTGAGACGATGTAGACTTCCCCTTTGTTTTATAAACCTTTATGATATGAAATGTTGTTTTAATTATCTTTATTTTCTATAATCTTGTTTATGCATGCAAAGTGGCTTGTGTAAGGTCTCTCGGGGTCCTATATACCATGTTACTCTTAGGGTGTTCTTGGGTCGTGACATAGAGGCAATAGAGTCCATATTTGATACACTGTAAGATTAGGGGAAAACTTGAATACTTGGAAGAATAAGAAACTATCTCATCTCTTGTCTCCTTATTTCAATGCTCTAACATTCTATATTTCTTGTGTTTATTTTTCTTTAATTTCATAACATTCTTTACATTTTATTCTATTTGAATTTTCCCCATATTTTTATCTACCAAAAACCCTTCATAAACCTGGATTTCTCATACCTTCATTCATGATTTCTCTTTGGTTTTTGTTGTTATTGTTTTACTTCAATAGAAAAAGTGACTGCGGAGAATCTACGAAGTTCACCTGATCATGAAACTCTTAAACCAAAAATATCAGAATAAACAATGTCGATTTTTCTTTAGTAAAACTCAAGTTGAATAAAAAATAGGCTAACGCCGGCATTTTCAAGCTCAAACAAAGCCCAGAACGGGGAACTCTGATTTTTCTATTATTCATGTGCAATTGTCCATGAATTTTGGGTGATATGTGATCTCAGTGTTTTTTTGGCCAAATTTTTTTTGTGGGCATCCGTGGCAACCTTTTTAATAGAGTGTATTGGTTTAGAAGGTCAAACGTCAACATTTTCAAGTTTAGACGAGATCTATCTGAAATGGGAAATACCAATTTTTCCATTTTTCGCGTGCTATAGTTCATGGATTTTGTGTGAAATGAGATCTTTGCAGTAATTTGTCAAAAATTATTTTTCGGTGTCCGTGAAGACCTTATTAATGGTGTGTATTGGTCCAGAGGGGTAAACTTTGTTATTTTCAAGTTCAAACGACGTTCAGAACAAGAAAAACATATTTCCTTTTTTCTTGTACATAGTGCATCATTTTGGGTGATGTGTGATCTCGACAATTTTTTGACCAAAAGTTTTTGGAGGTATCTATGATGACCTATTTTATGTCGTACATTGATTCGGAGGAGCAAATGTTAACCTTTTCGAGTTCAAACAAAGCCCAAAATAGAAAATACCAATTTCTTTATATTTCGTGTGCTATAGTCCCTGAATGTAGGGTGATATGTGATCCGTGCGGTATAATGGGCAAAAAAATTGTGCGCGTCCGTGACGAACTTAATAATGGCATGCATTTCTTCAGAGGGGAAATCATTAGCGTTTTCAAGTTCAACTGAGGGTTAGAACAAGAAATAACAATTTTCCCATTTGTTGTGTGTTATGGATGATTAACGTCTCAAGTACAACTCTTCCAATTCTAGGTGTAAACGATCATTAACTAGTATAAAACACAACAAAAGGTTGGGGTCGAACCCACAGAGAGTGGTACGTGTTCAAATTCAATTATGAAGTACAAACGTGGTCTAATCGGTTATCAAAATAGAAATTATCATAAACATAGGAACAAATATAAAATGGCGACAACGAATGTCAGATGGGGGGGTTTGATTTGCAATTACCTGCTACAACACAATAAACACTAAGGAAATAACAATATAAAGAGGAATTCTTGGGATGTGATCGATTATAGGCAAATTTAACTACATGGTTAATTGAAACTACTAATAAATAACTAAATATCAGTGGGTACACTAGACTATAAGTGAGATAGTTTTGTCTCAAACAACTATCATGATTCAAGTGATTTCTTTCGAACATCAACAAGCTTTGCAAATAAGAACAGCCCACACCTTAATTCATCAACTCTCTCGAGCTAGATAGGTAGAATTGAGGTTAGGATTTACTCTTTCGAGCTAAACCCATATCAACCCAATAGCAATAATTATCAATTGAAAGCTTTGATTCTAAAACCAATTTTTCAAGCAATCCCAGAATTCTATGTTCGAAATGCATTCACAACTACAATTCTTAGTTTAAAACACAGTTATCAATTAAACCCACTTCTATTAAGCATTTAAATCAGTAATAATCAATATAGATAATCTAATTCTGCCTATAATCACATGATCACACCACAAGAATTGGGGTTTTAGCTACATATCATAAAAATAGAGAAACGATTACTAAATACATTAGCCATGATCTAGGTAAATGTTCCCAAGTCTTTACAATGGTCCAAATTAAAGAAATTCAGAAACCCACTTGCAAATCTTCAAAGTCTAGAATGGAACTCAAAAACTAAAAGAAAGCTCTACTGAATGATAGCATAATTATAAATTTTTAGTTCAAAATTTAATTTATATTTGCCATATTTTTTGGCATGAAAAGCCATTGGGTGAGATAAGTCGGTCTTCGCCTAACAGGTCGGGGATCCGCCGTTTGCTCCAATCCATTGCCGGTTTGCATTAGTCAGTTGTTCTCAGGGTTCTGTGACTTTAGGCGATCAAGGTTGCCATCGTGGAGTGGATCGGTGATTCTCCGAATGCCCATTTCTACCGCCAACATTGTTTTTCTCCCCAGGGCTGGCATGCTACAACATTGGGTGAGCTAAGGAGCCACTCAGCGGTTTGCCGAGTGGTCTTGGCGATCACCAGGTTCGCTTTTCTTCACTTCTTCAGCTTGTTTTACTCTTTTTTCCCTGGTAGTTTCCTTGCCTTTCTCTTTAGCTTACATACCTGAAAATCAATGCTTTAACATCATTTTATAGCATAAAATCAACATTTGAGGACACTAAAACTATCAAAACAAATCCCTAAATGAGTCCAAATCTCGGACTCATCATCACCCGCAACTTAAACTTTTGCTTGTCCTCAAGTAAAACTCAAGATTAATCAGTTCAACAAGGATGTCTACAAATAGTGTTGCATAAGACTCAACATAAATGCACACAATAAGGTTCAAACTACACATACAATGCTTAATTGTGCACTCAAAGATTCAAATTGTGACTCACCATTATCAAGTGTAGTCAAGTTCACAATACTTGCTTCAAATGCAAGTTCAAGCTCAACTAAGGTATTGAAATGCCCTCACACAAAGATGATTCCACATTCACACACAATTCATCAAAATTTGAAAGTCCCGGAATCAAATACAACTCTCACACTCACTAAGATGAACACATGCTTGACTCCACCCATAGGCTTGCCTTATTTTCCAATCAACATGAGTTTCAGCTCTTTAAAGATCACAAAGGTCTTTTTAAGGCTTGTAACAGGGTTGAGTGTAAAGGTATAGTCATTTAGGCTTAGTGGCTTCTACCTTCACGAAGTATGGCCTGAAAATCACTTTTTCTCCTTCTCTTTCACATTCAAACATGTTCATAATCCACCTCATTATTCAATTAAACATGAATCACCGGATACCTCATTTTTCACTATTTTCCCACACTTTATTTCACAATTTTTTGCTTGTTTTTCGGTCTTTTTCTTTTCTTTCTTCTTTTTCTCTTTTTTTTTCTATGTGGAGGGGTTCCATATTTTTTCAAAACAATCCATCCAAATGGGAATCTTCACACTTCTTGACTTTCCTTCTTTTTCACCACACCCCTAACTTAGGCTTTTGGCCTAAGTTGGCTATTAAAAAATACCAATACTTCATGAAGGTTATGGTTGATAGGATAAAGAGGTGAAAGTTTCTCAAGTTTCTTCCAAGAAAAGGATAGGCTCAAAAGGTGCCAAGCAAGGTTCACAAATCTCACAAGGTTGGTCACAGAGACCTTGGTACAATATCAAAATTGGCTCACTCTTCAAAATTCTTGCCGAAGAGCATTTCAATTGCTTGCTTCACTCAATCAATCCAACCAACGGGGCAAAATATAGGTATCATCAAGCACAATGTTCAAGACAACTCACAACACAAGGCATTGGTACAATATCAAACAAGACTCCACACTTTCTAGCTTGCGTTCAATGTTCATCACAAGAGACTCATTCGACAATTGGCTAGTCACAACGAGATGCTAAAAGTTCACATATTGCCTATGTAACTTAGTTTGACTCAACGTAGCTGCATATTCAATTTGTTCGATTAAGAGATCTATTCAAGTCACTGGTATTTTCCACAACCGACACTCAAATTTGCACAAGAACAGCCACAATCACACACACACAAGAGGTAGATTTGTTTTTAAAATTAGTTCAAAAACCATTTTCTATCAAAACAATAGGCCACAACACAATTCAACAACAAAGATATATATGTATATATAACCCCATAAGCGTAATATTCATAAAACAAAAACATAATATTCACAAAATAGCCCAGAGAAGGTAGGTATGGAAATACCTCACCCCACCCACAAAAACATACAGTTGTCCTCAAATGCAACAAAAAACCAACAGTTAGTAAAACACAACAGAGAGGTAGGTAAAAATAAACATCGCCTTGGGTGAAGTCTGCATCTCAGTTACTCCATTTGTCGAGAGATTAGTGCCCGGTGTCTTAACTATCAAGACACTCTCAGTTTGGGCATCAGTGCTCGATATCACATCATCCTTAGCTCCATTGGAGGTCACCATCAAAACTTCTCTCAAAGAGGCCTGTTGAGTTGTCTCGTACATGGCACCCTCCAAGTCAACCAAGTCATCATAAACAACCTTCTAACGAACATCAAGCTTCTCCTCATCAGTCTCAACCTCAGACTCTACAGCAGCCTCATCGGCTCTAACCTCATCTCTGGTGGTAGGGCACATCAGAATAACCTGGAACATCGGTGCTCGGGCCATCTGGGATCTCCACAGTGCCAAAGATCAGGGACATATCAGTGGACTTCAACTCATCCACACCCTTCCTCAACTCAGTAATGTCGACCTTCAAAGTCTTCACCTTATGAGGCCCCCAGGCCCTTCTCACACTCTACCACTATCACAGTCAGGGCATCCAGGGCCAACTTGTGGCAATCTATCTCAGCTTTGAGGGGTGACAATGCAGCAGTAATAACCCTCTTGATCATCCCAACAATAGTGCTCTCTAACCGAGAGGCACACATATCAGTAGACTGGGCTAAATATCCCATCTTGTAGAGCATTACCTGGGTGATAGGGGGTCTGGATGCAGAAGTAGCAGCAGCAGATCTAGGGGGAGGAGGCGCAACAGAATTGTCAGGAGTATCAAAATGAGTGAAGCTAGTAGAACATGAAGGCCTAATGGCCATAGTAGGCATGCTCACCTCTGCAGGTAGGAATATATAGGCCATGGGGCTTGGTGAAAACCTCGAATCTATGGAACTGGAGAGTGTGCCACATAGTTGGATGCCTATCTACCACATTATCTGTGGACAATCTCTTCTTTTCTAATATGGTTCTCAATCCCTCGACCTTTAGTCTATTGAATGATTGGGGAGGAGGACCCTGTACCGGTGGCTCTAGAACAACTGTCTGCTCTAAAGCTAGAGGATTTTGAGGCATCGAGATCCTAGACAGACCATTCATTGACTTAGAGCCCAACTCCGCTCTACGGGACTGTAACAGTTTGTCATCCTTAGGCTCGGGGATAGAAACTTGAGAATCATAGGATTCCCTCTCACTGCCGTAGTTGTACATCGGTGTCTCAGCCATGGGTATCTTGTCGTTTCCTTTGGCTCCCTGTGGAAGTAGTTTTGTTGCTTTTGCCTTGGAAGCAGTTGCTTCCTCATCTGTAATGACTATATGTGCCCGCTTGTGGGGTGGTGTGTCTCTTCTGGACACCTTGAATCTAGCCATTTGTGCAAACAACATAGAAAAATGTTAGAAAAAGTTCCAGAAAAAGTGTAGAAAATGAATTGCAGAAAGACTAACCGAATCACTGTTGTCAAAATCCAAGGGTACCCCCTAGATGTAACATGGCATACTTGACCCCAAAGGGGTCTCATACAAGACCTTATTATATCGTAACATAAGATAATAGAAAATACATGAAAATTAAAAACTTGAACAATCGAAGTCATTTTCATAAAATCAAGCGGAAGTCTTTCTATACTCTGTATCAAACCATCTAATACACTTTAGATTAAACTCTTGGTACACAGTCCATACAATAGTCTTAACATGAAAATAAAAAACATAGAGGAAATGGGGGTGTTGTCCTCAAAGCTATGAGGACTGACCAAGATCTTCAACTTCTTGCAACTTCTAGAAACCTATCTCCAAGAGTAGCACTCAATCACCAATCCCTATACTTGGTTAAAATGTAGGTAATATGCGTTAGTACAAAATGTACAAAGTATCATAGCTAGCACAACACCATAAAAACATCTCAAATGGTTAGGTAACATAAGACATAAGCATAAGAGATAATAGCATAGTCATAGCATAATCTCCAACATAAGCATCCTATAATCATAAGTCAACATAAGACATAGTTAATGAGCATAGGAGATAAGTCATAATCATAGTAAGTGAATTTTTCAACATAAGCATCATATAATCATAAGTCAACATAAGACATAGTTAATGAGCATAGGAGATAAGTCATAATCATAGTAATCCAAGTCGTCAACATAAGCATTTGTAACACCCCAAAAATCCAATGACCTAAGCTAGAGCCTAACTTGTAGTCTAGTGTCCTAAATAGGTTTAACATGAAGATAAGAGTCGTAAAATGACCTTCCTAACTTAGTACTAATGGTTTAGGACCTAAACGTCAAGACATGACTCCCAAGGGCCCCCCAAGGGTCCTTGTGGAGGACCCAAGTAAAGGCCCAAAAAAATGTCAAAAGATAGCATGACCTATGAATGGGGACCCACAAACCTGGGGTGGACCTATGCCTCGTAGGTGAGGATCGTGGGTCGAGACTTAGTCTCACTATTTCTCCCCCGGTCATCCCCCTTCTCTGAACGAAATGAAATTTCACCAGTACGTGGCATTGCCCCACCTACGGACCGTAGGTGGGGATTTCGTGGGTCACACCTGAAGCACATCGAGTTTCGGCCAAGTGAGGGATAAGTTGGTAATTTACTAATTAATTAATTAGTCTTAGGGGACAGTTTTTATGGTTTTATAATATATATTTTAGGATTTTAATACTATTATCTACCCTTACAACTCATTAGTTCTCCAAACTAAAATTAAAAACCTACTTCCCTCTCCCAAAAATTCTCTCTGTAAGACTCCATTGAAGATCAAGGTCAAGGTCAAGCTAGGGGTTCAAGAACCAGACTTTCTTCTCCAATTTCTTGTGGAAATCAACCTAAGGTATGGATGCTTTTCATTCTTTGGTAGCTATCAATCAAGAAGCCCCTTCAAACTATGTTTTAAAACTTCCAAAAACCTAGGGTTTCAATCTAGCTATGGGTCCTCTTCCAAAACAATTTCAATTGTTTAATTATGGTTTATTATGATTGATTATGATGATTTATGGTTAGATTAATGGAGTATTGATTGATTTTGATGAAAATATTCCTTGGACCCATGATATCCCCTTCTTCCTAAATTGTGAACTAAGTTGTGACTTGATTGATCACGGAAGCTTGACAATTGATCTTGTTTATGTTCATTTAGTTGTTGAATCATGAAATTCCCCTACCTAGTGTTGTCATTCTAGAAGTTAGGGTTAATCTTGGTTCCTAGCCTTGAAGGGCAATAACTAGGGTTTGTATATGTTGATGAAGATTGTATATGAACTCATGATTCACTTAGATAGTGATGATCCTATGACTATTGTGTAATTGTGAAATCGATGCAATATCCTTCTTCCCTATACCCTTTACACTTGATTATGCATGAAGTATGTATGTATTCTTATGATAAACTTATTTTGTTGATTGAAAGGTCATTCTCATGAACACACTATGAATATGATGTGAAAGGTTTACTCAGATGTTGATGATTCTAAGGTTGAAAGGACTTGCTCACCCTATGAATCTATGAGATATTATGATACTGTGTTGATTTGAACGCCTAGTGCATTCTTTTATGAATATGAACTTAAGTAAAGACTTCATATGACTTTTAAAGGGAATTATGCTTAGCACCGAGCGGACATCAATAATGAGATGGGACCTTTTACGTTAGAAAGTTTGGTTTCCCAATGTAAGTTATCTAATGAGATGGAAACCTTTTACGCTAGTAGTCCGGGTTTCTAGTAGCAACCTCATTATCCCATAACTATGTGCCCACATAGGTACTTAGCTAGTGGATCTACCTAAAAGTTATTATGTATGTTTTACCTTAGGCAAGTAGAACATCTCTTTTTGATGTGGGAGTAAGACATTGAATTCCCTGTAGCTCACATGGTCTATGTCGGTTAATGTTATTTTCCCTATATGATATGAATATGAACAATGAGAAGATCATGAACTTTAATTATGACTTCTTAAAAGGTACTACTTAGTATGAGTGGGGGTATGGGACTTCAATTATGCATTTTACAAGTAGGCTTTAAGATGGGTTATGGTGAGGTTCTCTTATGTTATGATGACTTATAGATAATGTATGAAAGATATGTATGAATGTTAAGGTTGACATTACTTGTTACAAGTTGTGAATATGAATAACTCCTTACTTTTGTATGTTAGTTTTGGACAAGGTAAAAGTAAGATATGTATGTTGTTGGTGGCCTAAATGTGTACTTAAAATTTGGTAGGGTTATGGGATCTTACCTTTGCATTGCACTACTGTGTCTTTGGATTGCTTATAGGATGGTTTGTATTATGTTTCTTCATGAATGTGCATAATGACTTTTAAACTAGATAAAAGCATGATTTCAACTAAATGACCCTTTTATGCATGTTGTAAGGATGTTTATACATGGCTTCCATACTTAGTACATTATTTGTGCTAACCCATATTTTCTGCATTCTATGAGGGTAAGTTCCGGTCATTCAGAGGTACTACTTCTTTCAAGTGAAGCTTGGGGTTGACTATTCCCTAGGCTTGGTGAAACCTGAAGTTTGAGGACAAGATGTTATCATTTTCTAGCTTTTATTGTACTCTCTACTTTTGAGAATTTATTGATGTAAAGGGCTTTGACCATATTTTTACTCTCTATTGTACTAGATGGTGATTGAAACAAGTCTAGAGTCTTATATTCGTTATGAAAAAGAAGTTGACTTCGACTGTAAAAGTTTTAAATTTTTCATTATTTTATGTCTTTATGTTATGATTATGCTAAGGGCTTGTATGAGACCCCTTCGGGGTCAAGTACGCCATGTTGCTCCTAGGGGGTAACCCCGGGTCATGACAGACTTGGTAATCAGACCACATGGCTTAGAATGATTCTAGGATGATGTCTCAAGAACCACGTTTAGTAGAGTCTTGTTCATGAGTGTGAAGCACGCCACACTTATGAATGAGAGGCTCTAAGATGTTTAGGATCTTTCACTTTTTTCATTACTCTTTAGTCGTGCCTTAGAGTTTTAACTCTATGAAGTCCTTTTCCTAACCCTTTTCTTGTGCATATAGGAATATGACTACAAGAAGGGTGGCCGCAAAAAGGATGGAAGAGGAGATTGTGGATGAGGGAGTTCCTCCCCAAGGTCCCCAAGGTACTCAAGGGCCTCAAGTTCCTCAAGCTCCTAATGATGAACGGGCTATGATAAATGTGGAAATAAGGTCGGCTCTTCAAACATTGAATCATGTTTTAACAACTCAAGTCACTAGGGATGCTGGAGCTCATGTGAACTGCAAGTACAACCACTTCAAGGAATAGGGATTTCACAAGAATGAATACCCATACATTCTATGGCTCCAAAGTGGATGAAGACACACAAGGGTTTATTCATGAAGTGTTTAAGGTGCTTGATGCTATGGATGTGTCTCCATAAGAGAAGGTGTAACTAGCCGCCTACCAATTGAAGGATGTGGCTCAAGTATGGTATGAGCAATGGAAGGATGAGAGACCTGTGAGAGCAGGCCCGGTTGATTGGGGATTGTTCAAGTCGGTCTTCCTTGATAGGTTTTCCGCCTAGAGTTTAGGAAGAGAAAAATGCAAGAATTCATTAACCTTCGCCAAGGAGGTATAAGTGTGAAGGATTATAGCCTTAAGTTCACCCAATTGTCTAAGTATGCTCCAACTTTAGTGGCGGACTCAAGGGCCAAGATAAACAATTTTTTTATGGGTATATCTGGCTTGGTGGTCAATGAATGTTGTTCGGCAATGATCATTCCAAGTATGAACATTTCACGTCTTATGGTTCACGTCGAACAAATTGAGGAACAAAAGCTCAAGCAAGTGAATAGAGAAGTGAATAGGGCAAGGACCGATGATGGGAGTTCTTCTAAGGGTAAATTTAAGGCTCAAGTTAAAAGAAGGTTTAAGAGAAGGTTTTCCAACCAAGGCTCTTCTGGTACTCCAAAGTTCAACAAAGATAGGGTGTCTAACCCTAAGCCACAAAGAGGTAATAGTGGTGGTTCTTATGTTGATAGGCCTAATTGTGCAAAATGTGGTAACAAGCATAGTAGTAAGTGCCTAGCTAGCATGGATGGTTGTTATAGTTGTGGGAAGAGCGGTCATATAATGAGAGATTTTCCCATGCTAAAGGTTCATGGGAGAGAGGACAAGCAAGTCGCTCCAAGTGGCTCAAATTCCGATGAACCCAAGAAGAATCGCTTTTATGCTCTTCAATCCCGAGGTGACCAAGAGAGTTCCTCGGATATGGTAACGGGTATGTTGCAAGTCTTTTCCATTGATATTTATGCATTATTAGACCCCAATACCACCTTCCTATTTGTTACAGCTTTTGTGGCTATCAAATTTGTAATGCTCCCCGAAGAGTTACTACAACCTTTTTTCGGTGTCTACCCCGGTTGGTGACTCAGTAGTGGCAAAAAGAGTCTACAAGAGTTGTCCTATTTCTTTGTCTCATAAAGTCACTTTGGTTGATTTGGTAGAATTAGACATGATTGATTTTGATGTAATTTTGGGCATGGATTGGTTGCATGCATGTTATGCTTCAATAGATTGTAGGACCCGGGTGGTCAAATTTCAATTTCCAAAGGAGCCAATTTTAAAGTGGAAAGGGAGGGATTCTATTCCTAGAGGTCAATTTGTTTCATGTCTAAAAGCTAGAAAAATGATCTCCAAGGGGTGCATGTATCATATTGTTAGGGTTATGGATGTTGAGTCCAAGGTCCATTCTTTAGAGTTGGTCCCCGTGGTGAGTGACTTTCCGGAAGTCTTACCCGATGACTTGCCCAGCATTCTTCTCGAACGGGAAATAGACTTTGGCAATGATCTTTTGCCGGATACACAACCCATATCTATCCCTACTTATAAAATGGCTCAAGCCGAATTGAAAGAACTGAGGGAGCAACTCAAGGACTTGTTACACAAGGGTTTTATTAAATCAAGCATATCTGATACGCTTAAACTACACGTCCTTAAAGAAGCATAAACGATCGTTATCAAGTAAAGAACCCAACTTGTAGGTTGGGGTCGATTCAACTAGGAAAATGGTTTAGACTTTACTTTAACCAACAATTATATTCAATTAGTCAAATTACTTACATAAACAAGTAATTAAAAAGGGGGGATTTGTGAAACAAATTGTAAGAAGTCCGTACGTAATCAGTAAACAAAAGTCAATTTCGGTTGTTATCCAGATGAGAGAACTAACTAAGGTAGATGTGTTCCCCACAAGCTCATAACGCAGTAATCCTAGTAATAGCAGTCCTTTCCTAGTGTACTACATGCAAAGTGATAAGTTAGGTATCTCTAAATCCTTGGTCCGGAATCTAGAGAATTTCACCCCGCACCTTGGTCCGGCTACGTGCATATAATTTACTAACCCTTACCTTTACCTCATAGACATCATAATCGATGTTTGGCTTAGTTATTACTTCGCACCAATCGACACTAGCCTATTAGATAGTATCACACTAAATCTATGTTGATAATTCTTTTCTTGTTGATTACCTCCTTTGTCCGGCAGGTAGCAACAAGGCGATTTCTAACTCGTGCACTCGTTAAAAAGACTTCTAAACGAAAGAATTATCAATGCATGCAACAACACTATTCAAGAATTGCTTCGTTACTATTCATACTTTGTTAATCGCTCATGGTTCCCACAACCCTAGTTGTGGAGTTTAGTTACCCATAATCATATGAACACAATTCATTGTTTTAGATAAAAGAATTATGAACTTACGTAAGAGGAATAATAAACCCAGAAATTCAACTTGAATTTCAACACCAAAATCTTCAAAACGAACTTAGGAAATTAAGAATTGCTAAAGTTGCAAGTTAATCTCCCCAAGTCAAGAACTAGAATAAAAGTAATAAAAGCTAACCCCAAAAACGAGGTTTACATGCCCTATTTATAGAAAACAAGTCCTAAATTAAAAGGAAAGTATGTTCAGGGAAGCGTCTTCGTTCCACGAGACTGACGCACGGACCGTCAATGGATCTACGGTTCGTGAGTCCCTTCCGTCAGCCAGGACTTGGAGAATATTTCAGTTTCCAAAAATCAGCTTCTCTGAACCAAACAACGAAACTGCACTACGGACCGTAGATCGATCTACGGTCCGTGAATCCCCCTCCGTAGCTCCACACTTGGTATCTTCAAAAATAAGGTAGTGGAACGCTCATAGTATCAATCTATGGATCATCAGTACGGTCCGTAGATCCATCTACGGACCGTCAATGGCCATTGTGGTTCCACACATTGTCAGATTTCCTTGATTTACCTTCCATGCCTTGCCTGCTGATCTACGACCACCATCTACAGAGCGTCAATGGACCGTAGGTCCATTGACCACCTCCGTAGATGCCCTTTTTTGCATTTCTTTTAGCTGTCTCTTTACTTCCATGCCTAAACATCTTTCCTGCAAAATATGATAAACACACATAAAAACCAATACAAAAAGGCCCTAGACACACACAACTTGTAAGTGAAATGTATTAGAAATACCGTAAACTCACGGTATATCAACACCCTCAACTTAAATTCGTTGTTTGTTTTCAAGCGACACACTAAGACTCTAAATGACACTTGTATAGTGATACGCTCAAATTACCACTCCTTACAGAAGTATAAGCGATCGTTAACGATTAAAGAACCCAACTTGTCGGTTGTGGTCGATCCCACAAGGAAAATGGTTTAGACTTTACTTTAACCAACAATTATATTCAATTAGCCAAAGTACTTCCAGAAACAAGAAATAAAAAGGGGGCATTTGTGAAACAAATTGTAAGAGTTCAGTAAGTAATCAATAATCAAAAGTCAATTTCGATTGTTATCAAGATGAGAAAATTAACTAGGGTAAACGTGTTCCCCACAAGCTCATAACTCAGTAATCCTAGTAATCGCAATCCTTTCCTAGTGTGTTACATGCAAAGTGATAAGTTAGGTATCTCTAAATCCTTGATCCGGCATCTAGAGAATTTCACCTCGCACCTTGATCCGGCTACGTATGTATAATTTATTAACCATTACCTTTACCTCATATTAGACATCATAACCGATGTTTGGCTTAGTTATTACTTCGCACCAATCGACACTAGCCTATTAGATAGTATCACACTAAATCTATGTTGATAATTCTTTTCTTGTTGATTACCTTCTTGGTCCGGCAAGTAGCAACAAGGCGAGTTCTAACGCACCCTCTGTTGGCGCAACTCTTCGTCTATAATCAAATCCCTCCTAGCCTTCTTTTCTTGCCGACACTGTCTCTTGTGAGCTTTATCTTCCTCCGTGCGATGAGAATGGTATCGCTTACCTTTGGCATGTGTCGGTGCAGGCCCCTCCTCGGCGGTCCCACTGAATAGAGCATCTAGCACTATATCATCAGCCAGTGCAGTAGGAGTAGCCTGAGTCTCAACTGAAGGTGCAGCAAGAATGGCATCAATGTCAGTCCGGAGGCTGGCTACGTCAGCATGCAAAGCTAATAGGTCTATGGCCGGAGCTGATAGCTTGAGGACTCGCAACTCAAAGGCATCAAGACGCTTATTAATAGCCTGGACCTTTCGGTCCATCATCCCCTCCATCCTGCACTCCATCCTAGCCTCAGACTCGGCTATCGACTTTTGCATCCACGGCTGGATGTGATACAGCAGTGTGGCAATCTGCGCCTCTAACTTCTGTACTCTGGCCATCGGGACAACAGTAGCCTCTAACTGTGGTGTGGACCGGGAAGAGCTAGGAGCCATACTAGCTGTCTGAGATAAGGAGCCCGGACAGTATCGGTGTGGTCTGGGATCATGGAGTCACTACCCTGTGCCTGCCCCACTGTGTCGGCAACATCGGTACCCAAGAGAGGTACCTCAATCTGGGGCTCTCTGCGAGGTGCTACCACATTTGCCTCATCTCGAATAAGGCCAATGTCTAATGCCCCTGTAGGGTGGACTAACTTGTCACAATGCCAGATTGGCACTCCAGAGTCCCTGCACAAATGAAAAATCAGACATGGAAAGGGGTAAGTAGTGGAGGTTCTGAAAGCTCTTTCGTGAATTTCTGGCAGCAGCATGCGGGCAAAGTCGATCTCCACTCCTGCTACCAATGCTGCAACCATGACCGCTCTGTCCCAAGTTACTTGATTATCAGCTTTTGTAGGCGACACTCTATTACGCACCAGCAGCCAGAAGAACTTGGCTACAAAATTTAGTATGGTTTTTCGGATGCCCAACCGTGGAGCGGCGACCCATTCTGCACGCTCGCCATCTGCAGCAATGTACCTAGCCAACCATAGTAGAACAGCCTCTCACTGCTCAGCATTCCTCTGGAAAGCGCTACTCCGCACGATGTCCCATATGTAGTCAAACTCAGCTGTGTTGAGCGACCAAGAGTGACCCGTAGTAGGACCATAGAGAAAGCATCTGATCGTGGCAGTGATATGTCCACCGGGCACCCTCGAACCAAAGTGAAAGTGAGCGGATCCTGCGCTAATGGCTTTGACCGCTTAGAAATGGAACCGCGGAGAGGGGCAGCATAGGAAGCATAGAACTCCCGCACAATCTCCTCGTTGTACGTCCCTGGGTCTCGAGCCATCCAGTCACACTTGTGAAGGTTGAACAGCCGGTTAATGTATGGGCCAGTATGTAGGCTCCCCGTGAGGACTCTGCGCTCCTCTGTAATTAGTCGGGCCATCTTTTGTTTGTCGTTGACCATCTTAGCATCCCGATAAATTTGCCATTGACCCTCTACAATCCATCTATTTAGCTCACCTGCTACATGAGTGAGGTCATCATCCTGTGGTGCAGGTATGGACTCTGAGCTATCTGCCTCATCAGACGAGGCTGCTTGGTCATTCTCTCCACACCCTGTGGATAATTTGGCATTGGACCCTGTAGCATGGGCAGCCCCGGATCGTGAGGAGTGGGCAGACTCGGAGCCTGAAGAATGGCAGACTCGGACCCGGACATAGACCCCTCTGAACTGGAAGCAGCCCTAGTTGGTGACCCGATCAGTGTGTGCTCCTCATCAGACTGGGAGACAGTGACTACGTCGGGAAGCACCTTCCGGGGGGTGCCTCTGTGTGCAGCGCGAGAAGTCCTAGGGTTGAGAGGCACATATGTTGGATCAGTGTCGGTGTCTGTGTCCTCATCAATTAACCAGAAACTAGGGACAACAGATTTGGACTTGCCCCTTTTTGAGTAGGTGACAATCTTCTTGGTTGGCATTGTACCTACGGGAGCGATATTAGTGCCAAAACTAACCATACGCAGCAAAGAAAACTTTTAGGATTGGTAACGACCCTCAACTAAGCCCACAAAAAAATTTAGACAGATGCTACAGTGGACATCCATGTAGGAGACCAACAGTTCGTAGACTGATCTACGGTCCGTGGATCAGGGGGCCTGTTATATAGGTCGCAGATGGAAACCACAGAAGTGCAGAACGGTCCGTAGATGAACCTACGGACCGTAGTCCACCTCTGTGGTTTCACACTTGGTGAAATTTTTCATGTGCATCCATTTACCAACCCCATCTATGGTCCGTAGATGGATCTACGTTCCGTAGACGGGGTATCGTGGATGCCATCTGTGCCAGGTATCATACATTTTTTGCCTTAGTTTTCAACATTAACACAATCTCATCATGCATTTACAACATTAAATTATGCTAGTTCTTCATTCTTAAGATTCCGACCGATTATTATGCTAAACAATTTAGACTAGTTGTGGAACCCTAGGTCAAAACTAGCATATAGTTTTTACGATCACATAAAATAATGCTACACAATCACTATCTATCGTTCCAAGGGCATTGTAATTTTCAAGTTTATCATGCAATTTCATCTAACAATAACCCAAGGTCAAGACCCAACTCCCGACTTTCTACATTCAATCTATGAATCGAAATTCAAAGTGAAGGGAAAGTCTATTACCTTACAAGCAACAAGGAGTGGGGTGATTGTGTGATGATACTAAGTTTACCAAGACCAAGGAGTCACCTCTTCGTTACTGACCAAACACCGGACTCTTTTTGTTAGATTATGGGATGGGTTGTATTTGAATTGGAAGGGAAATTGGGGAATTATGGAAGGAATGATATGATTGAGGAGTTATAGAGTGATTTAGGGAAGTTAGGGAATGTTAGAAACGCTTTTGGGAGTAATGGAGGGAAGGGGAATGGTTTAAAACAAATGGGGGTTTTTAAATGGGGAAATTCGGGTCGGGTCAGACAGCCTGAGGTATGGACTCACGAGACCCCGTCTACGGTCCGTGAGTTGATCTATGGTCCGTAGATAAGGACCGTAGATCACTCATATACTTGAAAATGTAAGAATTTACCTGGGATCTACAAGCACCATTTACGGTCCGTTGATGAATCGACGGACCGTCGTTTGTGTCCGTAGACTTCTGCACTAGACCATTTTCTGCAGAATTTTCGTGGTGTACCTGCACATGTAGCAACCAATAGGCTATTCTTTTTACATTTTCTGGCACTTTTTAGACACAGACCCTATTCTAATTCTAGCCAACACTAGTACAAAACTAAAATTTGATACACGTAATAAATCGAACAGCGCAAACTACTAGAGAAAAAAGAAAACTATATCCTATCGTTGTCTAGATTGTACATCTTGGGTTGCCTCCCAAGCAGCGCTTGATTTAACGTCGCGGCACGACGCAGGCCTCTTGATTACTCAGACTTCATCAAGATTGTAGGCCTCAATCACTTCTTGCACGGTTTCAGCATTTCCCAAATAGATCTTGATCCTTTGCCCGTTTACCATGAACCTTGTTCCATCCTTTTTTCCAGCTCAACCTCCCCTTGGGGGAACAATTTTGTGAGCAAAAATGGTCCGGTCCATTAGGACTTGAGTTTGCCTTCTAACAAGCGCAACCTAAAGTTGAATAGAAGCACAAGATGACCAACCACAAATTCTCGCTTTTCAATTCGTTGATCATGATACCTCTTCATCTTCTCTTTGTACAAGGCTGAACTTTCGTAAGCTTTTAAGAGAAACTCATCAAGTGCATTCAAGTCATCCATTCTTTGATTAGATGTGGTGCACCAATCCAAATTTAATTTCTTCATTGCCCACATCGCCTTATGCTCTAGTTCTACTGGTAAATGACAAGACATACCATATACAAGTTGGTAGGGAGACATACCTATGGGGGTCTTGTATGCAGTGTGGTATGCCCATAGAGCATCATCAAGCTTCTTTGACCAATCCGTTCTATTGGCATTCACAGTCTTCGCCAATATCTGCTTGATCTCTCTGTTAGATACTTCAACTTGACCACTAGTCTGTGGATGGTAAGGGGTGGCTACATTGTGGCGGACACCATATTTCTCAAGTAGTACCTTGAACAACTTATTGCAAAAGTGAGAACCTCCATCGCTAATAATAGCCCTTGGTGTACCAAATCTGGAGAAGATGTTATTTTTCAAGAAATCGGTGACACTTTCACCTTCATTGTTGGAGAGCGCAATTGCTTCCACCCACTTCGATACATAGTCAACCGCAACAAGAATATACTTCATCCCATATGAACTCACGAATGGACCCATGAAATCAATGCCCCATACATCAAACAACTCTATCACCAATATAGGATTCATAGGGAGCTCTTGCCTCTTTGAAATCCCTCCTTCTCTTTGGCAACGATCACAAGACTTGGTGAAATTATGAGCATCTCGGTGAATGGTAGGCCAGTAGTATCCACACTGCAAAATCTTATGTGCAGTCCGAATACCACTATGATGCCCACCAACAGGCGATGAATGGCATGCTTCAAGTACACTCAACATATCAACCTTGGGCACGCAGCGACGAATAATCCCATCAGCACAACTACAATACAAATAAGGTTCATCCCAAAAGAATTTCTTCACATCATGCATAAAATTTTTCTTTTTGTGAAAAAGACAAATCGAGAGGTACAATATCACTTGCCAAATAATTAGCAAAGTCCGTGAACCAAGGAATCAGATCATGAGAAGCAGCCAATACCTGTTCATCTGGAAAAGCATCATTAATTTCGGCCCTATCTCCAAGATTTAGCATGGCCTCTTCCTTTAATCTGGACAAGTGATCGGCAACTTGATTTTCGGTTCCCTTTCTATCTTTTACCACAAAATCAAACTCTTGCAGCAACAGTACTCATCTAATCAATCTTGGTTTTGCATCTTTTTTCGCCATCAAATACCTCAATGCAGAGTGGTCAGTGTGCACTATGACCTTAGTACCAAGCAAGTAGGAACGAAATTTCTCGAATGCAAAAACCACCGCAAGGTGTTCTTGTTCGGTCACAGTATAATTCTTCTGGGCCACATTTAGAGCTTTGCTAGCATAGTAATTAGGGTGAAGAATTTTCTCTCGCCTTTGACCCAATACTACACCAAGCGCCACTCCACTCACATCGCACATTACCTCAAACGGTTGTCCCCAATCCGGTTAAATAATGGTAGGTGTTTTAACAAACTTCTCCTTCAGCTCTCCAAATGCTCTAAGACAAGCATCATCAAAATAGAACTTACTCTCCTTCTCGAGCAGTTTGCACAAAGGATGTGCAATTTTTGAGAAATCTTTGATGAATCTCCTATAAAAACCTGCATGTCCAAGAAAACTTCTAACACCTTTTGTTGTAATGGGTGGCGGAAGTTTTTCTATTACCTCAACTTTAGCTCTATCAACCTCAATACCTTTCTCTGAAATTCGATGTCCCAACACTATACCTTCTTTAACCATGAAGTGAGACTTTTCTCAATTAAGCACCAAGTTGCAGTCTTCACACCGTTTAAGCACTTCGGCCAAATGATCTGGACACTGATCAAAAGAGTCACCTACAACTGAAAAATCATCCATGAACACTTCAATAGTGTCGTCCACCATATCAGAAAATATCGACATCATCCATCGCTGGAAGGTAGCTGGGGCATTGCATAACCAAATTGGCATCCGTTTGAAAGCAAAAGTCCCATATGGGCAAGTGAAAGTGGTCTTCTCTTCGTCTTCTGGATCTATAGAGATTTGATTATAGCCCGAATACCCATCAAGAAAACAATACCAACCCTTTCCTGCAAGTCTATCCAACATCTGGTCGATGAATGACATAGGAAAGTGGTCCTTTTCTGTCCACGCATTCAACTTCTGGTAATCCATACAAATTCTCCATCCAGTAACATGCCTTATTGGAACAAGCTCATTTCTTTCATTTGGAATCACAGTCATACCACCTTTTTTAGGCACACACTGCACAGGACATACCTAACTACTATCTGAAATGGGATAAATAACTCCTGCATCCAGCCACTTGATGATCTCCTTTTTGACTACTTCTTGCATAGGTGGATTTATTCTTCTCTGGTGCTCAATATTGGGCTTATGATCTGGCATGAGTTGGATTTTGTGAGAGAAAATACCGGGAGGAATCCCAATGATATCCACTATAGTCCACCCAATAGCTCGCTTGAACCTTTTTAACACAGTCACCAAGCACTCTACTTGTCCTGCATTCAAATCTGCCGCAATGATGACCGGCAAAGTATTCCCTTTGCCCAAGTATACATACCTCAAATGCGGTGGTAGAGCCTTAAGCTCCAAATTTGGTGCCTCCACAATAGATGGTCTTGCAGGTGGGAGCTCGCGATTCTTCATGTCTAATTCATACTTCTTTGGTTTGGGCTGGTATTCACACTTATCAAGTGTGGCTACCAACTCATCATACTCTTCAATGCCATCACTATCGAAGTTCATAATAACTGCTGCTAGTGCCTCAACACCTAGTCGCTCCTCAACTTGCACTTTAGTCCAGTCTCCACTGTGTAAGTTATGGCAGATACTGTTTGGAGCTCACCACTCTGCTTCATGGACCTAGAGTTATTGAAAGTTGCTTCTCCATTATTCAGTCTAAATTTCATCTGTCCCTTTTCCATATCAACCAACGCACGCCCCGTGGCAAGAAATGGTCTCCCAAGGATGATGGGAACCTCAAAATCAACCTCATAGTCAAGAATAACAAAATCTGCCAGAAAAATGAAAGACACCACTTTTACTAGCACATCATGGAGTACACCAATTGGCCTTTTCACAGTTCGATCGGCCATTAGTAACCGCATTGCAGTGGGCTTCGGGACCCCTAAACCCAACTTCTTGTAAATAGACAAGGGCACGAGGTTGATGCTAGCACCAAGATCACACAATGCCTTAGCAAAGTGTAACAACCCTATAGTACATGGGATCGTGAAAGCACCAGGGTCTTCCTTTTTCTGCACAAGAGATCTTGTAGCGATAGTGCTACAATGCTGCAATCTATCATCATCTTCAAAACTCACATACCTTTTCTTTGTCACCATATCTTTCATAAACTTTGCATACCCAAGCATTTGTTCCAAGGCTTCTATCAAAGGAACATTGATAGAGAGTTGTTTCAACATAGTAATGAACCTGCGATATTTACCATCCTCAGTCTTCTTTGCTAACCTCTGTGGAAAAGGCGGTGGAGGTCTAGGTATGGGAACCACTTTCTGAGATATCTCCACTTCTTGCTCTATTGCTTTCTCCGACTTTGGTCTAACCGCTATCACATCATCTTCTTTTTTAATCTCAACTTCCACCACAGACGGCCTAGGTGGATCTATGGTTTGTTTACCCCCTCGAGTAGTAACTGCCATACAATGACCATCATTCTTTGGATTCTGGATGGTGTTGCTAGGAAGAGTGCCAGGTTGACGTGGGTTCACTGCAGTAGACAACTGAGTCATCTGCTGCTCTAGATGCTTTATTGACACTGCATGGGCATCAACCTTTTGTCCAATACCAGACAAGTCGCTTCTCATCTCCTTCACATTCTCATCAGTTGCATCAAATCTTCTCATCATCTTCTGCATCATATCTTCAATACGTGCCATATTGCCTCCAGTTTCCCTAGCACTAGATTCCTAATTTTTAGGGGGAACATAAGGTCCAACCCGATCATTTCTGTTGCCATAGTTGTTCCTGTTGTAGTTGTTGTCACGATTCAAATTGCTATCCCGGACATAGTGGCCTTCTCGGTTGTAATTTCCATAGTTCCAACCTTGGTTTCCTTGACCTTGGCGCCAATTTTCCATGTTGGATCCTTGGGCATTTGGTCGGAAACCCCCCGTCTGATCATTCACAGCATAAGCATCTTCTTCATAGTAACACTCTTCCACTGGTGGTGGAGTTCTAGTTAAATAATTCACAACATTTACCTTTTCTGGTCCTCCGCTCACATGCTTCAATACCAACCCCAACTCGGTCCTCATCTGGGCCATCTCTTCACGAATATCATCTGCAGAGTTGTTATTTGTACTATGAACGCCAAATGTGTTTCTCCCAGTATCTGACCTCCGAGTGCTCCATGCTTTATTGTTGCGAGAGATCCTCTCCAGTTTTTCAGTAATCTATGCATATGTACAATTACCATATGAACCTCCGACAATAATATCGAGTACTGCTTTATTGTTATCAGCCTGTCCTCGATAGAAATACTCCTTCAGTGACTCATCATCAGTACGGTGGTTTGGGACACTTCTTCCGAAGGCAGTGAATCTGTCCCACAAGCTACTCACAGACTCTCCAGGTAATGCCACAAAATTGTTGACCCTATCTTTGTGATTGAGCTTCTTAGACACTAGATAGTACTTTGCTTTAAACACCTCTGCCAGTTGGTCCCAAGTGAATATTGAGTTATACGGAAGCTCAGTGAATCATACTGCATCATTGCCGATAGAGGAACACTCGTAATCCAATGACATTCATATCCAAGTCTGGTCTACCTACACAACTTTTGCAAACCACCCTTAGCTTGGCCAAGTGAGCATGTGGATCCTCCGGTGGCGATCCTGAAAATAAGCCTCTTGTTGTATGCATCTGCATCAAACTACTAGTCACCACAAATGTGTGCCCCGGAGGTAGAGGAGGTAGGACAATGGGTCCATCAGAGTCTGTTATATCGATGTTGCCCCGATAGTTGTCATGTTGTTGTGGGCCTGGTGGACCATGCACTCTCACTGCATCTCCCAATTGATTTTCAGCTAGACCCCGGTTTTCCCCCACCAACTACTCTTGGCTGTTATAACTCAACTGCTTCATCTAGATTTCCTCCGGTAGGATTAACTGGAAGTCCTTGATTGGTCATTCTTCGCAGAGTTCTGTTCAACTCTGGATCCTACGAAGTAAATGGTTCGCCTTGGCTCCGTGTACTTGGCATACACTAGAGTCGGAACCTGATAGAGACAAAAACAAAGGGAAAAAGTAAAATTAGGAAATATTTGACTAACGTTCAATAATGTAGTTAAAAATAAATCTAAAAGCCAGATTCCCCGGCAGCGGCGCCAAAATTTGATACACTCAAATTACACCTCCTTACAGAAGTATAAGCGATCGTTATCAAGTAAAGAACCCAACTTGTAGGTTGGGGTCGATCCCACGAGGAAAATGGTTTAGACTTTACTTTAACCAACAATTATATTCAATTAGCCAAAGTACTTCCAGAAACAAGAAATAAAAAGGGGGGATTTGTGAAACAAATTGTAAGAGTTCAGTAAGTAATCAATAATCAAAAGTCAATTTTGGTTGTTATCAAAATGAGAAAATTAACTAGGGTAAATGTGTACCCCACAAGCTCATAATTCAGTAATCCTAGTAATCACAATCCTTTCCTAGTGTGTTACATGCAAAGTGATAAGTTAGGTATCTCTAAATCCTTGATCCAGCATCTATAGAATTTCACCCCTCACCTTGATCCGGCTACGTGTGTATAATTTACTAACCCTTACCTTTACTTCATATTATACATCATAATCGATGTTTGGCTTAGTTATTACTTCGCACCAATCGACACTAGCCTATTAGATAGTATCACACTAATCTATGTTGATAATTATTTTCTTGTTGATTACCTCCTTGATACGGCAAGTAACAACAAGATGAGTTCTAACGCGTGCACTCGTTAAAAAGACTTTTAAACGAAATAATTATCAATGCATGCAAAACACTATTCAAGAATTACTTATTTACTATTCATACTTTGTTAATCGCTCATGGTTCCTACAACCCTAGTTGTGGATTTAGTTACCTATACTAGCAAGAACACAATTCATAATATTAGATAAATAAATCATGAACTTACGTAACGAGAATAATGAACCCATAATTTCAACTTGAATTGCAAAGCCAAAATCTTCAAAATGAATGTAGGAAATCAATAATTGCTAGAGTTGCAACTTAATCTCCAAAGTCACAAAGTAAAAATAGAATAATTATGTCTAACCCCCAAAAATGAGGTTTACATATCCTATTTATAGAAAACAAATCCTAAATTAAAAGGGAAATAAATTAAAGAAAGTTTGTTGAGGTACGCGTCTTCAATCCAGGAGACTGACTTACGGACCGTCGATGGATCTACGGTCCGTAAGTCCCTTCCGACAGCCAAGACTTAGAAAATATTTCTGCTTCCAAAAAATCAACTTCTCTGAAGCAAACGACGGACTAACAGTACGGACCGTAGATCGATCTACGGTTCGTCAATCCCCTCTGTAGCTCCATACTAAGAATCTTAAAAAATCAGGTACTGGAACCTTCACAGTATCATTCTACGGATCAACAGTACGGTCCGTAGATCAATCTACGGACCGTCAATGGACACCGTGGTTCCACACTTGGTCAGATTTCCGTGATTTGTCCTCAATACCATGCCTGTTGATCTACGGTCATCACCTACGGATCGTGAATGGACCTACGGTCCGTAGATCAGCTCCGTGAATGCCCTATTTCTGTATTTCTTTCAGTTGTCTCTATATTTCCACGTCTGAATACCTTTCTTGCAAAACATGATAAAAACATATAAAAACCAATATAAAAAGACCCTAGACACACACAACTTGTAAGTGAAATGTATTAGAAATACCGTAAACTCACGGTATATGAACACCCTCAACTTAAATTCGTTGTTTTTCCTCAAGCGATGCACTACAACTCTAAACGACACTTGTGTAAAAGCAAACATTTTCAAACCCAAGCAATTAAATGGCTCCTTACCCTCCTCATTGTTTGGGTGACCATTCGTTCTCTTAGACTCGGCAAGCCAATTCATGTGGATCACACCATGACACAGATGGACCAACTGACACACAACATACACCTTCTCACTATCACCAAAGTACCAACTTTCTGACAATATAACTAGTGCCCTTACTTCAAACGAAATCTCCTTTTCCCAAGAATGAATGACATCATGGTACAATGATTTATTCAACACTCACGCTCAAAAGTAATTTCAAATACAGTTAGTGCTCAATGCCATAAGTTTGCCCTTATTTTTACTACTTAGACTCTCCAAAATAGACTCTAGGATCACTATAGGGCTTTCTTGGCTTGTAACGTAGGCTCAGGGTCAGGTGTGGTACATTTGGGTACTGCTTAGTGACTTTCTGCCCTCCTTGACATTACACTCGGCTTTCAAGCTCTTTTTGCCCTATTTTTGTCATCCTATCATTTTACTTTCTTTCCCTTAATTTTCTTCAACCAAGAATGTGACCTCAGACTTTGCAACTCTTTATACTTTTTTTTTATTTTTCTTTTATCTTTAAACAAGTCACTTCCTTTTATCTTCTTTTTTTCTCGCAATACTCTTTTCATACCCATTTTTCTTTCAGTTCCCTCTTTCATAGCCACGCTCAACTTATGGATTTTCCATTAGTTGAGGTACACAATACCCGATATCAGGTCAGGGCGAAGATTGAGGTTGCTTACATTAGCCACCCTCAACTTAGATTTTTGGCCTAAGTCAAAGTGCAAATGTATAAGGAGGGACCGGGGCCAACATAGTAGATTATGGGAAAGTGAGATCAGGGTTTAGAAAGAAATGGTTTAATTTTAGGCTCAAATTATTTGGATCAAAGGGAGCATTTATTTCATTTGGTTGGATCCTTCTTTTAGGCTATTTGTGGATTTTTCAGAACAATGACCTATGATCACTTCCTAACCTCTAGATTGAATTGTCTTAGCAGGACTAACCAGGCAAGTTCTCGCTTTGCACAAAAACTGTTTGAACACTCAACGATTCTCGCACACTCTTGGCACATAGTTCCGTCATCAGGTTATTAGATTACCCTGTTCAAGTTTCAGCTTAAGTCATGCTATCAAGTCGATTGTTTCTATGTGATACTTAGAGCCAACACAATCAACTAATTGTCGACTACATCTTTCTAGCATACATCCCAAAATCTGACGGGTATCATTTTTCATAAGCCATCATGCTTCATTCTTCATCATGCTTCTACAAATACGATCCTAAGACATGCCTGTTCAACAAAAATTAAACAGTCCCTTAGGGAAAAAGAACACAGGCAAGAAAACCCCAAGAGAGGATTCATGAGTTGGGTTATTCAGATTTCACCCTATCACTCACAATCCGAGCCAAAATTTGATACGCTCAAATTACACCTCCTTACAGAAGTATAAGAAATCGTTATCAAGTAAAGAACCCAACTTGTAGGTTGGGGTCGATCCCATTAGGAAAATGGTTTAGACTTTACTTTAACCAACAATTATATTCAATTATCCATAGTACTTCCAAAAACAAGAAATAAAAAGGGGGATTTGTGAAACAAATTGTAAGAGTTCAGTAAGTAATCAATAATCAAACCTTAATTTCATTGGTTATCAAGATGAGAAAATTAACTAGGGTAAACGTGTTCACCACAAGATAATAACTCAGTAATCCTAGTAATCGCACTCCTTTCCTAGTGTGTTGCATGCAAAGTGATAAGTTCGGTATCTCTAAATCCTTGATCCGGCATCTAGAGAATTTCACCCCGCACCTTGATCCGGCTATGTGCGTATTATTTACTAACCCTTACCTTTACCTAATATTAGACAACATAATCGATGTTTTGCTTAGTTATTACTTCGCACTAATCGACACTAGCCGATTAGACAGTATCACACTAAATCTATGTTGATAATTCTTTTCTTGATGATTACCTCCCTGATCCGGCATGCAGCAACAAGGTGAGTTCTAAAGCGTGCACTCGTTAAAAAGACTTTTAAATGAAATAATTATCAATGCATGCAAAACACTATTCAAGAATTACTTATTTACTATTCATACTTTGTTAATCGCTCATGGTTCGGACAACCCTTGTTGTGGATTTAGTTACCCATACTAGCAAGAACACAATTCATAATATTAGATGAATAAATCATGAGCTTACGTAACGAGAATAATAAACCCAGAATTTCAACTTGAATTGCAAAGCCAAAATCTTCAAAACGAATATAGGAAATCAATAATTGCTAGGGTTGCACTTAATCTCCAAAATCACAAAGTAAAAATAGAATAATAATGTCTAACCCCCAAAAACGAGGTTTACATGTCCTATTTATAGAAAACAAATCCTAAATTAAAAGGGAAACAAATTAAGGAAAGTTTGTTTAGGTACACGTCTTCAATCCACGAGACTGACTTACGGACCGTCGATGGATCTACGATCCGTAAGTCCCTTCTGTCAGCCAGGACTTAGAAAATATTTCTGCTTCCAAAAAATCAGCTTCTCTGAAGCAAACGACGGACTAACAGTACGGACCGTAGATCGATCTACAGTCCGTCAATCCACTCTGTAGCTCCATACTAAGAATCTTCAAAAATCAGGTACTGGAACACTCGCAGTATCATTCTACGGATCAACAGTACGGTCCGTAGATCAATCTACGGTCCGTCAATGGACACCGTGGTTCCACACTTGGTCAGATTTCCCTGATTTGTCCTCAATACCATGCCTGCTGATTTACGGTCCGTAGATCACCTCAGTGAATGCCCTCTATCTGCATTTCTTTCAGCTGTATCTATACTTCCGCGCCTGAATACCTTTCCTGCAAAACATGATAAAAACTCATAAAAACCGATATAAAAAGGCCCTAGACACACACAACTTGTAAGTGAAATGTATTAGAAATACCGTAAAATCACGGTATATCAACACCCTCTACTTAAATTCGTTGTTTGTCTTCAAGCGACGCACTACAACTCTAAACGACACTTGTGTAGAAGCAAGAATTTTCAAACCCAAGCAATCACATGGCTCCCTACCCTCCTCATTGTTATGGTGCACATTCGTTCTCTTAGACTCGGCAAGCCAATTCGTGTAGATCACACCATGACACAGATGGACCAACTGGCACACAACATACACGTTCTCACTATCACCAAAGTACCAACTTTCCGACAATGTAACTAGTGCCCTTACTTCAAATGAAATCTCTTTTTCCCAAGAATGAATGACATCATGGTACATTGATTTATTCAACACTCACGCTCAAAAGTAATTTCAAATACAGTTAGTGCTCAATGCCATAAGTTTTCCCTTATTTTCACTGCTTAGACTCTCCAAAATAGACTCTAGGATCACTATAGGGCTTTCTTGGCATGTAACGTAGGCTCAGGGTCAGGTGTGGTACATTTGAGTACTGCCTAGTGACTTTCTGTCCTCCTTGACATAATACTCTGCTTTCAACCTCTTTTTGCCCTATTTTTGTCATCCTATCATTTTACTTTCCTTCCCTTAATTTTATTCAACCACTAATGTGACCTCACACTTTGCAGCTATTTTTTTTTCTTTTAGCTTTCAACAAGTCACATCCTTTGATCTTTTTTTTTTTTTTCACATCACTCTTTTCATACCCATTTTTCTTTCAGTTCGCTCTTTCATAGCCACCCTCAACTTATGGATTTTCCATTAGTTGAGGTACACAATACCCAATGTCAGGTGAGGGCCAAGATTGAGGTTTCTTACATTAACCACCGTCAACTTAGGTTTTTGGCCTAAGTCAAAGTGCACATGTCTAAGGAGGGACCGGGGCCAACATAGTAGATTACGGGAAAGTGAGATCAGGGTTTAGAAAGAAATGGTTTAATTTTAGGCTCAAATTATTTGGATCAAAGGGAGCATTTATTTCATTTGGTTGGATCCTTCTTTTAGGCTATTTGTGGATTTTTCAGAACAATGGCCTATGATTACTTCCTAACCTCTAGATTGAATTGTCTTAGCAGGACTAACTAGGCAAGTTCTAGCTTTGCACAAAAACTGGTGAACACTCAACGATTCTCGCACACTCGTGGCACATAGTTCCATCATCAACTTATTAGATTACCTAGTTCAAGTTTCAGCTTAAGTAATGCTATCAAGTCGATTGTTACTATGTCATACTTAGAGCCAACACAATCAATTAATCGTAGCCTACAACTTTCTAGCATACATCCCAAAATCTGACGGGTGTAATTTTTCATAAGCCATCATGCTTCATTCTTCATCATGCTTCTAAACATACGATCCTAAGACATGCCGGTTCAACAAAAATTAAACAGTCCCTAGGGGAAAAAGAACACAGACAAGAAAACCCCAAGAAAGGATTCATGAGTTGGGTTATTCAGATTTCACCCTATCACTCACAATCCGCGCCAAAATTTGGTACACTCAAATTACACCTCCTTACAGAAGTATAAGCGATCGTTATCAAGTAAAAAACCCAACTTGTAGGTTGGGGTCGATCCAACGAGGAAAATGGTTTAGACTTTACTTTAACCAACAATTAAATTCAATTAGCCAAAGTACTTCCAGAAACAAGAAATAAAAAGGGGGGATTATTGAAACAAATTGTAAGAGTTCAGTAAGTAATCAATAATCAAAAGTCAATTTCGGTTGTTATCATGATGAGAATATTAACTAGGGTAAACGTGTTCCCCACAAGCTCATATCTCAATAATCCTAGTAATCGCAACCCTTTCCTAGTGTGTTACATGCGAAGTGATAATTTACTAATCCTTAATCCGGCATCTAGAAAATTTCACCCCGCACCTCTATCCGGCTACGTATGTATAATTTACTAACCCTTACCTTTACCTCATAATAGACATCATAATCGATGTTTGGCTTAGTTATTACTTCGCACCAATCGACACTAGCCTATTAGATAGTATCACACTAAATCTATGTTGATAAATCTCTTCTTGTTGATTACCTCCTTGATCCGGCATGTAGCAACAAGGCGAGTTCTAACGTGTGCACTCGTTAAAAAGACTTTTAAACGAAAGAATTATCAATACATGCAAAACACTATTCAAGAGTTACTTATTTACTATTCATAATTTGTTAATCGCTCATGGTTCCCACAACCCTAGTTGTGGATTTAGTTACCCATACTAGCAAGAACACAATTCATAATATTAGATGAATAAATCATGAACCTACGTAACGAGAATAATAAACTTAGAATTTCAACTTGAATTGCAAAGCCAAAATCTTCAAAACGAATATAGGAAATCAATAATTGCTAGGGTTGCAACTTAATCTCCAAAGTCACAAAGTAAAAATAGAATAATAATGTCTAACCCCCAAAAACGAGGTTTACATGTCCTAATTATAGAAAACAAATACTAAATTAAAAGGGAAACAAATTAAGGAAAGTTTGTTCAGGTACGCGTCTTCTATCCACGAGACTGACTTATGGACCGTCAATGGATCTACGGTCGGTAAGTCCCTTCCGTCAGCCAGGACTTAGAAAATATTTCTGCTTCCAAAAAATCAGTTTCTCTGAAGCAAACGACGGACTAACAGTACGGACCGTAGATCGATCTACGGTCCGTCAATCCCCTCCGTAGCTCCATACTTAGAATCTTCAAAAATCAGGTACTGGAACCCTCGCAGTATCATTCTACGGATCAACAGTACGGTCCGTAGATCAATCTACGGACCGTCAATGGACACCGTGTTCCACACTTGGTCAGATTTCCCTGATTTGTCCTCAATTCCATGCCTGCTTATCTACGATCATCACCTACGGACCGTGAATGGACCTACAATCCATAGATCACCTCCGTGAATGCCCTGTTTCTGCATTTCTTTCAGCTGTCTCTATACTTCCGCGCCTGAACACCTTTCCTGCAAAACATGATAAAAACACATAAAAACCAATATAAAAAGGCCCTAGACACACACAACTTGTAAGTGAAATATATTACAAATACCGTAAACTCACGGTATATCATATAGAAGCAGGCATTTCAAGCACAAGCAATCACATGGCTCTCTATTCCACTCACTTTCCAAGTGCAAAATTTGTTCTCTTAGACTTGACAAGCTAATTCATGTAGATGAAACCATGACAACGATCGACCAACCAACACACAACATACACTATTTCACTATCACCGAAGTACCAACTTTCCGACAATGTACCTAGTGCCCTTACTTCAAACGAAATCTCTTTTCTTTCACACAATGACTATGAATTTTTGAGTACAAGGATTCATTCAACACTGACACTCGGAAATAACTTCAAGTACAGTTAGTGCTCAGTACCATAGGCTTGCCCTTATTTTCACTACTTAGACTCTCCAAACTAGACACTAGGATCACTATAGGAATTTCTTGGCTTGTAACGTAGGCTCAGGGTCAGGTATGGTACATTTGGGTATTTCTTAGTGATTTTCTGTCCTCCTTGACATTACAATAGGCTTTCACCCTTTATTTGCCCTATTTTTGACATTCTGCCATTTTACCTTCTTTCCCTTGATTTTCTTCAACCATGGATGTGACCTTAGACTTTATATTTTTTATTTTTTTTATCTTTTATTTTTTTATTCTACTTTCAACTTTTTCTTGGATCTTATTCTTTTCTTTAGCTTTCAACACGTCACATCTTTTCCTCTCTTTTTCAACATCAAACACTTTTCATACCCATTTTTTTTGGTTTCCTCTTTCATAGTCACCCTCAAATTATGGATTTTTCATTGGTTGAGGTGCACAATACCCGATGTTGGGTCAGATCAAAGATTGAAGTTACTTGTTACATTAGCCACCCTTAACTTAGGCTTTTGGCCTCAGTCGAGTTCCACTAGTCAAAAAGCGACCGGGGCCAACATTGTCGATTATGGGGAGGTGAGTTCACGAAAAATTAAAGAAATGGTCTAATTTTAGGCTCAAAGCATTTGGATCAAAGGGAGCATTTATTTCATTTGGTTAGATCCTTCTTATTGGCAATTTCTGGACTTATCAGAACAAGGGCCTATGATCACTTCCTAGGCTCTAGAGTTTGTTGTCTTAGCTAGACTAGCTGGGCAAGTTCTAGTTTTGCACAAAAACTATCGAAACAATCAACTATTCTCACACTCTTGGCACATAGTTTAACTATCAGATTACGCAGTTCAAGTTTCAGCTTAAGTCATGCCATCAAGTTGATTCATTATCATGTCATACTTAGAGCCAACACATTCAAGTCTTAGCCTACCAATTCTAGCACACATCACTCAGTTTTGCTGGGTATATTTTTGTATAAGACATCATGCTTCATTCTTTTTCATGCTTCTACACATACGATCCTAACACATGCTTGTTCAACAGAAATTTAAACAGTCTCTTAGGGAAAAAGAACACAGGCAAGAAAACCCCAAAGAGAGGATGTATGAGTTGGGTTATTCAGACTTCACCCTACCAATCACAATCCATTTACCTCACCCCCAACAAAAATAGATGTGGTTGTCCCCAATGCATACAAGAACAGTAAAAGATAATGGAGTGGGTGAAGCAAACTTGTGGCGCATTGCACCAAAGAATCATCAACAAGCGGGTGGGTTCGGTTTCACAGAGCCCGCTGGAACCATACTTGGTTCACCCTCAGTAGTGCCCACATCAACCATCATAGCACCCTCAATAGTGCTCTCAGTCACTCTAACCGCACAATCAGTCTTGCTCACAACGTCCCTCACGATAGGCGAGACCTCTACAACTGGGGCAGAACTCGATACCCCTGCAATACTCTCACGCACCCTCTATTGGGGCAACCTTTTATCTAAAATTGAAGCCTTCCTAGCCTCCTTCTCCTACCTACGCTGTCTCTTTTGGGCTTTTTCCTTCTCGATGCGACTAGAACGGTGCCTCTTGCCTTTAGTATGTATAGGCTCAGGCCCCTCCTCGGTGGTCCCATTGAATAAAACATCTAGCACTGTATCATCAGCCAACACAGTAGGTGCCGCCTGAGGCTCAACTGTAGGGGTGGCAAGAATGGCATCAACGTCGGCCTAGAGACTGGCTTACTAGGACTAAAAAGAGGATATATCTATGGTTGGGGCTGGTCGCTCAAGGAATCTCAATTCAAAGCCATCAAGATGCTTACTAATGACCTATATTTTTCGGTCCATCATGCCCTCCATCCTTCGCTCCATTCTGGCCTAGGACTCGGCTATTGACTTTTGCATCCAAGGCTGGATATGATGCAGCAGTGTGGCCATCTGAGCCTCTAAATTTTGTACGCTGGCTAACGGGACAACAACAACACCTAATGGTGGTTTGGATCGGGATGAGCTAGGAGCCCTACTAGCAGCCTGGGAAGAGGAGGCCAGGATAGTATTGGTGTGATCTGGTATAATGTAGTCACTGCCATGTGCCTGCCCCACCGTGTCTACAAGATCTGCACCTAGGGGAGGTACCTCAACCTGGGGTTCTCAACAAGGTGCCGCCACATTTGCCTCATCTCGAATGAGGCCTATATCCAAAGTCCCTGTAGGGTGGATTAACCTAACACAATGCCTGATCGGCACTATAGAGTCCCTTCACAATTGGAAAATCAAACATGGAAAGGGGTAAGTAGTGAAGGTCTTGAATACCCTGTCGTGAATCTTTACCTGCAGCATGCGAGCAAAGTCAATATCCACTCCTGCTACCAATGCGGCAACCATGACCGCTCTGTCCCATGTGAGTTGGTTGTCAACTTTCGTAGGTGACACCTTGTTACGCACCAACAACCAGAAGAACTTGGCCACAAAATTCAATGTGGCCTTTCAGATACCCAATCGTGGTGTGGCGACCCACTCTGCACGCTCGCCATCTGCAGCAATGTATTAAGCTAACCACAGTATAACAGCCTTTTGCTGCTCAGCATTCCTCTGGAAAGCGCCGCTCCTCATGATGTCCCATCTGTAATCAAACTCCACTCTATTTAGTGACCAAAAGTAACCCGTGGTGGGTCCGAAGAGAAAGCGGTTGATAGTGGCATGTGATATGTCCACCGGACAACCCCGGACCATAGTTGAATTGAGAGGGACCTGGGATATGGGCTCTAACTGCTTGGAGATGGAACCACGGAGAGTGTTGATATAGGAGGCGTAGAACTCCCGTACAATCTCCTCACTATAAGTACCTAGGTCTCGAGCCATCCAGTCACACTTGTGAAGGTTAAAAAGCCGGTGGATGTCGGGGACAGTGTACAAGCTCCCTGTGAGGAGTCTGCGCTCCTCTATAACAAATCGGGCCATCTTCTGTTTGTCATTAATCATCCTAGCATCTCGATAGATTTTCCATTGTCCCTCAACACACCATCTATTTTGCTCACCGACTACTGGAGTAGGGTTCTCATTCCTTGGTATGGGTACTAACTCTAAGCTAGTGGCCTCATCAAATGAGGCTCCTTGTTCATTCTAGCTGGACCCTATGGCTGACTTGGCATTGGACCCCGAAGCATGGGCACACTCGGACCCTGAAGCATGGCTATACTCAGAGCCCGAAGCATGGGTAGACTCGGAGCTAGACGTAGACCCAGTAGCTAAACTGTAAGCAGCCCCAGTTGGTGACCCGATCAGTGTGTGCTCCTCATCAAACTGGGAGACAGTGACTACATCGGGAATCACCTTCCGGGGGTGCGTCTGGTGGCTTGGGGTGCAGTGGGAGAAGTCCTTGTGTTGGGAGGAACGTAAGCTAGATCTTTTTCCGTGTCCGTGTCTCATCAATTAACCTGAAGCTAGGAGCAACAGATTTTAACTTGCCATGTTTTGAGTAGGTGACTAGCTTCTTGGGTGCCATCGTACCTATGGAAGCGATATTAGTGCCAAAACTAACCATAAACAAACTAAAAAAATTAAGAACTATAAACGAACAGTAACAAAGTCCCATGAAAATTCCAGACAGAGGCTACAGTGGTCATCCACGGAGGAGACCTACGGTCCGTAGACTAATCTATGGTCCGTGGAACCCTTCCGTGGTTCAGAGGACCAATAATATTGGTCGCAGATGGAAACCACACATGTATAGAACGGTCTGTAGATTGTCTACTGACTGTAAGTCCACATTCGTGGTTTTACACTTGGTGAAATTTCAGGTGCATCCAACCACGAACCTAATCTACGGTCCATAGATTGATGTACGTTCCATAGACGGGGTATCGTGGATGTGATCTGTGCCAGATTTCAACCATTCTTTATTTTCAAGTCCACAACTTAGACCATTTTCAACAATATCCTAGTCTAACCATGTATTTCAACATTGAATCATGCTAGTTTGTCATTCTCAAGATAGCCAAGTATTTAAGACAAACTTTGGAACCCTAAGTCAAAAATTACATTTAGACTTGTAATCGCATACAATAAGGCAAAACAATCAGTATCTATCGTTCCAAGGGTATTGTAACTTCCCATATTATCATGCAATTACATCTAACAATTACCCAAGGTCAAGACCCGACTCCCGACTTTCTATATTCAATCTATGAACCAAAATTCAAAGTTAGGGGATAGTCTATTACCTTACAAGCAACGAGGAGTGGGGTGATTGCATAACAACACTAAGTTTTGCAGGATCAAAGAATTACCTTTTCGTTACTAACCCGAACACCGGACCTTGTGGGAATTTTTGGAGAGGAAAGGGAATTTAGGAGTTTGGGGAAAAGGAAGGGAAGATTAATATTGATTAGTGAGTGATTTAAGGAGTATGGGAAGTTATGAAATGGTTTAGGATTAAATGGATGGAAGTGGAATGATTTAAAATTGGGGGTTTATAAATAAAATGGGTCCGGATCGGGTCAGGCAGCATTGGGGTTCTAGACCCACGAGACCCCGTCTACGGTCCGTGGGTTGATCTACGGTCCGTAGATTGGGACCATAGATCACTCTTACACTTGGACAGGTTGTAGGGACTTACCTGGGATCGACGGACACCATCCACGGTCCGTGGATGGATCGACGGACCGTCGATGGGGTTCGTAGACCTCTGCACCAGACCATTTTCTGCAGAATTTTCATAGCGTACCTGCACATGTACTAACCATTAGACTATTCTTTTTACATTTTCTGGACACTTTTTAGACACGAACCCCATGCTAATTCTAGCCAACACAAAAAAAAAAACTAAAACACGTATCTAAATTAATACAGAGAGTAAACTAAACACAAAAGCTGCTAGATGGAAAAAAAAAACCTATCGTTGGCTATATTTTACATCTTGGGTTGCCTCCCAAGCAGTTCTTAATTTAACGTCGCGACACCACGCATGCCTCTTGATTACTTAGACTTCATCATGATGATAGGCCTCAATCACTTCTTGAACACTTTCAGCATTTCCCAGATAGATCTTGATCCTTTGCCCGTTTACCATGAACCTAGTTCCTTCACTATTTTCAATCTCAACTGCTCCAGGGGAGCACTTTTGTGAGCAAAAATGGCCCAGTCCCTTTGGACTTGAGTTTGCCAAGAAACAAGTGCAATCTAGAGTTGAATAGAAGCACAAGATCACCAACCATAAATTCTCGCTTTTCATTTTTTTCATCATGATAACTCTTCATCTTCTCTTTGTACGAGGCTGAACTTTCATAAGCTATTAGGCGAAACTCATCAATCATATTCAAGCATTCATTCTTAGATTAGATACGACGCCCCAATCCAAATTTAGTTTCTTCGTTGCCCACATTGCCTTATGCTCTAGCTCTACCAGTAAATGACAAGACTTCCCATTTACAAGTTGGTAAGGAGACATACCTATGGGGGTCTTGTTTGCAGTGCGATAGGCCCATAGAGCATCATCAAGTTTCCTTGACCAATCCGTTCTATTAGCGTTCACAGTCTTCGTCAAAATCTGTTTGATTTCTCTGTTGGACACTTCAACTTGTCTCTAGTCTGTGGATGGTAAGGAGTGGCTACATTGTGGAGTACACCATACTTCTCAAGTAGTGCCTTGAACAACTTATTACAAAAGTGGGAACCTCCATCACTGATGATCGCCCTCGGGGTACCAAGTCTGGAGAAGATATTCTTTTCAAAAATGCGGTGACACTTTTGCCTTCATTGTTGGATAGCGCAACTGCTTCTACCCACTTTGATACATAATCAACCGCAACAAGAGTATACTTCATCCCATATGAACTCACAAATGGACCCATAAAATCAATGCCCCATACATCAAACAACTATATCACCAATATAGGATTCATAAGAAGCTCTTGCCTTTTTGAAATTCCTCCTTCTCTTTGGCAACGATTACAAGACTTGGCCAAATCATGAACATCTTGGTGGATGGTAGGCCAGTAGTACCCATACAACAAAATCTTATGCGCAGTTTGAATACCACTATGATGCCAACCAAGAGGCGATGAATGGCATGCTTCAAGTACACTCAACATCTCGACCTCGGGCACACAGCTACGAATAAGCCCATCAGCACAACTATGATACAAGTAAGGCTCATCCCAAAAGAATTTCTTCACATCATGTGTAAACTTTTTCCTATGGTGAAAAGACAAATTCGGGGGCACAATATCGCTTGCCAAATAATTAGCAAAGTCAGCGAACCAAGGAATCAGATCATGAGAAGTAGCCAATACTTGTCCATCTGGAAAAGTATCATAAATTTCAGCCCTATCCCCAAGCTTTAGCATAGCCTCTTCCTCTAATCTGGACAAGTGATCAGCAACTTGATTTTCGGTCCCCTTTCTATCTTTTACCACAAAATTAAACTCTTGCAGCAATAATACCCATCTAATCAACCTCGGCTTTGCATCCCTCTTTGCCATCAAATATCTCAATGCAGAGTGGTTAGTGTGTACTATGACCTTGGTACCAAGCATGTAGAATCAAAATATTTCAAATGCGAAACCACTGCAAGAAGTTCTTATTCACTCACACTATAATTCTTCTGGGCCACATTTAGAGCTTTGCTAGCATAGGAAATAGGGTGAAGTATTTTCTCTTTCCTCTGTCCTAGTACCACACCAAGCGTCACTCCACTTGCATCACACATTACCTTAAACAGTTGTCCCCAATGTGGTGAAATAATGATAGGTGCGGTAACCAACTTCTCCTTTAACTCTCCAAATGCTCTCACACAAGCATCATCAAAATCAAACTTACACACCTTTTCGAGCAGTTTGCACAATGGGTGTGCAATTTTTGAAAAATCTTTTATGAACTTCCTTTAGAACCCAGCATGCCCAAGAAAACCTCTAACACCCTTTACAGAAATAGGTGGCGGAAGTTTTTCTATTACCTCAACTTTAGCTCTATCAACCTCAATATTTTTCTCTAAAATTCGATGACCCAACATTATACCTTCTTTAACCATGAAATGACATTTCTCCCAATTCAGTACCAAGTTGTAGTCTTCACACCTTTTAAGTACCTCAGCCAAATGATCCAGACAACGATCAAAGGAATCACCTGCAACTGAAAAATCATCCATGAACACTTCAATAGTGTCCTCCACCATATCAGAAAATATTGACATCATACAACGATGGAAGGTTGCTGGAGCATTGCACAACCCAAATGGCATCTGTTTGAAAGAAAAGTCCTATAAGGGCAAGTGAATATGGTCTTCTTTTGGTCTTCTAGAGCGATAGAAATTTGATTGTAGCTCGAATACCTATCGAGAAAACAATACCAACCCTTACCAGCAAGTATATCCAACATATGATCCATGAATGACATAAGGAAATGGTCCTTTTCTGTCCAAGCATTTAGCTTCCAATAGTCCATGCAGACTCTCCATCCAGTCACGGGCCTCATTGGAACAAGCTCATTTCATTCATTTTGGAACCACAATAATACCACCTTTTTTTGGGACACACCCAACTACTATCTGTAATGGGATAAATAACTCCCGCGTCCAGCCACTTGATGATCTCCTTTTTAACTACCTCTTGCATAGGTGGATTTATTCTTCTTTGGTGCTCAATACTAGGTTTGTGATCTGGCATGAGTTGTATTTTGTGGAAACAAATACTGGGAAGAATCCCAATAATATCTGTAATTGTCCACCCAATAGCTCGCTTGAACCTCTTTAATACAATTACCAAGCACTCTACTTGCCTCATATTTAGATCTGCCGCAATGATGCCCGGCAAAGTGTTATCTTTGCCCAAGAATACATACTTCAAATGTGGTGGTAGAGCCTTAAGCTCCAATTTTGGTGCCTCCACAATAGATGGTCTCGCTGATGGAGACTCACGATTCTTCATGTCTAACTCATACTTCTTTTGTTTTGATCGATATTCACACCTATCAAGTGCAACTACCAACTTATCGTAATCTTCAATACCATCACTATCGAAATTCATCATAACTGCTGCTAGTGCCCCAATATCGAGTCGCTCTTCAATTTGCACTTTTGCTCCAGTCTCAACTATGTAAGTTATAGCAGATACCGTTTGGAGCTCACCACTCTGCTTCATGGATCTACAAATATTGAAAGTTGCTTTTTCATTGTTCAGTCTGAACTTCATTTGTCTTTTTTCCATATCAACCAACGCACGCCCTATGGTAAGGAATGGTCTCCCTAGGATGATGGGAACCTCAAAATCAACCTCACAGTCAAGAATCACAAAATCTGCTGGAAAAATGAAAAACTCCACTTTCACTAGCACATTATGGAGTACACCAATGGGCCTCTTCACAGTTCGATCGGCCATTAGTAACTGCATTGTAGTGGGCTTTAGATACCTTAGACCCAACTTATTGTAAATAGACAATGGCATAAGGTTGATGCTAGCACCAAGTTCACACAATGCCTTAGCAAAGTGTAACAATCCGATAGTGCATGGAATCGTAAAGGCACCAGGATCCTCCTTCTTTTGCACAAGAGACCTTGTAGCAATAAAGCTAAAATGTTGTAACCTATCATCATCTTCAAAACTCACAGACCTCTTCTTTGTTACCATATCTTTCATAAACTTTGCATACCCAGGCATTTACTCCAAAGCTTCTATCAATGGAACGTTAATGGAAAGTTGCTTCAACATAGTAATAAACCTGCGATATTTACCATCTTCAGTCTTCTTCACTAACCTCTATGGAAAGGGTGGTGGAGGTCTAGGTATGGGAACCACTTTCTAAGATATATCCGCTTATTTCTCTGTCGCAGTCTCAGACTCTTCTCTAACCTCTACCACATCATCTTCTTTTCTAATCTAAACATCCACCATAGATGACATAGGTGGATCTATGGTTTGCTTACCCCTTCGAGTAGTAACTGTCATACAATGACTGTCATTCTTTGGATTCTGGATGGTGTTGCTAGGAAGAGTACCAGGTTGATGTGGGTTCACTGTAGTAAACAACTAGGTCATCTGCTGCTCTAGGTACTTTATTGACACTGCATTGGCATCAACCTTTTGACCAATACCAAACAAGTCATTTCTCATCTCCTTCACATTCTCATCAGTTGCATCAAACCTTCTCATCATCTTCTTCATCATATCTTCAATACGCGCTATATTGCCTCCAGCTTCCCTTGTACCAGATTCCCAATTTTGAGGGGGAACATAAGGTCCAACCCCGATCATTTAGGTTACCATAGTTGTTGTTGTTGTAGTTGTTGTCGCTATTTAAGTTCCCATCCCGAACATATTGACCCTCTCGGTTGTAATTGTCATAGTTCCGACCTTGGTTTCGTTCACCTTGGTGCCAATTTTTCGCAATGAATCCTTGGGGGTTCGGTCGAAAACCCCCCCGTCTTGAAATGACCCAAAAAGTTCTTAAAAATGTGCTTCGGAAGTTACCGGAAACTTGTTTAGCTATATATAAAAAAAATCTGTTTCATTTTTCGAAAATCCAACTTCATATTCTTTTTTAGGGGGTCAAATTGAGTGGGAAATGGGTCTAACCCAAATTTTAGAGCAACCATATCAAAATCCAAAATTTCCAAGTGAAGCCTTTTTCTAGGGTCTACTTTGGAGGGTCATATCTCCTAGCACACAAATTATTGGGTGGCCAATAATATATCCATGGAAAGCCCTTTGAGTTAGCTACCTAACGCACTTTGTTTCACCTCATTCGGAGTTCGGACGAAGAAGTTATGCCCATTTTCGTAAAATCTGTCCGGCAGGAAAGGCAATTTCCAGTGAGAGTTTTTACTGTTCACCTGCCTCATTTTTTTTTTCTAAATGTTGGACCATTTTTCCAAAGGGCATATGTTATTTCCTATATACCATTATTTCAATTCCCATCTCTAAAACATTTCCCAAAACACCTCTCCCATACTTAGACACATTTTCTCTCAAGTTCTCTCAAGAACCCTAATCCAAAACCTTCCTCAAGATTGAAGAGACTCTTGCTCCAAGTTCCAAGCTTCCATTGAAGACACTCTCAAGACCTTCATAAAAACTCAAGGTATGTGGTGTTGAACTCATGGGTCCCTCCACCCATAGTGCCTAGACTCTAATCTACTCACTAATTCATGGTTTAAGTTAAGATTCATAAATTAGTCTTGTTCTTTGTAATAATTTCCTGCACATTGAATTTTAAACATGAAAAGTGATTGTTTTGAGCATGTCGTGACTCTAGAACTTGAACCTAAATTTGGAATGGATGTGGAGATTTTCATGTGGTATTGTGGGTGTTAAAAAGGTGTTGTTGTAGGTTGTTCACTGGTTTGGCTACATAATTACTACCCTATTCTCCATGCTCTTTGATTCCATTACATGCCTTCAAGGTGTTTGACAAAATGTCTAACTATGGAGAATTGATGAATCGATGCTTTAAAGCTTGAGTTATGAGATGTATGGAAATCCAGAGATGTGTTGATGACAAACTAAGCTTGTGTATATGTTCATTCCATACGTGAGATTGCATTAGAGACTAATGGGAATTTCCTATATAAAGTGTTGCATGACCATGCCCGGTCCGGGGGAAAAGAACCGGACAACCATGTGAGAGGTTTATATCTCACCACCTAAGATGCTTGGGGTGTGACCAACATCAACTATTTGAGAGGTTTATATCTCACCACCTAGGATGCTTGGGGTGTGACCAACATCAACCATGTGAGAGGTTTATATCTCACCACCTAGGATGCTTGGGGTGTGACCAACATCAACCATGTGAGGGGTTTATACCTTGCCACCAGGGTGTCCGGGTTTGAACGGCATCCCCCATCCTAAGTTGGGGTTATAGATTGGTTGGATCATGCATACACATATGATATCTACTATTAGTATACATTTACTTAAACATGTTTTGACTTCACTTTGATCATGCATCCTCATATTGTTATTCATAATGCCTATGAAACTATTTCTTGTATTTCGATTGTGTCCTTGTCTATTATTGTGTTGCACCCCGCATACTTAGTACATTCCAAGTACTAACGCATATTTTGCCTACATAATGTCACCATGTAGGGACCGGAGCTACTCTTGATCCTTCTCTCTATTCACGTGGCTAGTACGGTGCTTATCCGAGTTGTTGGTGAGTCCTCAATGATTCGAGGGCTATGTTATGTTTCCTACTCCTATGTTTTGAGACTTTAGCTTGCAATTGTATTTTGACTATGAGGGGAGCCGGTAGTATGTCATTGCCCCGTCCTATCTATGTATGTAGAGGTGTGCATTGGACAAGTATTTTGTAAATGAGCTTGACTCCTGTTCTATGATGTCATTTTGAAATGGTTTGCCCTTAGTCCCTATTTCCCGTTAATTAATGTTGAAAGTACTTCTGCGACCGATGAAGTCTGATGACAAGTTTGAGAGGCTTGTTTGGGGTTCCTTCTGGTTCCTCATTCGCCATGTCACGTCTAGGCCCTAGGCTTGGGTCGTGACAAGCTTGGTATCAGAGCACTAGGCTGTTAAATCCTCGGAGTCCAACACACCGTGTTGAGTAGAGTCCTAATCATGGTTGTGAAGTGCGCCACAACTATGAATGGGAGGCTACAAAACGTTTTAGGAAAGGTTTCCCTTCTTCATGTTCTATGTCGTGCTTAGAGTGCGATAAGGTGATTCCTCCCTAACGCTTGTTCTTTGGATTGCTAGATCATCATGCCAAACATGAGGGAAGACGGGCCCGATCACTGAAAGAGCCACCCACCAATGGTGAGCTCCGTGATGCACTCACCATGCTTGCACAAGTGGTAGCTAACCAAGTGCAACAAGGAGCCCAAGCTCCTCGAACTACCACCCCGGGGGAAAGGGTGAGAGATTTCATGAGGATGAACCCTCTGGTCTTCCATGGTTCAAAGGTGGATGAGGACCCGCAAGAGTTCATCGATGAGGTATGCAAAATCTTGACCATAATGGATGTTGGTGCTTGTGAGAAGGCGGAATTGGCGGCCTACCAACTCAAGGGGGTTGCTCAAATTTGGTTTGATCAATGGAAGGGTGAGAAAGGTAATGGCTATGTGGTGTTGTGGGAGGAGTTTAAACTTGCTTTCCTTAATAGGTTCTTCCCTCTTGAGCTTAGGGAGGCAAAGTTGGTGGAGTTCATGAACTTGAAGCAAGGAGCTATGAGTGTGAGGGAGTATGCCCTCAAATTTGTCCAACTCTCCAAGTATGCACCTCACTTGGTGGCCGACTCTAGGTCGAGGATGAACAAATTTGTGATGGGTGTATCCGACTTGGTTAGTGAGGAGTGTTGGTCCGCTATGCTCATTGGAGATATGGATTTGTCTCGGTTTATGACTTATGCCGAGCAAATGGAGGAGGAGAAATTGAGGAAAAAAAGGGGACACGAGGCCAAGAGGGCCCGATTGGAGAATAGGTTCCCTAAGGGTGCTAGATTTCAAGGCCGAGGAAACCCTCATGTCAACCGGGAATTTGCTATCAATGTTCCTAGACCTCAAGGGGAGGTGAAGTGGGTTCTATGGATGTATGCCCTAAGTATGGGAGGAAGCATGGTGGTCCTTGCATGAAGGGTTCGGATGCTTGCTTTGAATGTGGAGAAGTGGGTCATAAGAGGTTTGAGTGTCCCAAGATCCGCAACAAGGTCCGAAGTGCTAACACTACTCCTTTGGGTAGAGTTGCTTCTCAAAGTGGTGCCCCAAGGGACAATTGATTTTATGCTTTGCATGGTAGACAAGGTGTTAATGAGACCCCGGATGTGGTGACCGGTATGTTGCAAATCTTTGATCTTGATGTTTATACTTTGATTGATCCGGGTGCCACCCTTTCCTTTGTTACCCCCTTAGTTGCTAGAAAATTTCATGTCGAGTCGGAATTGTTGCATGAGTCATATGAAGTATCTACTCCCATTGGTGTCTCTATTGTTGCTAGAAAAGTGTATAGAAATTGTCCAGTTTGCATATTGAATAAGTTGTTACCTTGCGATCTTGTTGAGTTGAACATGGTGGATTTTGATGTTATTCTTGGGATGGATTGGTTGCATGCATATTATGCTTCTATTGATTGTAGGACTCGTAAAGTCAAGTTCCGATTTCCTAATGAACCCGTCCTTGAGTGGGAGAGCCGGGATGTTATGGTGAAGGGGAAATTCATTTCTTGCATTAAAGCTCGTAGGTTGATTTCCAAAGGGTGCTTGTACCATATTGTGAGAGTCAATGATGTGGAGTCTAAAGTCCCTCCTATTGAGTCTATTCCGGTTGTTAATGAGTTTGTAGATGTCTTCCCAGAAGACCTTCCCGGTGTCCCTCCCGAAAGGGAGATAGATCTTGGTATAGACCTTCTTCCCGATACTCAACCTATTTCTATCCCCCCTTACCGTATGGCCCCGGCGGAGTTGAAAGAGCAATTAAAAGATTTGTTAGAGAAGGGGTTTATTAGACCTAGTCATTCTCCCTGGGGTGCTCCGGTTTTGTTTGTGAAAAAGAAAGATGGGTCTCTTAGAATGTGTATTGATTATCGACAACTTAATAGGGTCACTTTCAAGAATAGGTATCCTCTCGGACACCCACTTG
Organism: Solanum verrucosum; assembly: GCF_900185275.1. NCBI lineage: Eukaryota > Viridiplantae > Streptophyta > Magnoliopsida > Solanales > Solanaceae > Solanum > Solanum verrucosum. The sequence continues at coordinate 309,794 of NW_026020038.1, forward strand.
CCGCATGAAGACCAGCCTACGCCTTAACCCACTCACTTTCTTGAGCTGAGTGTGTGGACATGGGACTAGGTTTCACTCTCCAGAGCTAAACCTCATGTCGACCCACTCACACTGACCATCAATTTAGTAGTCTTAGACCTCTTTCTCGAGCAAGAGGAAAATATATAAATAAAATTGTATTTGCAACTACAAATTAATTAAATTCATCCACAACTACTAAACGAAATCACAATTAAACTACGATTAAACGATCAGCAAGCAAGACCCAACAATTATCTTAACCCATATTCGCTAAATCACACCCCAAGAATTGGGGGTTTTGCCATACATGTATAAGAGATAGAAATTTATACCAAATTGAGCTTGCATTAAACTGGGTATGAAGATTTAAATCTTGATACATGCCAAAATTGAAGAATCCAAGACACCCAAACCCAAATTTTGAAGGTTTTCCCTTTGGATCTTCAAGTCTTCAAAACCCTCTCAAGCTTAGAGCAAAAATATCAAAAAGTACTATTCTATATGAAAATTATAATAATTATTCGACACTTAAAGCTACAACTACAACTAGTATTTATAGTTTTCACAGATTTGTGCTGCAGCAGATCATTCGGCGAAGTTAGTCAGAATCGCCGATCAACTCGGCGATTCACCTTTTGGTGTACTTCATCGTTGTCTTGCACCAGCCTTCAGCATCATCGTTTTCTGGGTCATTGGGCGACATGATACTGCTTCGTGGAACTTCTCGGTGATGCGTCGGCTGCTTCCTTTTCCACCGACTTGATCCTTTCCTTTAGGGATCAGCACACGGGAACAAAAGGTGAAGTAAGACCCTTCGGCGACTCACTGAGTGGCCTCTGCGATCATTAAGCCTTCATTTCTTCGTTCTTTTTAGCCTTTTCATTCTTTTTTGCAACGTAGTGTCCATGATTTCCTTCAAACTTCAAATACCTTAAACTTAAGGGTTTTCATTAGATATTGAGATAAAATAAGCATTTGAGGAATCAATTTCTATTAAAACATAGCCCTAAATGAGTCCAATTTGTGGACTCATCATTGGCTTCCCAAAACACACACTTACACACACACATATATATATATATATCACCTTCCTTTATCAAATTATAGGCAATCGTAATTAGTATATTACGTAAATATTCCAATACAATCCTTATATTACAATCACAATTTATGCTAAGCAAATTTGCCAATATCACAAACTTTTGAGATCTAAAATAAGAATAAAACATACAGAAGTAATTAAAAATGTGTATCGGATGTGAATATTAACTTTAGTAATTAGGGGAGTTACAAGGTTTCTCAGAGGATATTCATTCCTGCTTGGAAGTGGGAACGTATCACCATGGACTTTGTTGTGAGCTTACCTACCACCGTAGGTGGTTATGACTTTATTTAGGTGGTTGTTGATTGATTGTCAAAATTTTCCCAATTTATCCTAGTTCAAGTGAAGTACATGGTGGAAAAGTTAGCTCAATATTATAGTCCGGCTACATGGAGTGCCTGTTTCTATTGTATCTAATCGGGGTTCATTAGTCACTTCTCAATTCTTGAAATCCCTACAACATGGTGTGGGTACTCAATTGGATATGAGTACGACCTGTCACCCTTAGACAGACGAACAGTCTAAGAAGATGATTCAGGTATTAGAGGACATGCTCCGAGCATGTGTGATTGACTTTGGTGCTCGTTGGGATCAAAACTTTCCTTTAGAAGAGTTTGCCTACAACAATAGTTACATCTCCGGTATTCATATGGTTCCTTGTATGGTAGGAGATGTAGATCTCCAATTGGTTGGTTTGATTCAATTGAGATAGACTCATTAGATACATACTTGCTTAGAGATGCCATGGAGTAGGTATGTATGATTCAGGGTGGACTGTTAACAGCTTAGAGTCGACAAAAGAGTTATGCAAATAAGAGGGTTCAAGCCCTAAAGTTTATGGAGGGAGATCATATTTGGCTCAGAGTATTACCCATTAAAGGGTGTTATGTGTTCCAAAAAAAAGGGAAAACTTAGCCCTTGATTCACTAATCCTTATGAAATTTTGGGGCAAGTTAGATAGGTGGACTACAGGTTGGCCTTTCCACCTAGCATGTCAATTGTGCATCCGGTGTTTCATTTGTCTATGCTCCGAAAGTATGTGCCGGATGAGTTTCATATGCTTTCACTCGATTCTGTGGTGTAGGGTCCAGACTTGTCATTCGAGGAGAAGCCTATAGCTCTATTGGATAGGTAGGTTTGAAAGGTTAGGACCAATGAGATTGCTTTAGTAAAGGTTCAAAGGAAGCAGCATTCTATGGGGGAAGCGACTTGGGAGACGGAGTCCAACATTGTACTAGATATCCTAAGATTTTTGAAGTTTTGGGTACTTTATTTCACCATATGTTCGAGGACGAACATGAATTTTAGTGGTGGATAATGTAATAACTCGGAAAGTAATTTTTGGAATTTTTTTTTTAAATCCCATATTACCCTCCTGATAGTAGCCTCGAGTCATGTTCGATCAGTCCGTGAGGTTGATTTGGAAATTCTGAACTATTCAATGACTATGATTATTTAATTAATGGGTATTAATGAAATAATTAATTAGTTAAATGGGAAAAGGGTCAAAATTGCCCTTGTACTATGTGAAAAGATCAAAAATGCCCTTCATTTATACTTTGGTGCATTTATGCCCTTATTGTTAAAGAAATGGACCAAAAATGCCCTTAATGAAACGGAAGTAACAGCAGCTTCTTAAACAATTTAATTAGTCTTAATTAACATTTTCACTTATTGGTTTTTTAATTTTTAATTATTTTTACCTTGCCCATTTACCATTTAACCCGGCCCACCCTTCTATTTACTCTTCTTCCAATCATTTCTAGATCAAACTCTCCCGTTTGTAATTTAGATGAACACTATGCTTCTTATTAGGGTTTCTTATTGTAAGGATTTTACCAATCTTTGAAGCAAGATAATCAAGTTTCTCATAAAATATAAAGCTATAGATTCAAGGTATGTTACTAATATTCATCATAGTTTAATGTAGGATTAGGATGTTTTGGTCAGAATCAACTGTTGGGTTTGTGTATTTTTGTCAAAATCAAGTATTATTGGGTTATGTGTAATATAATGTTGTTTCCAGTTAATATTCACATAAAATAACTTAGTTTTAGAGAGAAAGATGAACTTTTTATGATTTTGTTGGGTATTTTGTGGTCCTGAAATTTTTTATTATGTTATATGAGATTCTTTATGATTTTTTTGAACTAAAATTGTCATTGTGTAGTTAATGACATGGGCCCTTCTTTGTTCCTTTTTCCTGGGTTGTATTTGAAGACGATTGACAATGTCGACTTGATTTTTCACTATAGGATTACTGATTTAACATTTCAAGGACACTTCATCCAATTCTAAGTGTCAACGATCGCTAGTCAGTATAATAACCCAACTAAATGAGTTGGGGTTCGAATCCCACAAGGAGTGGTACGTATTTAAGATTCAAAAGGAAAGTACGAATATGCTCAAATCAGGCATAGGAATAGGCTATAATGAAAAAATATAATTTAAATCAGGGGTGACACAAATGTAAAATCATGGGGTTTAGGTTTTAATTAACAGCTACAGCAATAGCAAATAACACGAAAATGACAATAATGAGATGGGTTCTTGGGATGTGATTTGATTATAGGCTAATATAGATAAATGGGTAATTGCAACTGTTAGAAAATAGATGTAAATTAATGACTAAGCTAGACTATAGTGGAGGTAAATTTTCTCTCGAACAATTTACCCTGTATCAAGTTAATTTCTCTCGAACATCAACAAGCATGCAAAATAAGAACAACCAACACTTTAGTGCATTCACTCTATCGAGCTGAATGTGTGGAAAAGAGTTTAGGATTCATTCTCTCGAGTTGAACCCATGACAACCCAATACCTAGAGACCATCAATCAATAATCTTGGTTTTAAAACCTCTCTCTCGAGCAAGCCAAAAACACGAACGTAGAACTGCATTTGCAACTACAATTCTTTAAATTAAACCACAATTAATGATTGAAATCACTTCTAAATACCATTTAAACTAACAATTAGCAATACACATAAGCTAAATCAACCCATAATCACATAATCACACCCCAAGAATTGGGGTTTTAGCTAGACATCATAAAAAGATAAAAATCAGTACCAAATTATGTTGCCATCAACTGGGTAAGATTAATTTCATCTTTACAAAGGTCCAAATTGAATAATCTCAACGACCCACTTCCAATTTCTCAGAAGTGAAAAACTTCAATTCTTCAAAGCTAAGGAAAAACTTGCCTCAATACTAAGAATTTGAAATATTCAAAAATATGATACTTGATAATGATAAAAGCTCTAAACTAAATGTTCAAAAATGTATTTATAGTCGCCAAAAATAGGTTGCGAAGAGCCATTCGGCGCAGGAAGTCGGGCTCGCCGATCCACTCGGCAATGCGCCCTTTAGCCAATTCCATCACCTTTCTGTCTTGGCCTTCAACATCCTCCAGCACTGTAACTTTGGGCGAACTAACACTGCATCGCGAAACCTACTCGGCGATCCGCCGACTGCTCCTTTCTCTCACTGACATGATTTTCCCTTTTAGTGCTTGTCACACTGGAACTTTAGACGGTCAAGAAACCCTTCGGCGACTCGCCAATTAGACTTGGCGATCACCGGGCTTCTATTTCTTCCTTCTTTCAGCTCGCTTCATTTCTTTTTGCAAATTAGTGTCCTTGTTTTGTTCCTCAATCCAAATACCAGGAAATCAAGGATTTTACATCAATTATTGGCATAAAATAAGCATTTGAGGACACCTAATCTATACAAATAAATCCCTAAATGAGTCCAAATCTCAGACTCATCAACACCCCTGGGTAATTTCTCCTAAGCTATTATATAATCAGAATTTGGCACATGTTATGTCTGGGTATGAAGCCAATAATGTTAGATTTGCTAATGTTTGCGAAGAGTTCACAAAGAATTTAGGGTTCACTAAAGTAAATTAACTTTTAGTAACTAGACCTTCTAGAAGGTATTATTTGGTGACAAACGATGATGGTATGAGAACTTTGAAGTACTTATTCAGTAAGAAGTTTAAAGTGATAAATTTATTTGCTGTAAATTCTTCTGATATGAGTATTTTTTCTCAGAACATCACATATCATACTGAGACATATACAGTGGATGTTGACATAGCTTCTGACCAAGAAAGTAGTTCTAGTGAATTCAAACGAATCAGATTCTAATGATTATAATGAAGAAGAACTTGAGGTCTTTAGCCAAGGAAAAAGAAGGGATGTGACTGATACTTTGGAGAATTATAAAGTTTTAGAGAAAGGGCAAACATTTAAGGATATCCCAGAAGCTAGAAGGATAATAAGCTTCAATGAGATGCCCAATCGTTATGGAGTAAGGGTGAAGAAAATCGATACAACTAGGGTCGGGGTTTAGTATCAAAGGATAAGAAAAGTAGTACTTGTTCCATCAAAACATTGAATTCAGTACATATATGTGATTACTTATAAAAATCTGAGGGCTAATGTTAACACACTAGCACATTTATTCAAGAGAAAAGTTCAGTATAATCCTCAATTGATGGTAAAAGACATGCATGAAGAGTTAGAGACTATTTTTAAGATGAATGAGTCTACATCTAAGGTTAAAAGGGCTAAGAGGTTGGCTCTTGAAAATCTAGAAGGGAGTTTTCTTGATGACAATAACAGACTTGAAGCATATGGACAAGAACTTAGAACTTCTAATCCGGGAAGTGATGTTGTTATGAATATATCAAAAGAAGCTCTTTTACAAGGAAAGAGGAAGTTCTTAAGGATGTACATTTGTTTCAAAGCATTGAAGGATGGATGGAAAAGTGGTTTGAGACCACTTATTGGGCTGGATGGTACTTTGAAGGGAAGATATAAGGGGCAACTATTAGTTGTTATGGGTCAAGATTGTATGAACCATTCTTATCCTATTGCATGGGAAGTGGTAGATAAGGTCGGTAGGACATGGGAATAGTTTTTGGAGCTTTTGAAGTGTTCTTTGAATCTTAAAGATGGACATGGAGTGACATTCATCTCAGATATGCAAAAGGTAAAACTTACGTCTTTTCCTTATGTTTTTTTCCTTTTGTTTCTTTGAAATGAATTATTTATAGAATTTGATTTATACATGATAAAGTTAACATTAAACCGCTTTAAGTGATTAATAACTGAAATAATGCCTAAGAAGACATTTCCTTTCAAGTTTTAATTCTTTTTTTAGTTTTTCAGTTTGCAAGTTCTCTTTTTTTTTGTAGTTAAGTATATTAATTGATAATCAGAATTGTCATCCTTGAGCTAAAAAAATATAATGTTGTTTGTTTTCAATTTTAAACTAATAATGATGTTGACTATATTTTTTTATTTCATAAGGGTTAATTGATGCTAAGAAGAGTGTGTTTCCTGAAGCTAAGTACAGATATTGTGTAAGGCATATTGAGGCTAATTGGTGTAAAAAGAGGAGGAGTGGACAAGCCAAGAAACTTATGAGGTGGTGTGCACGGGACACATATGTTGAGGACTTTGAAGATCAATTGAGAAAATTAGGAGAAATAGATGACGAAGTTGCTAAAGACCTGGTGAATATAAACCTCAAACTTGGTGTCAGGCGTACTTTGATACTCAATGTAAAAATATCATGGTTGACAATAATTTCACAGAGTCTTTTAATGCATGGATTTTGGAAGCAAGGCATATGTCTATGCTCCAGTTGTGCATCCAATGTTTCATGTCTCTATGCTCCGGAAGTATGTGCCGGATGAGTTTCATATGCTTTCACTTGATTCTGTGGTATAGGGTCCAGACTTATCATTCGAGGAGGAACCTATAGCTATATTGGATATGTAGGTTTGAAAGCTTAGGACCAAGGAGATTGCTTTAGTAAAGGTGCAAAGGAAGCACCATTCTATGGGGGAGGTGACTTGGGAGACTGAGTCCAACATGTGTACGGGATATCCTAAGATATTTGAAGTTTTAGGTACTTTCTTTCACTATATGTTTGAGGACGAACATGAATTTTAGTGGTGGATAATGTAATAACTCAGAAGGTTAATTTTGGAAATTTTTTGTAAAAATTCCCGTATTACCCCTCCTGATAGTAGCCCCGAGTCATGTTCGATCAATTCGTGAAGTTGATTTGGAAATTTTAAACTATTTGATGACTACGATTATTTAATTAATGGGTATTAATGAAATAATTAATAAATTAAACACGAAGGTAGAATTACATTTGTAGCTACAATTATTTATATTAAACCACAATTAATGATTGGAATCACTTCTAAATAGCATTTAAACTAACAATTAGCAATACTCATAAGTTAAATCAACCCATAATCATAATCACACCCCAAGAATTGGGGTAAAAATCGTTACCAAATTGTATTTCCATCAACTGGCTAAGATTAATTTCGTCTTTACAAAGGTCCAAATTAAAGAATCTCAAAGACCTACTTCCAATTTCTCAAAGTGACAAACTCTAATTCTTCAAAGCTAAGGAAAATTTTGCCTCAATACTCAGAATTCGAAATATTCAAAAATATGATTGATAATGATAATAGATCTAAACTAAATGTTCAAAAATGTATTTATAGTCGCAAAAAATATGCTGCGAAGAGCCATTTGGCGCAATAAGTCGGGCTCGCCGATCCACTTGGTGATGCGCCCTTTAGCCAATTCCATCGCCTTTCTGTCTTCACCTTCAACATCCTCCAGGTCTGTAACTTTGGGCGAACTAACACTGCATCATGGAACCTACTCAATGATCCACCGACTGCTCTTTTTTCTCGTCGACTTGATTTCCCTTTCAGAGCTTGGCACACTGGAACTTTAGGCGGTCAAGAAACACTTTGGCGACTCGCCAAGTAGACTTGGCGATCACCAAGCTTCTTTTTCTTCCTTCATTCAGCTCGCTTCGTTCCTTTTTGCAAATTAGTGTCCTTGCTTTGTTCCTCAATCCAAATACCTGGAAATAAGGGATTTTACATCAGTTATTGGCACAAAATAAGCATTTGAGGACACTAAAACTATACAAATAAAGCCCTAAATGAGTCCAAATCTCGGACTCATCAACACCCCCAACTTAAACTTTTGTTTGTCCTCAAGTAAAACTCAAGTTTAGCAATTCAAAAAGGATGTCTCAAACAGTACTACACAAGAACCAATCATGAATGCACACAACAAGACTCAACTTACTTATGCAAGGATCAATTATGCACTCAAAGATTCAAGTTGTGACTCACCATTATCAAAGATTCTCAAGTTCACAATACTTGCTTCAAATGCAAGTTCAAGCTCAACAAAGCTACTCAAATGCCCTCACACAAAGATGATTCCATATTCACACACAATTGTTCAACAATTTATAGCTCCAGAATCACAAACAACTCTCACTCTCACAAAGATGAACACATAATGACAACACCCATAGGTTTTCCCTTATTTTCCAATCAACACTTGCTTCAGGTTACTTCAAGATCAAAAAGGTCTTTTCAAGGCTTGTAACGGGGCAGAGTGCAAACGTATGGTCATTTAGGCTCAGTGGTTGCTATCCTCCTGAAATGTGGTGTGAACAACACTTCCTTTCCTTTTCTTCATCATTCTCATTCATGCTCACAATTCACCCCATTATTCACTTTTCATGGAATACCGGACACCCCATTTGTTTTGCAACTTTCACAACTTTATTCCATAATTTTTTATTATTATTTTGTTTTCATTCTTTTTCTTTTTCATTTTCCTTTTCTTTTTCTCTCTTTTATTTTTTGTATGGAGGGGTTCCATCTTTTTCAAAACTATAGGTCGAAGGGGACTTCTTTGCACTTCTTGATTTACCTTCTCTTTTCACCACACCCCCAACTTAGGCTTTTGGCCTAAGTTGGCTATTCAAACAAACCACATTTCATGAGGATTATTAGTGAAGGGATAAAGAGAGGTCTCATTTGCATCAAGTTTCTTCCAAGAAAAGGCTAAGGCTCAAATGGTGCTCAAGCAAAGTTCACACACTCACAAGGTAGGCCACAAAAGAGGTATAATGTTAAATTATTTCACTCTTTAAAATTGTTGCCTAAGATCATTTCAAGAGCTTGCATCACTTAGTCAACTGGACCAATGGGGCAAATTATAGGTGTCATCACACATGGTTCACGGTAGCTCATCACAGAAGGCATTGACACCAATGTCAAACAAGACTCCACACTTTCGCAAGTGTGCATTGTTCATCACAAGAGACTCAATTCGATAATCGGCTAGTAACAACTAGATGTAAACAGTTCACACATTATTTATGTAACTTCATTTGGCCTCATCGTAGCACATTCATGTTTGTTCGATTAAGAGCACCATTCAACTTATCGGTATTGATCGTAACCGATATTCAAATTTGCACAAGAATAGCCACATTCAAACACAATCAAAAAGGGTGGCAAAACTTTTAGAAGGATCCAAAAACCATATTCTATTAAAACAAGGAGCCACAAGCTCAAATATCCACAACACAGTGCCAAAACACAATATATAGCACAAAACCAAATAAATACAGAAAAGTCTAATCATAAGAGGTAGGTATGGAAATACATCACCCCACCACAAACAAAAAGCAATTTGTCCTCAAATGCAATAAAGCATCCAAATATCAATAAAAGAAGACACAGAGGGAGGTAAAATGAAATCTTGTCTACAAGTCGCTCCATCTGTTGGGGCATAAGTGCCCGGTGCAACACTCTGAACGTGGGCATCAGTGCCCGGAGTCACCTCAGAAGTATCAACTCCACTAGCTCCAACCATGGTGGTGTCTCTCAAGGAAGTCTGGCATGCAGTCTCAAACATCACATCCTCAAGGTTAGCCAGATCATCATAAACCTCAGTATCTCGCACATCTATCTGCTCTTCATCGGTCTCTGCCTCTGAATCAGTTGCCACATCATCCTGATGTATGTCTTTGATGGTAGGCAGAGGAATCTCAGACGTCGTTGGGGCATCCACATCATCCGCTACCTCTAATATTGAAGTGAAGTGTATGGACTTCAAGTAGTCCACAAAATCTCTCATCTCATCACGAGTGACTCCAGCATGCTGGCACAGCTCTATAATTAGCACCGGAAGAGGAAGGGACGTCTGACTCTCCTTGGCCCTCATGGCCATCTCCTGCTCTATAAGGAGTCTCATGTTGATGCTCCTCCTGGATATGATTGACCCAAGGTAGGCTACCTTGGGATGCTGGAGGATGGACTCATTCTAGGAGGGTAAGATGGAGCTGCTGATGAATCTGAACCAGTATCGAGAAACAATGTTCAGCCCTTCTTCTCGATGGGGGATTCTGCCTCGATCCACCTCGGGGTGCTATCAGAAATAAAAGGTGCAAGCCAGCCCTTTAAATCTTATAGGGACTAAGTAATAGGCAAGCCCTCATATGAAAATGTAGCACCCAGAGCCCTGTTGAGTACAATATTAATGTACTCACTGCTACACCCTACATACTTTTCTCGGACCATGACAGACTTCACTGGTCTCAAAGCACTGGCCTTTTTCTTTCCCTTCGATACCAAGTCACTATATGCTATGTGGAACTCCCAAGCCCATGAAAAAATATATAGGCCTCGGGGCCTGGTGAACTGCTTGAATCGGTGGAACTGGAGGGTGTCCCTCACCGTGGAGTATCTACCCACTAAACCCTCTGTGGATAGCATCAACTACTCTAGAATAGTCCTCAAACCGTCGGCTTTTAGTCTGTTGAGTAGCCGGGGAGAAGGAACCACTGGTGGCACTGGGATCATAGGTGGCGCCGGAGCTGGCACTGTGTCTGTTGTAGGAGAACTAGCTGCTGGAGCCCTCGATGAGTCTGGGTGAAATCTAGCACGAATCTCTACCCATCGAAACTGTAGTGGCTAGTCATCCTCTGGAACAGATAATGTAGCCTGGGAGTTAGAAGACTCTCTTTCCCTGTCGAAGTTGTGCTCTGGGTCTCAGATACGGGCCTTTTTCCTTTGCCATTGCCTCCCTTTGGAGGTTCTGTCCTTCCTTTCTTAGGAAAATTGGCTCCCCCTTCATTTATCACTATGCCCCATGCTCTTTTAGGGGGCGGCATGTTGAGATTGGTTCTAGCCATATCTACAAAAACATCAAAAAGAGTTAGATTTATTCCAAGAATAGTTGTAGAAAAATAGTTTCAGACAGACTCGCCGAACCGATCGGCGAGTCGGCGAATCGCTTTGAAAGCCAGATCAGGCTCACAAAAGAGATTGGATAAAAATTTCTTAGAAAAATTGGCATGTCGGTGATGGGAAGGGACTTCCGGTGAACCGCTGGTAGCATTCGACGGGCAAGGACAATCCCGCAGAAAGTTACAGTGCATTTTAAGGGTTAGTGGCGCAGAAAGGGCGATCAAGAAGGACTTTCGGTGAGTCGTCAGTGCACTTGGCGAACTCAGGCGTTTCGCCGAAAGTTACAAAACCCAAACTCAATTTAAGCATGAAATTAAAGGTGATATAGGGGGATTTGGCCAACCACCGAGTGATTTGATGATGAGTCCACAAATTGGACTCATTTAGGGCTATATTTTGATAGAATTAGTGTCCTCAAATGCATATTTTATCTCAATATCTGATGAAAATCCTTAAGTTTCAAGTATTTGGAGTTTGAAGGAATGGACACTACTTAGCCAACAAGGAACTAGCAGTTGAAAGACCGAGGGAAAGATAACCTGATACTCGCCTAACCTGTTTGGCGATACGCCAATGTGATAATCGGCTCGCCTAGATGTTCCAAAAGTGTCAATACATAAGAGTAAGGAGAATGAAAATCTAAAGATCGTCGAAATCATTCGGCGACACGCTGAATAGGCTACAAAACCACCGAAGGTTACAGAGAGCTGGAGCAAAAAATAAGAAAAATGACGGTGGGTAGCAATCTCGTTCGGCGTGTTGCTGATCCAGTCAGCATCAGATGACCTAGTCGCCGAAGGTGCTGATAAAGGTTGTAAGCCAGTGTTGATGGGCGAAGCAGCAAGGAAGAGGGTGATTCGTGAAATCAATCGGCGACCCTCGATCAAGCTCGTCGTAAGTTACAATAATTTAGATCAAGAAATGATGACGAATAGAAGGCGAGACGAAGAAACATCGGCGGATCGCCAAGTTGATCGATGATATCGACTAACGATGTTAAATAATCCGCTGCAGCACAGATTTTTGAAAATTATAAATACTCGTTGAGAGTTGTAGCTTATTTATCAGATTTTGAATATCAGATAATATAATAGAGAAATTTTAGTTCTAAGTTTGGAGAGGGTTTTGAAGAACTTGAAGATTCAAAGGGTTTCAACTCCAAGAATTTGGACTTGGGTCTTATACATTCTTCATTATTTCCTTGATTTTGAGACTTAAATCTTCATACCCATTTGAATGCAAACTCAATTTGGTATAAATTTCTATCTCTTATACATGTCTAGCTAAAACCCCAATTCTTGGGTGTGATTTTGTGAATATGAGTTAAATTGGTTGTTGGGTCTTGTTTGATGATAGTTTAATCATAGTTTAAATGTGATTTTTTTTAGTAGTTGTGGATGAACTTAATGAAATTATAGTTGCAAATACGATTTCAAAAATGTGTTTTCGGCTTGCTCGAGAGAGAGGTCGTAAAACTAAGTCTACTAAATTGATGGCCGGTGGGATTGGGTCGACAAGAGGTTTAGCTTGAGATAGTAAACCCTAGTCTCATTCCCACACACTCAGCTCGAGAGAGTGAGTGAGCTAAGGCAGAGGCTATTCTTGATGCGGCAAGTGGGTGTTTAAGAGAAACCCATTTGAAACGGGGTAAGTTGCTCGAGAGAGAGCTTATCCCTATTAAAGTCTAGCCTAGTAACAAATATTCCATGAATTCTCTATCAAAAGCATGTACCCAATAATCTCGTTTATCCCGTATTCCTATCACATCCCAAGAATCTCGTGTCCTTTATTAGTACCCTTTGCATTTTTTTGTTTTTGCTTACTTGTGACTAACCCCCATTGATAATTGACGCTTGTGTCAGCCCTTAGATTTAACATGTTTATATTCGATAATGTTTTTAGCTATGACTAATTAGAACTAAATTTTATTTTTCTATTAATTCTCAAAACCACTCCCTTAGGACACGATTCCAACCCTTGGTTGGGTTACTTTACTATTGTACGATCGTAGACACTTGCATTGGAAGTTGTGTCTTGATTACGCAAACATCAAAATGGAGCCGCTACCGGGGAGTGGTGTTATTTGAGAATTCTTAGAGTAGTAAATTTTTTATTCTTCTTAATCATAGTTTACTCACTTAATTTTCAGCTTTGGTTTGAGTATTTGTGTGTCACTATAGGACATATGAGTACAAATGGGCAAAATAGCTGCCAAGCGGGTCATTTAGCGGGTGGTGCTCTTCATCGAGATGGCATCGATGATGTTAATAGTGTTTATAACCCTTCCTACGTGGGTGAGATGGGTGCAATTTGCATGCCACAAGTCGACAGAAATGCAATGTTTGAAGTTACTAGCACGACACTTCAGCTCATACATTCAAGAGGGTTATTTGGAGGGTTAGAGCATGAAGATTCGCACGAACACATACGAAGCTTTGTGGAAGTGTGTGTCACGACCCAAGCCTAGGGCCTAGACGTGACATGGCGAATGAGGAACCCGAAGGAACCCCAAACAAGCCTCTCAAACTTGTCATCACACTTCATCGGTCACGGAAGTACATTCAACATTAATTAACGGGAAATAGGGACTAAGGGCAAACCATTTCAAAATGACATCATAGAACAAGAGTCAAGCTCATTTACAAAATACTTGTCCAACGCACACCTCTACATACATAGATAGGACGGGGCCATGACATACTACCGGCTCCCCTCATAGTCAAAATACAATTGCAAGCTAAAGTCTCAAAACATAGGAGTAGGAAACATAACATAGCCCTCGAATCATTGAGGACTCACCAACAACTCGGATAAGCACCGTACTAGCCACGTGAATGGAGAGAAGGATCAAGAGTAGCTCCGGTCCCTACATGGTGATATCATGTAGGCAAAATATGCGTTAGTACTTGGAATGTAATAAGTATGCGGGGTGCAACACAACAATAGACAAGGACACAATCGAAATACAAGAAATAGTTTCATAGGCATTATGAATAACAATATGAGGATGCATGATCAAAGTGAAGTCAAAACATGTTTAAGTAAATGTATACTAATAGTATATATCATATGTGTATGCATGATCCAACCAATCTATAACCCAACTTAGGATGGGGGATGTCGTTCACACCCGGACACCCTGGTGGCAAGGTATAAACCCCTCACATGGTTGATGTTGGTCACACCCCAAGCATCCTAGGTGGTGAGATATAAACCTCTCACATGGTTGATGTTGGTCACACCCCAAGCATCCTAGGTGGTGAGATATAAACCTCTCACATGGTTGTTCGGTTCTTTTCCCCCTGACCGGGCATGATCATGCAACACTTTATATAGGAAATTCCCATTAGGCTCTAATGCAATCTCACGTATGGAATGAACATATACACAAGCTTAGTTTGTCATCAACACATCTCTGGATTTCCATACATCTCATAACTCAAGCTTTAAAGCATCGATTCATCAATTCTCCATAGTTGGACATTTTGTCAAACACCTTGAAGGCATGTAATGGAATCAAAGAGCATGGAAAATAGGGTAGTAATTATGCAGCCAAACCAGTGAACAACCTACAACAACACCTTTTTAAGACCCACAATACCACATGAAAATCTCCACATCCATTCCAAATTTAGGTTCAAGTTCTAGAGTCACGACATGCTCAAAACAATCACTTTTCATGTTTAAAATTCAATGTGCAGGAAATTATTACAAAGAACAAGACTAATTTATGAATCTTAACTTAAACCATGAATTAGTGAGTAGAATAGAGTCTAGGCACTATGGGTGGAAGGACCCATGAGTTCAACACCACATACCTTGAGTTTTTATGAAGGTCTTGAGAGTGTCTTCAATGGAAGCTTGGAACTTGGAGCAAGAGTCTCTTCAATCTTGAGGAAGGTTTTGGATTAGGGTTCTTGAGAGAACTTGAGAGAAAATGTGTCTAAGTATGGGAGAGGTGTTTTGGGAAATGTTTTAGAGATGGGAATTGAACTAATGGTATATAGGAAATAACATATGCCCTTTGGAAAAATGGTCCAACACTTAGAAAAAAAAATGAGGCGGGTGAACAGTAAAAACGCTCACTGGAAATTGCATTTCCTGCCGGACAGATTTTACGAAAATGGGCATAACTTCTTTGTCCAAACTCCGAATGAGGTGAAACGAAGTGCGTTAGGTAGCTAACTCAAAGGGCTTTCCATAGATATGTTATTGGCCACCCAATAATTTGTGTGCTAGGAGATATGACCCTCCAAATTAGACCCTCGAAAAAGGCTTCACTTGGAAATTTCGGATTTTGATACGGTTGCTCTAAAATTTGGGTTAGACCCATTTCCCACTCAATTTGACCCCCTAAACAAGAATATGAAGTCGGATTTTCAAAAAACGAAACAGATTTTTTTATATATAGCTAAACAAGTTTCCGGTAACTTCCGAAGCACATTTTTAAGTACTTTTTGGGTCATTTCAGTGTGCATCCCTTTATTGTTCAAGAAGCTATCTCAAGAATCCATACAGCTTCGCTTATCTTCATTATCATTGACCGGGGGAGCTACTAAATGATTGGTCGAGCTTCCAAACAACTCCATCAAATAATGGGAGGAGATGGTTATGGCCTTTCACGAAAGATTCCTTCCTCCATCAAGAATGATGAAACTGAGGGATGACATTCAAAATTTTAAGCAAAATGAGGGTGAACCAATTCACGAATCATGGACAAGGTTCAAGAGATTTTTCCGTAAGTACCCAACGCATGGACTGCCAGGTGAATTGCTGCTCCAATACTTTTACCGTAGTCTAGACTCGGTTAATAAAGGGATAGCTGATCAATTGGTGCAAGAAGGAATAATGTTACAATCATTTGAAGTAGCCTCATTTCTCCTAAATGGTATGACTAAAGTAAACTAGGCATGGTACACCAAAGATGATCAAGTTTCCCCACTGTGCTTCAGATTAACACAAGAACAACTCGATAAGGAAAGGGAGAGGGACGAAAACATCAAAAAGATGTTGTCTCAAATGGAAATTCTACAAGAACACATGAAAGGGGAATATGGAGTATTTCGAGTTGAGGAGGGTTCTTTTTTCGATTACTCAAGACCAGGGGAGAATCAAGGTTGGAACTCCAGAAGATACGAGGAGGGTTTCCACCCACGCTATCAACAGCGGGGCGAAAATCAAGGTTGGAACTATTATAGGGGTGAAGAAACAAGAAGATATTGGCAAGATTGGGTTGAGCAGGATGATCGTGAGGAAGACCATACTCACTTGAGTGAAAGCCCGAAATCTAAAGGGAGTGCAAGTAGTCCTCGGGTAAATAATTTATTGTCACGAATACTCGATAAAGTTGAGGGCTCTGATGATTTTCTAATAGGGATGAAAGATGAATTTTCATCATTGAAAAGTAAAGTGAATTCTCATGTTAATGCCATCAAAATGCTGGAAGGTCAATTGGGGCTATTATCAACTCAATTAACGTCCAAAACACATATGGAAGATATTGAAAGAGAGCTGGCTGTAGTTACCCATAGCGGAAAGGTGGCAATAGGTAATGTGATGGAAGATGAGGATCCTCAAAAGCATGAAGGGAGTCAAGGTATGGAGGAACAAGAATTACCTAGTCGTCAAAACCTTGCCAAAGAACCACAGGAGAAAGCGGACCAACAGGTTCAAGTTCCAAAAGTCATGCACCCTTTACCCGAGATACCTCCACCATTTCCCCAACGCTTGAAAAAGAAGAATGAAGATGAGAAGTTCAAAAAGTTCTTATCAGTGTTCAAGAAATTATCCATTAACCTCCCTATGGTGGAAGCATTGCTGGAAATGTCGGGAT
Source organism: Solanum verrucosum (assembly GCF_900185275.1). Lineage (NCBI taxonomy): Eukaryota > Viridiplantae > Streptophyta > Magnoliopsida > Solanales > Solanaceae > Solanum > Solanum verrucosum. The sequence goes on from NW_026020038.1 coordinate 326,857, forward strand.
ATGCCAAATTCATGAAAGAGCTAGTTACAAAGAAGAGGAGCTTGGATTATGAAACTATTGAAGTACCCCATAGTTGCAGCGCAATTATGACAAAAGAGCTAATCACTAAGAGAGAAGATACTGGAGCATTCACCATCCCATGCACCATTGGTATGCTCCAATTCGCTAAAGCTTTGTGCGATTTAGGAGCAAGCATCAACTTAATGCCATATGCAATATTCAAGCATTTGGGTTAGGGTGAACCAAAGGCAACCACGATGAGACTCCTTATGGTGGATCGATCAATCAAGCATCCATTAGGGAAACTCTATGACATCTTGGTAAAAGTAGATCGGTTCATCTTTTCGGCTGATTTTGTGATTCTAGATTGTGAGATCGATGCTGAAATCTCCATTATTTTGGGAAGACCATTCTTAGCAACTGAGAGGGCATTGGTGAATGTCGAAAGTGGGAAATTAAAGTTTCGGGTAAACAATGATGAGGTAACCTTCAATATTTGCAAATCCATGAAATAGCCAAGCGATATCCATGTGGTGTCAAATGAAGATGCTATAGATGAAGCGGTGGAAAGTGTGAGCCATTTGATACGAATAAATGAGCCCCTTGAATCTGTGCTTGCTAATTATGATGAATTTGAAGTTCAGGGCGATGATGAAGTGGTAGTTGCTTTATCGGGATTAGGAGTATATTCAAGGAACCCAATCAAGTTGGATATCGACCTGAAAAACAAAGAAAGTCCTCCTGAAAAGCCATCAACCGATGAACCGCCAAATCTAGAGTTAAAAGCACTATCCTCTCATCTCAAATATGTCTTCTTGGGAACCAATAATAAATTACCCGTGATTATTGCAGCTGAAGTTGCTCATTGAAGTACTGTAGAAACATATAAAAGCTATAGGATGGACCATAGCTGATATAGTGGGCATTCCTCCTGGTATCTGTACGCACAAGATTCGGCTTGATAATGAATGTAAACCTATTGTCGAACATCAGCGGAGATTGAACCCACCAATGCAAGAGGTAGTGAAAAATGAGATTATCAAGTGGTTAGATGCGGGAGTAATCTACTCGATTGCAGATAGTAAATGGGTAAGCCCAGTATAATGTGTACCAAAAAAGGAGGTATCACTGTAGTCCCAAATGCAAATGGTGAACTCGTGCCGACTAGACCAGTGAATGGGTGGAGAGTATGCATGGATTATCGAAAGCTTAACTCATGGACCGAAAAGGACCACTTCCCAATGCCTTTTATGGACCAGATGCTTGATCGATTATCGAAAAGGGGGTGGTATTGTTTTTTAGATGGATACTCCGGCTACAATCAAATCTCTATTGCGCTTGAAGACCAAGAGAAAAGCACTTTTACTTTCCCTTATGGAACATTTGCATTCAAAAGGATGTCATTCGGGTTATGTAATACCCCAGCGACATTTCAGCGTTGCATATTGTCTATTTTCGTGGATATGGTCGAAGACTCTATGGAGGTATTCATAGATGACTTCTCAGTCACAAGGTATACGTTTGAAGAATTCTTGACACACTTAGTGCAAGTGCTCCAAAGATGCATGGAAATGAATCTGGTTCTGAATTGGGAGAACTGTCACTTTATGGTGAATGAAGGGATTGTTCTCGGTCACAAGGTTAACGCAAAAGGGGCTGGAAGTTGACAAGGCAAAAATTGAGGTTATTGAAAAACTACCTCCGCTGATTTTAGTGAAGGGTGTTCACAGTTTCTTGGGGCATCAGGGTTCTACCGAAGGTTCATTAAAGACTTCTCAAAGGTTGCACACCCACTATGCAAACTCTTGGAGAAGGAAGCGGAGTTCTATTTGATAACGCTTGTATGGCTATATTTCAGTGTCTGAAAGAGAAATTAGTATCCACCCCTATTATCATCAGCCCCAATTGGTTCGAATCTTTTGAAGTAATGTGTGATTCTAGTGGTATGGCATTGGGGGTAGTGTTGGGGAAAAAGCGCAACAAATTATTTCACCCAATTTATTACACAAGCAAGACTCTAAATAGTGCCCAACAAAATTTTATGGTCACTGAACAGAGTTTCTTGCGGTAGTCTATGCATTTGAAACTTTCTGAGCATACTTGCTAGTCACTAAAGTAATCGTACATACTGATCATGCTGCACTCTATTACTTTATGGCAAAGAAAGATGCAAAACCAAGATTTGATAAGGTGGGTGCTACTATTACAAGAATTTGATTTTGAGGTAAAAGATCGAAAAGGCTGCGAAAATCAAGTGGTTGATCACTTATCGAGGTTGGAAGGAAAAGAAGATGTTGAGCATGAGGTTGACATAGACGACTCCTTCCCCAATGAACAGGTGTTTGCAATATCTCTCAAACATACACCATGGTATGCAGATTTGGCAAATTACATTGTGAGTGGACTGATGTCGGATAAGTTGACCTTTTACCAACAAAAGAGGTTCATGTTCGATGTAAAAAAATACTTTTGGGATGAACCATACCTATTTCGAGAGTGTGCTGACCATGTCATTAGAAGGTGTGTTCCTACAGAAGAAGTGGTAGAAATTCTATATGCTTATCATACATCTCTAGTGGGAGGTCACCATAGTGGTATTCGCATCGCTGCTAAAGTTCTCCAAATTGGATATTACTGCCCGTCCCTCTACAAGGATGCACATGAATTTGCGAAGAAATTCTCCCAATTTCAACAACAAGGCGGAGTGTCTAGAAGACACGAACTACCTCTCACTCCTATTTTTGAGGTTGAGCTATTCGATGTATGGGGGATCGATTTCAAGGGCCCATTTGTGAGTTCATTTGGAAATAAATATATCTTGGTGGCTGTAGATTATGTTTCCAAATGGGTGGAAGCCATTGCTCTCCCAAACAACGAAGGAAGAAGCGATGTTCAATTCTTGAAACGTTACATCATTGCAAGATTTGGCACTCCTAGGGCAACTATTAGTGATGGGGGATCCCACTTTTGCAATAAGTGGTTTTCAATGGAACTAAGCAAATATGGGGTGAAACACAAGGTAGCAACCCCATATCATCCCTAAACAAGTGGCCAGGTCGAGGTATGAAATCGGGAGATCAAAAGCATCTTGGCAAAGACAGTGAATGCCAACAGAACTGACTGGTCTAGGAAGCTCGATGATGCACTATGGGCATATCGGACTGCTTACAAAACACCTATTGGTTTGTCCCCATATCAATTGGTTTTTGGTAAGGCTTGTCATTTGCCCGTCGAGTTGGAACACAAAGCATTGTGGGAACTGAAAGCTCTAAATTTGAAACTTCAAGGGGAAGGGTAGAGCAGTTGAATGAACTGGATGAATTTTGACTCAGATCTTACGAAAGTTCTGCCATTTACAAAGAGAAGATGAAGAAATGGCATGATGCTCGAATACTCCAGCGGGACTTCAAGGTGGGATTTTGGGTGTTGCTATACAAGTCTCGACTTAGATTCTTTCCCAGAAAACTCAAATCCAAATTGTCTGGACCTTTTATAGTAACACGAGTGTTCACCAATGGTGCCATATAAATTGAAGATCAAGAAGGACTCCCATTTAAAGTGAACGGTCAACGTTTGAAATTTTATTTTGGGGAATGTCAAGAGATTTCTTTGGTTGAAGTGGTGTATCTGGAGGATGCTTGAAGGAACTTCCATGTCATGCCACAACGTTAAATAAGGCGCTTCTTGGGAGGCAACCCAAGTACTAGAATTTTTTAAATAAAATGTTTGTGATTTTTGTAGGAGGAAGAACTGTTGAAAATCGCCAAACCTGCTTGGCGTGTTTGATGTGATTTGCCATGGGGAAATTAAAACTGAAGATAAGGCTTTGTAACATTTAGCAAGATGCATGTGTTAGTCGGCGGATCGCTAATACAATTCGGCGACACGACCTATCTCGCCCATTAGTGAAGATTCCTCATCACTTCCTCCACCTGTTCACACTTTACATATTTTTCTTGAATGTTTTTATGTTTTAATTTATTTATTTTATGTCAATGTCTTTTTGCGGTTTTGCTGGCTCATTAAGGGTAATGTCAAGTCTTTTGGTGGGGAGTGGAAATTGGGTAGCACTGATATAACTTCCCCCTCTTCTTACCATTTCCCTATATGCTAAGTATGATTGCCTTCTTGTAAATTAAAGTTTTGGTTAAATCAATACTGAAGACTTGAATAGTGCTCTCAATCGAATGAACATGAATGCGCGGCTACGATGAGGCCAAATGAAGTTGCATCTCGTTATGACTAGCCTAGTATCGAATTGAGTTTCTTGTGATGATCATTGCACACTAGCGAAAGTGTGGAGTCTTGTTTGACTTATAATGTCAATGCCTAGTGTGATGAGCTTACCTGTGAACTATGCATGATGGATCCTATAATTTGCCATGTTGGTCTGGTCGACTAAGTGATGCTATCTCTTGATATGATATTAGGCAACTTCTAAGAGTGTGAGCCAATTTGACATATACCTCTTTTGTGGCCTACCTTATGAGTGTGTGAACCTCTTTTGAACATCCCTTGAGCCTTACCTTTCTTTGGAAGAGACTTGATGAAAACAATGACCTTTCTTTATCCATTACCCATAATCCTCATGAAGTTGTGATTTGTTTGAATAGCCAACTTAGGCCAAAAGCCTAAGTTGGGGGTGTGGTGAAAAGAAAATGGAAAGTCAAGAAATGCAAGGAAAGTCTCTTTTAACCCATGGTGTTAAGAAATATGTGTAAATTAAAAATAAAGTTGTGGAATAAAGTACAAAAGAAATGGGGTTTCCAAACAATTCATGGAAAGTGAATAATAGGATGACTTATGAGCACTAAAGAAAATGATGAAGGAAGAGGAAATGAGAGTACCATATTTCATGAGGATAAAACTCACTGAGCCTAAATGATGACACATATGCACTCAGCCCCATTACATGCCTTGAAAAGACCTTCTTGATCTTGAGTGAGCTGAAGCAAATGTTGATTGGAAAATACGGGCAAAGCTATGGGTGAAATTATGCATTGTGTTCTTCTTTGTGAGTGTGAGGTTACATATGATTTTGAAACCTTAAAGTGTGAACCATTATGTGAATATGGAATCATTCCTTGTGTGAGGGAAATTGAACACTTTGGTTGAGCTTGAACTTGCATTTGAAGCATATATTCTGAGCATGAGATTCTTTGGTATTGGTGAATCACAACTTGAATCTTTAAGTCACCATTTGATCTATGCATAAGTAAATTGAGTCTTGTGTAGCACTGTTCTAGATACCCTTTTTGAAGGGCTGGACTTGAGTTTGCTTGAGGACAAGCACAAGTTTAAGTTGAGGTGTTGATGAGTCCACAAATTGGACTCATTTAAGGCTATATTTTGATAGAATTAGTGTCCTCAAATGCATATTTTATCTCAGTATCTCATGAAAACACTTAAGTTTCAGGTATTTGGAGTTTGAGGGAAAGTATGGACACTACTTAGCCAACAAGGAACTAGCAGCTGAAAGAGCGAGGAAAAGATAACCTGATACTCACCTAACCTGTTTGGTGATACGCCAATGTGACCATCGGCTTGCCTAGATGTTCCAAAAGTGCCAATACAAAAGAGTAAGGAGAATGAAAATCTGAAGATCGCCGAAATCATTCAGCGACACGCTGAATAGGCTACCAAACCGCCGAAAGCTACCAAGCCACAACTCTCACTGTGAGAGTGTCAATGGATTCTTATAGAGGAGTCAGTGCAACTAGGATAGCACTCTCGATCATCCATGGTACCGCAACCTCCAATCGAGTAGCCCTCACATCAACAGAATGGGCTAAGTGTCCTATCTTCAGGAGCATGGTCTGACTGATCTTGGTCGGCTGGGGAGCAGTAGAAATACTAGGATATGGGAGGAAGTGAAAGTACCTGAAGGCACGGAGGCCAGAGAAGGCAAAGGTGCCTCTGCAGGTATAAAGTAAATGTCCACCTCTGGGGATGCATCTACTGGGGCTGCTCTCCTCCTGTCAGCCTCCTCCCAAGTGTAATCGGCTTCTATACGCCAGATATCTATGGAGGATGTGGGAGTGAACTCAATATCTCTCGTCTCATCAAGAGGGACTCCAGCACGCCGGCACAGCTCTATAATCAACACCGGGAATGGAAGGGATGTCTGACTCTGCTTGGCCCTCATGGTCATCTCCTCCTCTCTATAAGGAGTCCCATGTTGATGCTCCTCCTATATATGATCGACCAAAGCCAGGCCGCCTTGGGATGCCGAAGGATGGACTCATTCTAGGAGTGCAAGATGGAGCAGTTGATGAATCTGAACCACTACCAACCAACAACGTTCAGGTCCTTCTTCTGGGGGCTCTTGCCTCGATCCACCTCGGGTGGTATCAGAAATAAAAGGTGCAAGCCAACCCTTTAAATGATCTAGGGACTGAGTAATAGGCAAGCCCTCATATGCAAATGTAGCACCTAGAGCCCTGTTGAGTACAGTATTAATGTACTCACTGCTACACCCTACTTCCTTTCCTCGAACCATGATAGACTTCACTAGTCTCAAAGCACTGGCTTTTTTCTTTCCCTTGGGTACCAAGTCACTATATGTTGTGTAGAACTCCCAGACCCGTGAAGGAATATATGGGCCTCGGGGACTGGTGAACAGCTCGAATCGGTGGAACTGGAGAGTGTCCCTCACCGCGGAGTATCTACCCACTAAACCCTCTGTGGATAGCAGTTTTTCATCTAAAATAGTCCTCAAACCGTCGGCTTTCAATCTGTTGAGTAGCCGGGGAGGCGGAACCACTGGTGGCCTTGGGATCATAGGCGGTGCCGGAGCTGGCACTGTGTCTGTTGTAGGAGAAGTAGTTGTTGGAGCCCTCGATGAGTCTGAGTGAGGTCTAGCATGAATCTCTGCCCACCGGGACTGATAGCATCCAAGGAAAGCTCTACTCCATTGAAGGACAAGGATGAAGCTTTAGAAACTCCAAAGAGGCCCATAACAAGATCTCAAACCAAGGAGTTCAATGATAAGCTCAATAGGCTTCAATCGATGATCCAAAGGTGTCTTATTGGGGAAGAAGAGCTCAAGCCCAAGGGAGAGGAATTGTCCAAATGCTACAATTATTTGGTGGCCCAAATTCAAGCCCAAGATGAGGAATTTTAAGGGCAATTTTCGTGCAAATAAGGTCAAGAAGAGTCCAAGAATCAGCCACAACAAGAGTTGCTTTCTGCCCAAGTTTTGAGAGAAGACTAGTCAAACTTTCCAAGATTGTCAAGATTCTTTTCCTAGTTGGGATTTACCTTATTTATTTATTTATAGGTTATTAATATTTTCCTTAGTCTATTTATGGTCTCCTAAGTACCATTTAATGCTTTCCTAGAAGTACTAAATTTGTTCCTAGTTAGGTTACTTTATTTCCTTTCTAGAGTAGGATTCCTTGCAATTGTCTTTCTAGGGTCCTTGGACGTTTTTTTCCCCTTCTCCTATATATAGGAGTCCTTTTCATTCATTAAAGACAATTTACATTGATATTAATAATATTTGAGAGAGTTCTTTGAACCTTTGTGACTTGTTCTTTGAGAATTTATCTTTAAACCTTTACTATTCATAGTTTAAGGTATAAAGTAACTTCTTCTTGTCATAAAGCGGTCAAGATCCGAATCTATCGTTTTGATTCGTTTTCTCAAGTAAAGGCGTTAGATTTCTTCCATAAATCTATACGTTGTTACTTGGATCTTTTCAAGGCCTTAGAACATCTAATCCTTGGAAATTCGTGGATCTTTCCTTTGAATTTCTCATATCTTTAGTTAGTTTTTTTGTTTCTTTTCTTTATGCTTCCGCATTCTAATATTCAATTCTCTATTTGTGATCTCCCTTAACCTTGCTGTTATCGGGGACTGTAGTGGCTGGTCATTCTCCGGCTCAGATAATGCAGCCTGGCAGTCAGCAGACTCTCTCTTTCCCTGTCGGAGTTGTGCTCTAGGGTCTCAGATACAGGCCTTTCTCCTTTGCCCTTGCCTCCCTTTAGATGTTCTGTCCTTCCCTTCTTAGGAGGATTGGCTCCCCCTTCATTTATCACTATACCCTGTGCTCTTTTACGGGGTGGCATGTCGAGATTGGTTCTAGCTATATCTGCAATATCATCAAAATAAGTTAGATTCATTCCATGAAAAGTTGTAGAAAAACAGTTTCAGACAGACTCGTCGAACTGATCGGCGAGTCACCGAATCGCTTTGGCGAGCCGGATCAGGCTCGGTAAAAGGATTGGCTAAAAGTTTCACAGAAAAATTGGCATGTCGGCGATGGGAAGGGCCTTTCGACGAATTGATGAAAGCAATCAGTGAGCAAGGACAATCCCGCCGAAAGTTACAGTGCATTTTAAGGGTTAGGGGCGTAGAAAAAGCGATCAAGAAGGACTTTCGACGAGTCGTCAAGTGCACTCGGCGAACTCAGACATCTCACCGAAAGTTACAGAATGCAAACTCAATTTAAGCATGAAATTAAAGGTGATATACGGGGATTCGGTGAACCATTGAGAGGTTCGGTGATGAGTCCATAAATTGGACTCATTTAGGGTTATATTTTGATAGAATTAGTGTCCTCAAATGCATATTTAATCTCAATATCTGATGAAAACCCTTAAGTTTCAGGTATTTGGAGTTTGAGGGAAAGCATGGATACTACTTAGCAAACATGGAACTAGCAGCTGAAAGAGTGAGGAAAAGATAACCTGATACTCGCCTAACCTATTTGGTGATACGCCAATGTGACCATCGGCTCGCCAAGATGTTCCAAAAGTGTCAATACAAAAGAGTAAGGAGAATAAAAATCTGAAGATAGCCGAAATCATTCGGTGACACGCTGAATAGGCTACCAAACCGCCGAAAGTTACAGAAAGTTGGAGCGAAAAATGATAAAAATGACAGCGAGTAGCAATCTCGTTCGGCATGTCACCGCTTCAATCGGCATCAGATGACCTAGTCGCCGAAGGTGCTAATAAAGGTTGTAAGCCAGTGCTGATGGGCGAAGCAACAAGGAAGAGGGCTATTCGCGGAATCAATCGGCGACCCACGATCAAGCTCGCCGGAAGTTACAGTGATTTAAATCAAGAACTGATGACGAATAGAAGGCGAGATAAAGAAACATCGGCAGATCACCGAATTGATCGGCGATCTCGACTAGCGACGCCGAATGATCCGCTGTAGCACAGATTTTTTAAAATTATAAATACTCGTTGAGAGTTTACCTTATTTATCAGATTTTGTATATCAGATATTTTAATATAGAATTTCTAGTTCTAAGTTTGGAGAGGGCTTTGAAGAACTTGAAGATTCAAAGGGTTTCAACTCCAAGAATTTGGACTTGGGTCTTGTGGATTCTTCATTCTTTGCTTGTTTTGAGACTTAAATCTTCGTACCCATTTGAATGCAAATTCATTTTGGTATAAATTTGTATCTCTTATACATGTCTAGCTAATACCCCAATTCTTGGAGTGTGATTTTGTGAATATGGGTTAAATTAGTTGTTGGGTCTTACTTGCTGATAGTTTAATCGTAGTTTAAATGTGATTTTGTTTAGTAGTTGTGGATGAACTTAATGAAATTGTAGTTGCGAATACGATTTCATATAAGTGTTTTCGGCTTGCGAGAGAGAGAGGTCGTAAAATTAAGACTACTAAATTGATGGTAGGTGGGATTGGGTTGACACGAGGTTCAGCTCGAGAGAGTGAATCCTAGTCTCATTCCCACACACTCAGCTTGAGAGAGTGAGTGAGCTAAGGCGGAGGCAGTTCTCGATGCGGCAAGTGGGTGTTCAAGAGAAACCCATTTGAAACGGGGTAAGTTGCTCGAGAGAGAGCTTATCCCCATTAAAGTCTATCCTAGTCACAAATATTCTATGAATTCTCTATCAAAAGCTTATACCCAATAATCTCGTTTATCCCATATTCCTATCACATCCCAAGAATCCCATCTCCTTGATTAGTACCCTTTGCATTTTTGTTGTTTTTGCTTACTTGTGACAAACCCCCATTGATAATTGATGTCGTCAGCCCTTAGATTTAACATGTTTATATTCGATAATGTTTTTAGATATGACTAATTAGAACTAAATTTTATTTTTCTATTAATTCTCAAAACCACTCCCTTGGGACACGATCCCAACCCTTAGTTGGGTTACTTTAGTATTGTACGATCGTAGACACTTCCATTGGAAGTTGTGTCTTGATTACGCAAACATCATTCGGCGAGCTCGACCCAGCCGCCAAATTGCCCAACGTGCCTACTTTCAAACCCATCTTCCAAATTCAACCCTGCAGCCCCCGAAAACAAAATCAAAACATACACTATTTTTAATTTGGCTTAGACCTATTACACCCATTCCCCCGGGATACTCAAATTTCTCCCGGTTTGGCCAAATTTGGCCATTTGACGACTTAAGCCCTTAAGAATGTCGTCAATCGCTCCATCATTGGGCAAAGCATGTCATTTAGCACAAATGTGGGTTACTTAGACTTCACCCGACTAGACCCAACAACAACAAAACACAACCCAACAATTTTGATCAATTTTAAGCATGAAATTTCGGGAAATCAACCATATAGGCAATATAGGTATGATATTCAAATTAAAACAGGCATACAAATAAACAATTACGATTCAGAGAGGCCCAGCACACATCACTAAGATAAGAACAATTGCAAATGAGTAAAACTTGCTAAGTATGAGTTCGGGGTTCGAAAACCCAACCCTTTATGCCAAATAAATAAGTTGAAATGCTAGGCGGAAAATATATCCAACTCCAAACACACAATTGATGACAAGAAAGTGGAAATAATGCAAAAATATGGAAAATTATAGTGCGGGTGTGAGTTTGGGAAGTTAAAAAGTGAGGGAATGTGAAAGAGTTTGAAAGTTTAAACCTTTGGCCTTTAAAACCGTCCAGTTCTCGCCCATTCGGCAACATTAGTTTTGCTCGCAAAACCACTCGGAGACACACCGAGTGGGCACTTACCTCGCCGAGTTTTACAGGACCTCCACTTAATGTAGGGGTCCAAACGACGGACAAAGTCGTGATCGCTGACCTATTCGACGACACGCCGATTTTCTTCTGAGCTCGCCGAGTTTTACGGACTCCAACCTAAGAATTTCTTGAGTCCAACGGTGGTCTAAGTCAGACTCGCCGACTGGAAATTTAGCTCACCAATTTGCACTTTTCAAACACATTCCACACTTTAACCTGCACAATCAACACACCATTATTTCAAAATAAAAAATAAAGCAAATAAAACATGGGTTGCTTCTCAAGCAGCGCCTTAGTTAACGTCGTGGCACGACGCAAGTCCTCACTCAAACTTCATTCTTGGGGTTGGCCATAGTTTCACTAGGCAACCCCCCCCCCCCCTTGTTGTCTCGGGTTTAAATGAGACAAAATATGACCCATTTGGGTCTCCAACTGTTTGATAGAGACGTAATGAGAGGTAACCGTCTGGCTAAGGGTCGACACATCTTCTTTCATCTCTTTCAAAATCTTGTCTGACCCCTCAACCTTGTTGAGAATACAGACAGCATATCCTTAGACCGGCCACCCTCGGAATCCTTTTGCTTTTGACGCTCGTGGGGAGGAATGTACTTGTCCTTATCCCCATCCCTTTCCTTCCAAGTAGGGTTACGATCCCTCCACTCTCTATCACGATCTCTCCCACCTTCATCCTTGTTCCAACCTTGGTTCCCACCCTGCCTTGGGTAGTTTGCACGATAACCACCTCCTTGGTTGGCTAGGAAATTCACCTCCTCGTTGTACAATGCTTCAAACTTGGCCTCTTCAGGGTTTACACACCCGACACACAGCATTGACACTTTTAGCACCAACTCCCATGACATTTTTGGACAAAATGTCAAGTTGTGTCATGATCTTTGCCATGTTCTGGTCCTTCTCCTGATCTTTCTCAAGCTGATGCTTGGTCAATTTAAATGTGAGAGGGGAGTCCTGATCTTAGTGGGTGTACCATGCCCGATTAATTGTGGTCATACCATCCAAAAGTCAGGCTGCTATAATGTAAGGTTGTTACATCAAACCTCCCGGAGAAAGTTGGTTAGCTACACCCTTGTTCACCGAATCAAGGCTTCGGTAAAAATATTGCAGCAAAACGTTGTGGGGTAAACCATGAGTTGGGCATTGCAGCACCAACTTCTTGAATTGTAGCCAAGTCTCATGAATTGGCTCACCCTTCAAACGCTTGAAGATTTGGATGTTGTCCCGAAGGGTCATCATCTTTGAAGGAGGGAAAAATTGCACTTGAAATGCGGTGATAATCTCTTCCCACGAAGTGATTGATTCTCTTGGCAATTCAGCCAACCATTTACATACTTCTCCCATTAAAGAGAATGGGAACAACCTCAACCGGACCGACTCTTGGGATATGTTCTTGAAGGAGAATGGCCCCTAAACATCAACAAAGTTTCTTATGTGCTCATGGGGATCCTATGAGCCAGCCCACCAAACAACCCTTTCAATTGCAAGAGCTGCAACATGGTACTTGTAATATGGAACACAACGTTCCCTTCCGCCGGAGGCAAGCGAATTGCACCAATTCCACCCATTAGATAAGGGTCATTAACATTAGGCTCATTGACATCGTTGAGGTTTCTGATGTCATCTTGGTGGCCCACTTGACCAATGGGTAATTGCAACTGTTAGAAAATAGCTGTAAATTATTGACTAAGCTAGACTATAGAGGAGGTAAATTTTCTCTCGAACAATTTACCCCGAATCAAGTTGATTTCTCTCAAACATCAACAAGCATGCAAAATAAGAACATCCTACGCTTTAGTCCATTCACTCTCTCGAGCTGAATGTGTAGGTTTAGGATTCACTCTCTCGAGCTGAACCCATGACAACCCAATACCCATAGACCATCATTCAATAATCTTAGTTTTAAAACCTCTCTCTCAAGCAAGCAAAAAATACGAAGGTAGAACTGCATTTGCAACTACAATTCTTTAAATTAAACCACAATTAATGATTAAAATCACTTCTAAACAGTATTTATGTAACGACCTGAGAGCACCCCCTAGCTGTTACATGGGTATTCGACCTCTCGGAGGTTTCATACAAGCCTTAGCATTCATTCATCGCATAGATCATAAAAATCACTAAGAATTTAAAAACTTTCCTTACAAAGAAGACATTTCATTAAAAATAGCAAGCGAAAGACTTTCTAGACTTTATACATGATGTCTCAAAACCATCTAATACTTGAATACAATAATGGGACTAAGCCCATACAAGACTTAAACACAATACTAGAAATACATCAAAAGGAACATGTAGGGTATTGTCCTCGAATCTATGAGGACTCACCAAGTCTTCATCGTCAACACTTAGAAACCTATCAAGTAGCCATGACATGTCACCATCTCCCAATCCCTACACTTTAGTCAAAAAGGGAAAGAAAGGGGTTAGCACAATTAAGTACTAAGTATGGAGACCATGCAAAAACATGCTTCAATAGACATTTACCGGGAATATATGCTTTCATATCATTTTTTGATAAAACCTTCACTTCACAAGTATAAGAGATATAATACAAGTCAACATTCGCATATAAGACCATAGCCAACCATACACATACTCAACATATCCATATCCAACCCATGCTTAACTTTAGAAGAACACATGCCATTTCATTACCATAGGACCTCTACCTAATATAACCTTAAGACACGTTTGAGTGAGACAAGAAGTGACCGCCCATACAACCTCTTCAACCACACTTAAGTGTTCCTCAAGATTACCTTAGATAAAGGCATTTCCTTTACAACATAACATCAATAGACCAACATTCTTTAAGAAACCACTTAGGAGACCTTCAAGCACATAAGGGGACTTTCACATAATAGTCGTTAGACTTCGGGAACTCACTTTAGTATCGTCAAAGCCTACTCGTGCCATGTGTAGATAGCATCCCATACTACTACCTACACGTTGTAGAAACTATCCAATAACTATAGTGCACATCCCATATGATGGGAATAGGCACAACCGACATAGACCATACTAGCTAGGCATGGAATCCGGAGTCTATCCTACTCCGTGGAGGTTGTTCTACTTGCCAAGGGTAGAACTAGTAAGCAACCCATGTAGGCACATGGTTTGGGGGATGTCCAAGGAAGTTCATTGTGCCTAATCTCATACTCAACTAGGCCACCTTCCTAACCACATCCACTCGGTGCTAGCCTTGTTTCCCATAGAATATTCAATCACATATGTACTAGAGAGGGTTCCTTTTCTAGTTCAACCAACTCATAGTACCTCTTCCCAAGAAAGGCCCCATTTCTTAGTCATATCCAATCAAGGTTCATAAGGACAGCTCATTTAACTTTCTTAGATAAGGATTCTCATGCCTTTCCGGCTCCATCCATCTCTAAGTCTATCATTTCATTCAAGAAGGGAACATCGCCCTAAGGCCCATCCTTCAAGGTTATACATTTACTTAGGAAAGCTAGACTTATAAAAGGGCACCATTTCTTAGTTCTGTCGATTCAAGTCTTGGCCTAGAGTTTCTCTTTTAGAATTTATAGAAAGGGAACATTTCTTAGTTCTAGCCCACTTCACACATTCATGCATTCAATACTTTAAGTAACAAGAAGAGACAATTTATTCTACTAATCAAGTCACAACATTATCATTTGAGGACACTTCATAATCCAACATCATCACATATATACATCATGAGAAATCATATTTTAAATCACAATGCTCACAAGATCACATAAACTCATTCACATCATATCTTCACATATAGATTCACATGAAACTTTACATATAGCTTCATATAGAACTTTACCTATTAGCTTCATATAGAACTTTACATATAGCTTCATTTATAAATGAACACAACAATATAACAATACTCATATAATGCCCTTCATGGCCACAATCATAATTCAAAAGCAACAAACAACACTTCCACCAAAGGTGGATCCAACCTAAGAAGCAATTATAGCAATATTAAGAGATCAAGTCATCTTACCACCTTTCAAATGCCATAAGGCACAATACTCAATTCCATGCCACTTATACAATATTCATCAAGTTAGGTCAACTTACCCTCTTTCCATGGCTATCTTCATCATCCTCATATTCCAACAATTAACAATACAATTATAATGATGATAACAACTTTCAACTATACAAGTTAAGCTAAACAATATCCAATAACTAACATAAAGGCTAAGTCCCAATTTATGACCATTCAAGGCTACTACCTCACATTATACAATTCAATAACAATTTCCAACAATTCAACATAGCTAAGATCATATAAGAAAGGCCCACATCAAACCACTCAAAAATCCTTCATCAATTACTCAAAATCAATAGACCCACTTTAGACCAAATTTAGAGAATTTGAAAAGACATGGGTTCATGAAGATTTCTTTCTTAAAACCATCAATAATCATTAATAACAACATAAAACATCATATAAAAGGTTTCCATGCAAGAACCCATGCTAGAATTGAAATTAGGGTATTTGGGAGAACTTTGAAAACACTTTGATTTGGCTCCTTGAATGGAAGAGGAATCAAGGATAAAGGGTCCCCATACCTTAACCTTCATGAATCCCAAAAAATTTGAGAAGAAAACACTTGAAACCTTCAACCCTAGCTTTAACTTGACCTAGCCTACAATAGAGTTCTAGAGAGAACTTTTGGGGAGTGAAGGGATTTGATTTGGAAGAATGAATTCTAAAATACAACATACAAGTTTAACTACCTTTAAAATACTTTAAAAAACACTTAAAACAATAACCCACATATTACCCAAACTACCTCTCACTTAGTTGGACCTTTTTAAACAAGTCTAACTTGAGTTTTATTTTCGCAGATTTCGTCGGAAAACAAGTCCGCGACGCGGAGGTGTTCCCACAAGTTTCTGAAAATTAAATTTCGAGACAGAAGAATCTGCAACACGTCTGCGACACGGACCAAACATTTGGCCCTTGGTGGAGCTAGTCCGCGATGCGGACATGCTCCCTCCAAGCACAACTTCAAGCTGCCTTGGCAGCTTGCTTGGCCAAGGTTGGGCTCCTCCTCGGGGACCCTTAGGGTGGCCCCCGAGTCATCGTATCCGAGCGTTTTGACCCTAAAAATATTTATTGAGAGACTAGGGTCACCTCCACTGATTTTAGACTCCAAACAACACATAAAAACATGAACAACATACTAGAACACACCAACACGTAAAAGACTAGTTTTCGAACGTCTTGGTCGTCCCTTGACGTTTGACTTCCAAACTCTTTAAACTGACTAAAAAGCCTATTCTTCATTATTTTAACAAGTTATTAATGCATAAAACCCATGGAGGCTCTACTTTATCCTACTTCATTTTGAGGGGTGTAACAATTTAAACTAACAATTAGCAATACCCATAAGCTAAATCAGCCCATAATCACATAATCACACCCCAAGAATTGGAGTTTTAGCTAGAGATCATAAAAAGATAAAAATCATTACCAAATTGTGTTTCCATCAACTAGGTAAGATTAATTTTGTCTTTACAAAGGTCCAAATTGAAGAATCTCAAAAACCCACTTCTAATTTTTCAAAAGTGAAAAACTTCAATTCTTAAAAGCTAAGGAAAAAGTTGCCTCAATACTCAGAATTTGAAATATTCAAAAATATGATACTTGATAATGATAAAAGCTCTACACTAAATGTTCAAAAACGTATTTTTAGTCCCTAAAAATATGTTGCGAAGAGCCATTCGGTGCAGTACGTCGGGCTCGCTGATCCACTCGGCAATGCGCCCTTTAGCCAATTCCATCGCCTTTCTGTCTTGGCCTTCAGCATCCTCCAGGTCTGTAACTTTGGGTGAACTAACACTATATCGCGAAACCTACTCGGTGATCCACCGACTGCTCCTTTCTCTCACCGACTTGATTTTCCCTTTCAAAGCTCGGCACACTGGAACTTTAGGCGGTCAAGAAACCCTTCGGCGACTCGCCAAGTAGACTTGGCAATTAACAGGCTTCTTTTTCTTCCTTCTTTCAGCTCGCTTCGTTCCTTTTTGCAAATTAGTGTCCTTGCTTTGTTCGTCAATCCAAATACCTGGAAATCAAGGACTTTACATCAGTTATTGGCACAAAATAAGAATTTGAGGACACTAAATCTATACAAAAAAAGCCCTAAATGAGTCCAAATCTTGGTCTCATCAACACCCTGGGTAATTTCTCCTAAGCTATTATATAATCAGAATTTAGTGCATGTTATGTCTGGGTATGAAGCCAATAATGTTAGATTTGTTGATGTTTGCGAAGAGTTCACAAAGAATTTAGGGTTCACTAAAGTAAATCAACTTTTAGTAACTAGACCTTCTAGAAGGTATTATTTGGTGACAAACGATGATGGTATGAGAACTTTGCAATACTTATTCAGTAAGAAATTTAGTGTGATAAATTTATTTGCTGTAAATTCTTTCGATTTGAGTATTTTTTCTCAGAACATCACATATCGTACTGAGACATATACCGTGGATGATGATGTATCTGACCAAGAAAGTAGTTCTAGTGAATTCGACGAATCAGATTCTAATGATTATAATGAGGAAGAACTTGAGGTCTTTAGCCAAGAAAAAAGAAGGGATGTGACGGATACTTTGGAGAATTATAAAGTTTTGGAGAAAGGGCAAAGATTTAAGGATATCCTGGAAGCTAAAAAGATAATAAGCTTATGTGCAATGGCCAATCGTTATGGACTAAGGGTGAAGAAAATTGATACAACTAGGGTCAGGTATAAATGTGTTGAAGGCTGCCCCTTCACAGTTTTAGTATTAAAGGATAAGAAAAGTAGTACTTGTTCAAGTAAAACGTTGAATTCAGTACATACATGTGATTACTTATAAAAATTTGAGGGCTAATGCTAACACACTAGCATATTTATTCAAGAGAAAAGTTCAGTATAATCCTCAATTGAAGGTAAAAGACATGCGTTAAGAGTTAGATACTATTTTTAACATGAATGTGTCTACATCTAAGGTTAAAAGGGCTAAGAGGCTGGCTCTTGAAAAGCTAGAAGGGAGTTTTCTTAATGACTATAACAAACTTGAAGCATATGGACAAGAACTTAGAACTTCTAATCCGAGAAGTGATGTTTTTATTAATATATCAAAAGAAGCTCTTATACAAGGAAAGAGGAAGTTCTTAAGGATGTACATTTGTTTCAAAGCATTGAAAGATGGATGGAAAAGTGGTTTGAGATCACTTATTGGGCTGGATGGTACTTTTTTGAAGGGAAGATATAAGGGGTAACTATTACTTGCTATGGGTCAAGATTGTATGAACCATTTTTATCCTATTGCATAGGAAGTGGTAGATAAGGAGACAGGCAGGACATGGGAATGGTTTTTGGAGCTTTTGAAGTGTTCTTTGAATCTTAAAGATGGACATGGAGTGACATTCATCTCAAATATGCAAAAGGTAAAACTTGCGCTTTTCCTTATGCTTTTTTCCTTTCATTTCTTTGAAATGAATTATTTATAGCATTTGATTTATACATGATAAAGTTGAAGTTAAACCGCTTTAAGTGATTGATAACTAAAATAATACCTAAGAACACATTTCCTTTCAAGTTTTTAATTCTTTTTTTAGTTTTTCAGTTTGCAAGTTCTTTTTTTTTTTTGTAGTTAAGTATATTAATTGATATTTAAAATTGTCATCCTTGAGCTAAACAAATATACTGTTGTTTGCTTTCAATTTTAAAACTAATAATGATGTTGACTGTTTTTTTATTTCATAGGGGTTAATTGATGCTAAGAAGAGTATGTTTCCTGAAGCTAAGTACATATATCGTGTAAGGCATAGTGAGGCTAATTGGTGTAAAAAGAGGAGGAGTGGACAAGCCAAGAAACTTATGTGGTGGTGTGCATAGGCCACATATGTTGAGGACTTTGAAGATCAATTGAGAAAATTAGGAGGCATAGATGAAGAAGTTGCTAAAGACCTCGTGAAATATAAACCTCAAACTTGGTGTCGGGCGTACTTTGATACTCAATGTAAAAATATCATGGTTTACAATAATTTCACAGAGTCATTTAATGCATGGATTTTGGAAGCAAGGCATATGTCTATGCTCCATTTGTGCATCCGGTGTTTTATGTCTATGCTATGGAAGTATGTGCCGGATAAGTTTCATATGCTTTCACTCGATTTCGTGGTGTAGGGTCCAGACTTATCATTCGAGGAGGAGCCTATAGCTATATTTGATAGGTATGCTGAAAGCTTAGGCCCAAGGAGATTGTTTTAGTAAAGGTGCAAAGAAAGCACCATTCTATGGGGGAGGCGACTTGGGAGACGGAGTCCAACATGTGTACTAGATATCCTAAGATTTTTGAAGTTTTAGGTACTTTCTTTCACCATATGTTCGAGGACGAACAAGAATTTTAGTGGTGGATAATGTAATAACTCTGAAGGTCATTTTTGAAATTTTTTTGTAGAAATTCCCGTATTACCCCTCCTGATAGTAGCCCCAAGTCATGTTCGATCAGTCCGTGAAGTTGATTTGGAAATTTTAAACTATTCGATGACTATGATTATTTAATTAATGGGTATTAATGAAATAATTAATTAATTAAATTAATGGTTGATGGACTAAATTATTATTTTATTTAATACCCTATATCTTTTGGCTCATATATATTAAAATAAGTGGTGGGGAATGTCACTATTTATACTGAATTATTATATTATGATTCAAGTTTGATAAATTGGGATGTGTAATTAATTATTTGGCGCATTGTATTATATGAATACCATTAAATTATGATTTTGAAAGAATTAAGACTCAACTCTAGG
Source organism: Solanum verrucosum (assembly GCF_900185275.1). NCBI lineage: Eukaryota > Viridiplantae > Streptophyta > Magnoliopsida > Solanales > Solanaceae > Solanum > Solanum verrucosum. The sequence goes on from NW_026020038.1 coordinate 346,668, forward strand.
CATGAAATTTAGAAAATTTGAGGGTTGACTTGTTAATTGGTACCAAGATTAGGAACTTGATTATAGGTTTGAGTGAGTTTTTGAGTCTAGGCTAGACATATAGTAATGTGGGAGTTGTTAGTTTCAAAATCTTATTATGATTATTTATGTGAATAGATTGAATTGATTTGGAAGCCCAAGGAAAGGGGAAGACTCAAGTTCCGAAGTAATTGTTCTATTGTTTGAGGCAAATGGATATCTTGACCCCTTGTTAAGTGTATTTTATCGTGCATATTTTTGTTTTATGTGTTGGAAATAATGGGATTTGGTGATGAGTTGACTTGTTCATATTGGATAATCCTAATGAGGAAAAGGGGGTACTAAAATGCAACTTGATTATACATTGATGTGTCATGTGTTGAGAATGATTGGAAAGATTTATTGATTCATTATTGATGTTGTACTACGATTGTGTTGTTGTGAATTATGCATTGATATATAAATGGTCATCTCCTCATTAGTTGTGTGAACATGTCATTTGCATTGGTTTTGAGGCATGGTTGTATCAAGTGTTATGTGAATTGAGGAAGAATAACAAATTAAAGAAGATGGGCCATTTTGATGGACGTGTCACGCGTCGCGAAAGATATTATAATCAAGGGATGTGTCATACGCCGTGACAGATTCTATTATCAACATTGTATCGCACGCTGTGATGGATCATGGACTGATAAGTTCCCTATGGGTCCCAGATTAAGAGACAATGGGTGTGTATCATTAGGTCAGACATGCATCACTATACTTGACATTACATTTCGTTACATTGCATATCTTTATCATTTGTGAACTTGCATGTACTTTTCTATGGAACTTGTGAGTAATTGTTGAAGTGATATTGTTGAACTATGTGCTATGTAAACAGTAAATTGTTTAATATTAAGTTGGACTGGTTTTTATGCAGGTTGTAGTTGTGGAGGTTCGGTTGGCGTGTAAGGAGTACCTATATTCTATTAACTTTGTGTTTAGGAGTTTGCTTGTTGAGTATCGTGTGGTTTGGTACACACCCCTTGATACTCTCTCTTCTCTTCTTTTTCCGAGGCTTTTTGTGGAGATTTGTGAGGTAGTTGCTTGTCATCTTAACGGACCCTCTTAGTCCTATTTATGATTTTGTTCTACTTCAGAGAAATCATTTGAGACTTACTATACTTTCTTTCAATTCTATTGTAATACATTAGAGACTTGTACACGTGACAACCATGTTTTGGAGATTTAGTTAAGTTGACTTGTTATTCGCATTATTAATTGTTATTAAACTTTTATTTTTATTTTATTTCCACACTTTATCGTTACGGTTGAGTTTTAGGCCGACTTGTCTTGGTGGGATAAGACGAGTATCATCACCTCTATTTTTGGGGTCGTGACAGGAGGCTCTGAACCGTGAATGAGGAGCAGAAGCTACTAGTTGGAGGAGGTTAACGCGAAAACCACTTGGAGGTGGCTAGAAGGTGGAAGCCACTGGCTTATGCAGAAGCCGACGACTCGAGCGGAAGTCATTTCGTGGCTCGCTTTTCATGAGTCATTTTTGTTACATTGGTAGGAACAAATTTATTCCAAGCTCTGATATCAAATAATACAATATAAAAATATGGAAAACGACACTCTAACACTAAAAACAAGAAATAAGATAAAGAATAGGAGATTAACATAAGTAAAGGAATCAATTGACAATAATAGTTATATCAAAGCTTAAACCTCCAATTAAGAAACCAAACAAGCACCAAATCTATAACCACATAAGATAAATGAGTTCGAGCCTATTCATTACTATTGGGAGGCCCAAAACACTAATTTTCAGGAAAAAAAAACACCTTTTAAAGAAAATTAAGGTGTTTGACTAATTAGCAAAATTGCTTTTAAATGAAAGTAGAAACATTTTTTTCCTGCAGTTTGAAGCAACTAAAAATTCTTGCTTCTTGAAAAAGACAAAAGCAGAAACAAAAGCAAAAGCAAGAAGTTATTTATTTCAACACTAACATATTTTTGTCATATATACATATTTACCAATATATTTCTTATATTTATTTATCTTTGTGGTGAATTTTTCGTATCTAGTGCTTTAATTTGTAGAATAATTTTCAAATTTACTATGCTTGTAATTATATTTAAATTATCATGTTAATATTATATCAATATTTAATTTATTTTTTTATTCATCTATTTATAATATTGATTGAAAATTTAAATTTGTACGTTTTAATTTAATAAAAATAAAAGTTAATTAATTTTCTTATAATAAATATTTAAAATGATTTATCTCTATAAAATAATCTTAATATAAAAAGTGCAGTATACTTATCCTCTTTCATAATTTGACTCTCAAAAGTATTTTTTTTAAAAAGATTAACTAAACACAATTTGCTTATCCAAACACTTTTTCATATGAATAGTACATGGAGATGCGAACACGAAATACTTTCATGCACAAATGAAGCTGAAAAGTAGCAAAAATACCATTACTTCAATTCATGATGCAAATTGAAACAGGCTCCAAGACCCTAACTTGATGGAGAAGGAGTTTATATCTTTTCTTACTAAGCTTATGGGAACAACAACAGAACAACTGCCATGCCCATATATAGAGCTTATTAGAAAAGTCCCATGTTTAACCTATGACCAGAAATGCAGTCTAATTGCTCCAATGACTGAGCAAGAAATAGGTGATGCACTAAGGGGAATGACTAAGGATAAAACACCCAGAATAGATGGGTATCCAATGGAGTTTTTTGTGAAGCATTGGGAGATTGTCAAAGAGGATGTAGCAGGTGATGTGATGGAGTTCATTAACACTAGCAAGTTGCATAAGGAAGTTAGTAGTACAACTATTACTTTAGTCCCTAAAGTAACTACACCTAACAAGATAAATGATTATAGACTTATTGCATGTTGTTTGACCATCTATAAACTCATTACAAAGGTTCTCACCAACAGGATAAAACTAGTGATTGGCACACTAGTAAACCCTGCTTAGTCTGCCTTTATAGAAGGAAGGAGTATTATTGATAATATTTTGTTTAGTCATGAACTTTTGAAGTGGTACAATAGGAAAGGTTTATCTAAATGCACCATGAAAGTAGACTTAAGAAAGGCTTATGATTCCATTGGGTAGGAATTTTTAAGAAAGTTGTTTACAGGCCTGGGCTTCCCTTTCAAGTTTGTGAATTGGGTAATGGAGTGCATATCCACAGTTTCATACTCATTAATCATTAATGAAGGGTTAACACCATTGTTCCAAGGAAAAAGGGAAATCAGGAAAGGAGATCCAATGTTACCCTACTTATTTTCCTAGAAATGGAGTATCTTCAAAGAGATTTGAGTATGCTGAAGGAGATACCTCATTTAAAGTTCCATCCTAGGTGTAAGCAGTTTGGAGAAATGCATATTTGCTTTGTAGATGATCTCTTGAAGTTTTGCAAGACTGATATTGATTCTATACGATTGATGCAAAATGTTTTTCATAGATTTTTTGTAGGTTTTGGATTACATGCAAATACTGAGAAAAGCTCCATATATGTTGGTGGAGCGAAACCTGATATGAAGAAAACAATTTTAGCTACTTTGGGCTATGTTGAAGGTGAGATGTCGTTAAAATATCTAGGGGTGCCTATATCCTCTAAGAGATTCACTATAGCTCAATGTATGCCTTTGGTGGAGAAGATAACTGAAAGAATAAGATGCTGGACAACTAGATTACTCTCTTATGTACGAAGGATCCAGATATTGAAGTCACTAGTGCTTGGGATGTAAACTTATTGGGCACAAATCTTCATATTACCAAAAAACATATTGAAATTGATTGGAGGGGTTTGCAAAGATTGTCTATGGACAAGTTCAACTTTGAGTTCTAGGGAAGCACTGGTTTCATGGGAGAAACTTTGCCTCCCAAAGTCAACTGGGGGTCAAAATATAATCAACCTTAGAGTTTGGAATAATGTTGCCATCTTGAAGTTGTTTTGGGCAGTGCATGAGAAAAATGATTGTCTTTGGATCAAATGGACACATACTTACTATATAAAACGTGAGGAGGTGGAGCACTGCTCTATTTCATCAAATGCCACTTGAGTGATACAGAAGATTCTGGAGACCAGAAAGGTCCTTAGGCAAATATTGGGACCAAGTTAGGATCATAGTTGAATGGAGTGGTGGTAGTTAGTAAATTCTCTATCCATCAAATGTACATCAATCTAACACCACAACATCCTAAAGTAAGTTGGAAGAGCATTGTCCATCTTAGACATTAAGTTATTCTCTGGTTAGCAGCTTGGAGAAGATTGGCTACAACAGAAAGACTACAAAAGTTTGGCATAAATGTGCCCCTGGAATGTAGCTATTATGCAGATGCCATATAAACTTTTGATCATCTCTATTTCGAGTGTCCTGCAACTAGAGCCTTTTGGGCTAGATTAGTGAAATGGTTGGGCATAAACAAACAAATATGAAGCTGGAAGCATGAGCTTGCATGGGAAAATGGATGGGCAACAAAGAGTAATGTTAATGGAGCAATAATCAATTGTGTATTTGCAATGGTGGTCTATGTTATATGGAGAGAAAGAAATACTACCACGTTTCAGGATACATCATACCAATGCGATAGTGTATGCAAGGAGATTAGCTTATACATTCATATTAGAGGAAGAAACCTAAAGAAGTGGAATGAGGCATTGAAGAAGATATATCATCTGCCATGAGGCCTGCGTCTGTTTGTTTATCTTTTGATTAGAAGTCTTCTCCTGTCTGGTTTAAGTGAATCTTTAGTTATGATAGTAGTCTTTAATCCTGGCTACAATGGTTTGTTGTAGAATTTTAATTATGCTTTTTTGGTTTTGATAAAGTTGACAATTCAACCAAAAAAATGAATTAATCAAACACAAATTGTTATTTTTTTAAAAATACTTTTCTGAATACCAATTTTAAAAATACAGGAAATTCCAAGTTGGCTACGTCACGTCTATGCTTACTATTTTTTCAGTTTGGGAACTCTGGAAGGAAGGCAAAATCAAGTAATTTTTAGTAGGAATGCTCGAAATCTCGAACACAAAATCAATCAATAAATAACCCTCAAAGTAATATTATTCATATTAGGGATGTCAATGGGGAGGGCGGATGTGGGGGGTGGGGGTGGGTTTAAGGCTATGCGGGACAGTGCAGGTTTAAGGTTGTGCGGGGCAGAAGTGATGCGGGGTGGGTCAAAGTTGGTTTTTTTAAAAACTAATGCGGGTTGTAGGTATATGTCATTCTATGCGGGTTCAAATTTATTTTAACTTTTTACATGTTATAAGAGTGATAGAATATTATTTATTAATATAATTTCTTTAAACCTAATAAAATATTCAAGATAGTAAATGAAAATAATTTAATAAAAAATAATATAATTTCTTACTTGTTTCCCAATTGACCTCTGAAAAATATTTTTTTTATATCATTATCTATTAAATAAACACAACTTAATGAAAAAATAAATTTATTTTTATTAATTTTATTTTTAATATCAAACTTAATTAGAAAAAAAAATTAAAAAAATCATGCGAGGCGGTTCATGCAGGCGTGTCTATGTGGGGTGGGGGGTTGAGAATGAGAAAAAATGTTATGCGGAATGGGGCGGGTTAAACTCAACCCGCCCCCACACCAACCCATTACCATCACTAAGAGCCCGTTTGGATTGACTTAAAAGTCGGTAAAACCTATTTTTAAGTCAGTTTTTGACTTCTGAAAATGTTTGACAAATATAAAAAATGACTTTAAATAAGTCAGAAATCAAAAGTAGGTCTCCCCTACTTTTTAATTTTTAACTTAAAAATCGTTTCAATTTGATTTTTTATTTTTAACTTAAAAATTATTTTTTTAAGCCCATCCAAACGGACTCTAACTCATATATGTGTGGGCATAACAAAGTGAATTGGAAAGAGCATATACGATACTAATTATATTTGTTATCATATCGCCTTCCCCACTACTCCCTCGTTCTCCTGTCCAATGGCTGAAATGAGTGTTACCAATACCACCGCTTCACTTCAATCCTTTCCTAAATCACCTCTCTGCTCTCTCTCAACCACAAAATTTAACTCTTCTTACCATCCTTTACCTATTGTATCTCCCATTGCCAGGTTTTGCTTAATATCTAAATACAATTCGTTTCGTTTCTCTGCTGCTGTTGTGAAGGCTGCTTCTTCTCCACACGCAAATACAAAGGACCCAATGCTTCCTCCTTACAATGTCTTAATTATAGGTGGTTCCAAAGGTTAGTTCAATATTTTTCAATGTACAAATGGGTTATCATAATTTTGTCTTGATTGCGGATCCCTGTCTTAGTGTACTTAGGTCTTTGTTTAGGGTTCTGTTGATGTTAAACATGTTCATTTTATCTCTAACTTCTCTTTTTGCAACTTATCTTTGTGAAAAGCTACTGACGAACTTGAAAATGTATGGCCAGAAGGGTCAATACCATTGCCAAAAGTCAAACAAGATTGAATATGGTGTACAATCAGATATAATGACCTTATTGCCAACATTTTTATGTTCTGAGTTGAAGTTGATTATTAAAGGCTCGGTTTGAACTACATTTCACTAGGACAATGGTGATGTCTTATATATATTCTGACTAGTCATATGAAGTATACAACAACATGAAAAAGTTTAATGTTAGAAGGTGTTAGTTTTTTAATGTTTGAAACAACATGACTAGTCTTAATGTTTGACGTACTCCTTGGTCTCCCTTTTGCAACTTCATATTGGTTCATTGTCACTTGTGTTTTTGAAGATGTTCCCAAGGGTCGTGCAATTTCTTCCGCTGAAACAAAAGAATATGAGGGATCACCTAAATGGCAGGGGAAATATAGTTTGCATAGTAGTGAAGACCTTTTTTTTTTTTTTGATGACAAGGGAAACCCGTAGCCGCTACCCTTTGGGTGCGCACAAGGTAAAACCCCCGCTCCTATGCAATAGCTCGCAAACCACATAGGAGAGGTAAATTGCACTAGGCAAGCCCGGTGCGACAAGCTCGACCCTGAAGGCAAACTCCTTGCTTTTGCTGGCAACTCGGCAAGGTGTTTCGACCTTGAGACCTTCAACATAGAAGTCCCAAGCCCAAACCACTGGGCCAAACCTTATTTATCATGGTGGAATGATGAAGCTTAATTGTTGATGGTGTGAATTAAGTAAACTTTATAGCTTTATATTGAAGAAGGCCAAGTTTCTTTAGCTGGAGTGCTATAACATGCATCTGGATTTGTAGTTCCTTTGAGGGCCTTTAATGTCTCCTTTTCCCTAATAATTCAAAAAATGCAACGGTTTGGTTATTAAAATGTTTAATTTCTTGGTTCATGGTTGAAACAGCCACCAACGCCTATTTATATCATAGGTGGTCACGTGAACCTTTTTGTAACTCGATTTTATTGTTCTTTTAATGTATTATGACTCTCTTCACATCCTTTTTTTCATTTTGATCATTTGTGTAGTGACTGGGTGTTTGTATGCTGAAACTCAACCATGTTTTTTGTGTAATCACTGGAAGATATGACTTTGTATTAGATAGGGATATAATACGTTCAATCTCCTGTTACTTGGCAACTTTAATAGAATTCTTTACCTTCTAGCAAAACCATTATATTTGTAGCTAACAACATGTGCTCGTGGATTATATTTCAATCTGCTTACTTTGTTTCACAAAGTGGTTACATGGACACAAAACAAGTCGCTCTAAAATATGCAACTGGTTCTATTTTTGTTTATACTTAACTGCAGATGTCTAGAATTGACGTTATTTTATTATTTCAGGAATAGGCTATGCATTAGCTAAAGAATTTCTCAAGGCAGGTGATAATGTCCTCATTTGCTCCAGATCAGGTGATTTCATATCATAAGTGACAATACCTTTTGACTTCAATGATGTCATTAACCAATAGACTTATTGGTTTTCTCATTGTTCAGTTCCTCTATATTTTTGCTTTATTTTATAGTTTGTGAAAAAGGTAGTCAATTGTGTAAAAATGAAATATGCAGAATATATGGTGGGATCACGGCAATAGATGTGCCATTAGTGGTGTACCATAGTTCAAGAGTCATGATTATATAGGAGGAGTTTGGATACATCATAGGTGACGAATTGTCCCAAAATGCAAGGCTGAGATTCAAACTCTGCCACTGAGGGGGAGGGGGATGTTGAGATTTTGCCAAGTCATCACTGAACATTAGTTTAAATGTCTGGGGTTCTTTCCCTTGCTAAACCGAAAGAAAGTGTAGTTTTTGCCAAGATTTCCTATTAGAAAGATGTCGTGCCCAAACTTATCTTGGACTCCAGAAATGTTTTTGATATTTTTTCTAGAAAACATAAAGCCATCCCTAGATCTTGACAATGAAGACAAATATTTGTTCTATTAGGATTAAATATGAATAATGAACTTTTATTGACCTATCAATTTTTAAAAAAAAGAATAAACGGAATACGACATGCAAAGCTCTCCAAAAACCGATCGCAATGTGAGACTGTCTGACAACCACTCTTGATTATTCATTTCGAATAGAAAAGAAATTCAAAGCTTTGACCCAATGAAGATTGAAGACTGAGAAAATTGTATTGCTGATTTTATTTTGAGCTCTGTGTTACAATTTGTTTTATAATTAAGAATTTATGCGACTACTTAAGTGCATATTTTTATGTTCACTAGTCTCTTGGAACACCCTTACTCCGTGTCAACAACAACAACAACAACATACCCAGTGTAATCCCACAACTGGGTTTGGAGAGGGAATGATGTAGGCAAACCTTACCCTACCTTTGTTGGGGTAGAGAGGCCGTTTTCGATAGACCCTTGACTCAAAGTCTGTAGAGTGATGTAATTATTGATAAAGGAAATAAAGTTAAAGAAAATGTAAGTTCCTAAAAATGATAAATGGTGAACCTTTTTAATCAACTCGATACAGAAAAAGCATCGAGCTTCACAAAAGTCCTCGAATGTCTTATTGTAATTCAATATATGGGTTGTGTTAACTTGAGTAATATAATGAGTTAACCGATACTTACATTGCTCCCCACAATGTTTTTGACCTTCTATTGTTTTTATACTTCATTGAGGAAACTGTGAAAAATATAGGAAAAAAATATTATTGAATTATGTTCTAATTATTACATAGAGAACCCTATTTATAGACACTATAATACAATTCCTTACCAAATAGGAGATTATAAACTATTCCTATTATGTGTAGGATTGTGTATACCTATTCTATTCTAATACTCCCCCTCAAGCTGGTGCATACACATTATATGTACCTAGCTTGTTACAAATGTAATTAACGAGTACCGGTGAGGGACATGGTGAAGATATCTGCAAGTCAATCGTTTGACTTCACAAATTTGGTAACAATATCTCCTGAGAGTATCTTTTCTCTGACAAAGTGACAATCAATCTCAATGTGCTTAGTCCTCTCATGAAACACTTGATTTGATGCGATATGAAGGGCTGCTTGATTATCATACACAAGTTCCATATGACTGGTTTCTCCAAACTTGAGTTCTCCCAGCAACTGTTTGATCCAAACTAGCTCATAAGTTGCTACAACCATTGCTCGATATTCTGCTTCTACACTGGATCGAGCAACCACACTTTGTTTCTTGCTCTTCCATGACACTAGATTACCTCCTACTAAAACACAATATCCTGATGTAGAACGTCTATCAAAGGGTGATCATGCCCAATCAACATTTGTATATATGGTGTTATGCTCATGACCTTGATCCTCGAAGAGTAGTCCTTTACCAGAAGCTGACTTTATATAGAATACCAACATCTGAATCTATCACAAGGAGAAGTCATACACGGACTTACTACACTTATAGGAAAAGAGATGTCCGGTCTAGTCAACGTGAGATAATTCAACTTTCCAACCAACCGTCTATACCTTTCAGGATTACTGAGTTTCTCCCTCTGTCCTGGAAGGAGTTTAACATTCGGATTCATAGGAGTGTCCATGGATTTACATCCCATCATATTGTCTCCTCAAGAATGTCTAAAGCATACTTGCATTGAAAAATAGCAATACCTGATCTAGCATGAGCAATGTCAATACTTAGAAAATTCTTCAATCCGTCGAGGTCTTTAGCTTGGAAATGCTGAAAGAGATACTGCTTCATATTAGCAGTACCAAATTGATCATTGGCGGTGATAACGATATCATCAACGTAAACAACCAAGTAAATACACATATTTGGTGCTAAATACCGATAAAACACAGAGTGATCAGCTCCACTTCGAGTCATGCCAAACTCCTAAATTATTGTGCTGAACTTTCCAAACCAAGCTCGGGGAGACTGTTTTAGACCATAGAGTGACCAACGCAATCGACATACAAGGCTACTAGACTCCCCCTGAGTAACAAAACTAGGTGGTTGCTCTATATAGACTTCTTCCTCAAGATCACCATGCAGAAAAACATTCTTAATGTCCAACTGATGAAGAGGTCTATGACGAACGACAACCATAGATAGAGAAAGACAAACATATGCTATTTTGGCCACAAGAGCGAAAAAGTCACTATAGTCTAGTCCAAATATTTGAGTATACCCTTTGGCAACAAGGCGAGCCTTAAGCCAATCGACTTGACCATCCGGACCAATTTTAACCGCATAAACCCAACGACATCCAACAGTAGGTTTACTTGTAGGAAGGGAGACAAGCTCCAAGTACCACTCAAATGTAAGCAGACATCTCATCAATCATAGTCTGCTTCCATCCAGAATGAGAAAGTGTTTGACCTGTAGTCTTAGGAATGGAAATAGAGGACAAAGATGATACAAATGCATAATGGGGTGAAGATAAACGATTATAACTTAAGAAAGTATAATGTGGGTTAGTATTTCGAATAGATCGTATACTTTTTTGAAGAGTAACCGATTGGCTAGCAGGAGGCAAGGCCGCAGTGGGAGCAGGGTTTGGCGCATGACATGAGTCATTTGGGACTATTACTCGACGTGGATGACGATGATAAGTCAGGAGTGGTGGCACTACAATAGGAGATGGAGAAGTAACCGTAGGTTCCTCAAAAGTCGGTACAGGCAAAACTTGAGGTATGGGTAAGACCTTATAGACATTAGGATGATTAGAATATGTGTAGTAAGGTTGAGATTCAAAGAATATTACATCGGTAGAGACTATGTGAATAGCAACGATACAATTTTTGAACCCGAGAGCAACTAAGAAAGACACATTTAAGAGCACGAGGGGCTAATATATCTTTTCCTGGGATAAGTGATGAACAAAGCATGTGCTCCCAAAGACAAGAGGAGGGATAAAATATAGATGTGACTGATGGTACAATATGGAATGTGGAACCCGATTCTGAATAGAACATGAGGGCATTATATTAATTATATAACAAGATGAAAGCACTACATTGCCCCAAAAACGCAGCGGAACATGGGATTCAATGAGGAGAGTGCGAGTAGTCTCAATAAGATGCCTATTTTTTGCTGAGGAGTGTATGGACAAGATGTTTGGTGAATAATTCCTTGCTTAGACATAAACTCCTGAAACTGGGATGATAAGTATTCTAAGGCATTATCACTACGAAAAGTACAAATAGAAACACCAAACAAATTCTGTATTTCAGCAAAGAAACTTTTGAATATAGAAAATAACTCATAACAATCTTTCATTAAGAAAACCCTAGTGCATCTCAAATAATCTTCAATGAAACTAACAAAATAATGAAATCCTAAGGTGGAATTTACTTTACTAGGACCCCAAATGTCATAATGAACTAATGAAAAAATAGACTTTGAATGACCCTTAGTACCATGTGAAAATGTGGCACGACTGTGTTTCCCAAGTTGACACGACTCACAATCTAATCTGAATAAACTAGATAAACTAGGCACCATCTGCTAGAGTTTGCATAGACTCGGATGTCCCAAATGTTTGTGAATGAGGTCCAGATGATATGTAACGGAGCATGCTGTGAAGGAATTTGAAGAGTTAAGATAGTAAAGGCCATGTGATTCATGTCATGTGCCAATCATCTATCCCGTACTGCGGTCCTACAAGAGAAAAATATCATCAAAGAAGGTTATGTCACAACGTAGGGAACGTGTCAAACAACTAACATATGCTTGATTAAAGGGAGAACCAGGGGAATAAAGAACAGAGTCTAGAATGATAGAAGATAGGGGTTTTTCCAACCCCTTTTGGTTTTGTTTGGATCCCATTGGCTAAAGTAATAACAGGAAGATATTGTGAATAAACAATATCCGACATAAGTGATTTGTTACCAGAAATATGATCAGAAGCGATTGAGTCCATGACTCATGATCCATGACTCATGATCCATGAGTATTAGACGTGAAACACAAGTAAAAGAATTACCCTCAACAACAACATCATGTTGAACAACCGAAGCTACTTGTGGAGACGTTTGCTTACTTGCTCGATATTGAAGGAACTCATCATATTTTGTTTGAGCAATATGAGCATTATGGGATGGTCGATCAAGCAGAGCAATGAATACTTCTTGTCGAGATGTCTTCTTACTTGCACGATTACGAAGGAGCTCATTATATTCCTTTAGAGCAACAAGATCATAATAAGGTGGTGGACCATGCAAAATATGACATATGTCACGAGTGTGTCTAGACTTATGACAATAACTACACTTGGATCGAGGTTTTCCAAAACGACCTCCTCCTCTTCGATTCTCCATAGATTGATAGGCTCGTTTGTCTATGGTTTGAGAGGCGAGAGCAGAGGAGTAATGGTCGGTGATGAAACTACTTTGTGGCTGGGAGGCGCAGTAAGACGAAGTAGACGAGAGAATAATTCATCAATCGTAGGAATTGTAGGACTAGCTAAAGTATAATCACGCACTGAATAATGGTCAATTGGAAGTCCAACAAGTGTAAGAACTAGAAACAACGTTTGCCTGTGCTCTTGTTGTTTTTGCACATTCGTAGTGTCTGGCATCAATGTTTCAAATTCCTCCATGACTACCTGTACTTGTCCCAAATAAATGGACATACCTAATTTTGTTTCTTTAGGTTGGGCATATGAGATATCACATCATAGAGTCGAGATATGTCATTAGTGTATAAGGCACGAGCCTTTTCCCAAACTGAATAACATGTTTGGAATGGACGAAACAAGGGCATCAACTTGGAATCAATAGATCGCCATAGGAGGCTACATAATTGAGCATAAACCTTCTCCCATTGTGCTTTGGCTTTTGCATCTTCCACACTAGCCTTTGCCTTTTCATCTACCACAGAAGCAATGTTCGTTAAGTGATCTTGGACACCTTGACCCTTGCACCACAACTCAACCATGGAAGCCCAAGCTAAATAGTTTGAGCTTCCCATTAACGGTTCTAAAGTGATCATAGGGCTTGAACTTCCAATTCTTATATTCTGGGAGCCAAAAGTATCAATCCTGAAAGACATGTTGTGAAATTAGAATAAGCAGCCGAAAAAAATAAAAAATAATCTGTAATGAGTTGCCAGAATCTGGATTTTTTTATTTTATATTTTTTGTTCGAAATCTGGAAAAGAAAAGGTTGTTGCTGAAAAAGTGAATCAAATCGCCAAATATTGGTCGGAATCAGGAAAAAAATATATGGGCAGCCTCAGAATGAAGAGGCGACCCAGGTAGAAAATTTTTTTTCAAAAAAACCGGCCGGAATAGGGAGCATGCGCTGGCGCGTGGATTTGACAACTTGCTGGAGAAATTCTTCCAGCGGCGCGTGTGGCACTTGTTTTTGGTGAGTATGACTGGGGTTTGCTCGCTGGGAAGTTCCGCACCTAGTGGTGGTGTTGATTTTTGAAAATTTGGGACGGAAAATATTAATTACCCAGACAGCCATTTAGGTTACTGGAAAAAACTGCACAGATAGCTGATTTTGCAGCGATATATTTTTTTTTCTCACAATTGCTATGAACCATGTGAGAAATATATGAAAATAATATTATTGAATTGCATTCTGATTATTACATAGAGAACCCTGTTTATAGACGCTATAAACCATTCTTATTTTGTGTAGGATTGTGTATACCTATTCTATTCTAACAGAAACAACTTCAAAATTCAAGCTTAAATGTTCACAGTTATAGGAAGATGGAACAATATCTAGCACCTTCTTAAAATGGCTTGTGTGAACTCCTTTTTTAGATTTTTACCGAAATAATTGTGTTACAATATGTCCTCTCAAATTTATAATTGTCTATTTAATCCCTATTTGGGGAAAAAACTCACTTATACTCAAAATTATATTATTCTCAAAATACTAGTCAATTTAATCTGAATTCACGTTTTAGACGTGGAGAATGATTTTTCTTTAAGTTTGAGTTTAAGGAACTTGTCTATTCCTAATGTTTGAGGTATTCTTTTTAAAATTATTGTTTCATAAAGAAATATAATGTAGTTCATCAGAAAACATTATTTATGCTTGAGATTTTTGAGAAGTATAATAGATGTAGATTTTAGATACATGCATCATTATTTGTCCTTTTGAGAATTTCCATGTAACCTTTAGAATTCCTACAGAAATCTCTTGGTCTTATTCCTTTTTACATTAATATTGTTGGATAATTTGATTTTTGAAGGGGTATAAAGTCCATCAACTTTAGAGGGATGTTTCGATCTCTTTACATTTTGGTTTGAGGTTTCCATTTCTGTATTAGTATAGATTGATCGTCAATGTATTACTCAATTAAATACTGATATATCTCCATAATCTGGTAGATCATTGTTAAACCTACAATGGCCTCTAATGGCGCCATCATAATCAAGGAAATCATTTTGCACTCAAGAGTATGACCTAATGGTCAATGAGGCAGATAGAAACCTCAGAGAATAGGGTTTAAATCCAACAGAGACAAAAACATTGCTCCTTATGTATCTGTGTCCTTTTTTCTCAATTTTTTATTATGTATCCTACTTTTTGTTTTAGTTTTTTTTTTTTTTTAAGAGAAGCCACATTCTATGTTTAGTACTCTCTTTAATTATAACATCCCTACCACAAGATTCAAAGAGCATTTTGGTACAATATACATGTTTAGTTTAAGACCACAAAATTTAAAAGTCTCCCTTATTTTTCTGAACTTTGTGCTTAGTCAAATTAAGACACATAACTTGAAAAGGAGGGTAAAGGTAATTACTTCCCATCTGCATAAGCCTTGATGGACAGAATTACCGAATAGCTATACTGATTGGAGGTAGCAAGTACTCAGTGGAATAGTCAAGGCACATTAAACTGATTCATACATCACCGTATTGTAAAAAAAATCAAGGAAATCATATGATGTAGGCGTGTGATGTCCAATTGCTACAGTGATCCAACTCGAGTGTACTATGCAATCAAAGATATTTCATTGTTCTCCATATTCACAAAGCAAGAGATATGATGGGAACAGATGAACACTAACTACTTTATAGTTAGTTCCTTTTGGTTGCCACAATACTATAAGAAAGAAAATGAAATTGTAAAAGGCTCAGTAGTCAGTATAACTTGGATGTTGGGATCATTTTGTTGACAGTTTGCACTGCTCTATGGTTATTATTGGAATCAGCTTGTTGTAGTTTTCCTTCCCATCAAATAGAAGAAGAAGATCGGAAACCAATATGTGTATATGGCCTTAGTGAATTTGTACCTGCACGCTAGCGTAAGGGGTAAACAGAGTAGTTGGAGAAATTTTACTTTTGAGTAGCTAAATATGAATGTTTAATCCCATATTTTTATCCACTTCTGTTAAGGATGACAATGGTCACTTTCGGAATGTTACACTAAGAAGCTACAGCTTGTGGAAAGAAAAAAAAAGTTGCAGGCATTGGGTCAGTGATCTCTAGAGACTTTAAGTGCCACACATGCAAATTAAGGAAATAGTGAAAAGCAATGGATGCAATTTTATTAAAATAGAGCAAATGGGAATCTGGCTACTTAATTGGAGATAATATGGGTTGAAAGGAACAGAGCTTGCTGAAGTTAGAAAACAAAGGAAGGAGGAGAATCTGCTGAAGTTTGAATTGAAAATTGGGAGGGATGGCATATTCATGATCCAGTTTGATCTTTATGGAGTCATATATCAATAATTGCTGCTCCCGTACCTTGATGAATCTTATCCGAGTCCTGAACTTACCATAATTGCAATAACATAAGACTGATGATTTTGCATGATACCTTGATACAGTGATATTTTCTCTTTTCCATTTGTTATCTTGTAAATCATGGGGATGTGTTCTCATTCTCTTTTTTATTTTACTGCTTTAAAGCTCACACTATCTTTATGTTAGCTCTTCATCTCCCTACCCTTGAATGGAAAAGAAACAAGTTTCTATGGAATATGTAGTTTAGAATTAAGTGTAATTATATCTTTAGTGTTGACCATTTTTTTTTTTGACAGATGAAAGAGTTGTATCTGCTCTCGACAGGTTAAGAGTTGAAACAGGGAAGCAGCATGTGTGGGTACCTCCATGTTCAGTTCATTTCTTATAGACCTTTAGTCATTCTTTGATTCTTTCTGTGTACTCATCACTAGTTTCGTCTTCAATCTGTTGGTTCTATGATGATTGATGAGTACTTTATTTCGCTAATGACTAACATACCTTAGGGCTTCATGCCCACCAATTGACTTGAACTTTTGATTTCCTGAATCATGTTCTGTTGAAAGGAAGGTTGTAAAGTAAACAACAACAACAATAACAACAAACTCAGTGAAATCCCACAAAGTGGGGTCTGGGAGGGTAGAATGTATGCAGGCCTTACCACTAACTCTCCGAGGTAGAGAGACTGTTTCTGTAAGACCTTTGGCTCAAGCAAATAAAACACTAATTATAATAAAATTGAGAGTTAATAGCAAAGCAGTGCGGAGCATATATGCAAGGAGCCATAATAATAACAAGTTGCGGTTACATAAACATAGTAAACCACAGATGATCTCGGATACCAAAAACCGAAGACTTTATGAATATGCTAATACTACGACCGGCACGGAGCTCTACACTTCCACCCAGAAAAATACATGAATGGGCTAGTAATAAGACAACTCCCAACTATACCTACTTACCTTCTATCCATGACCTCCATACCCTCCTATCTAAGGTCATGTCCTTGCCTCCTCGGTAAGCTGAAGATGTGCCATATTCTGTCTAATATGTAGTTTAGAATTATATGTTATTATGTCTTTAAAGTAAACGAAAGGTCTGTAAATATACTTACTGGTCCTTTCAGGTGTTATGGCCTTTCTTTTACATGATTAGCTTAAGTATTATTTTAGTCTTCACATGCTTGATTCAGATCCCTATGCAGGGAACCAAGTGTGATGTTAGAGAGGGAGATGACGTGAAGAACTTAGTTGCCTTTGCGAAGGAAAAGCTTAAATACATCGACATATGGGTATTTAATCTGGACCCTCAATTTGCTTAAGATGATAAGGCCACGAACACTCTCAATGTTCTTTGTATCAGATGTCCAATTCCCTTTCTTATTTGATTGTAAATGTTTTCTTTTATCCTTTCATTTCACAATTTGTTCAAGAATTGGTGTTGGTACTTAATCCATAAATTTAGTTGTTTGAACTGCTGCAAAGCCTTGATAAATATTAGAGTTAATTCCTCACCCAACTTATGGATATGACCTACCAAAGTCACTTATTATTTTGGGACAACAAAGTCATTCAATTATCAAGTCTCCTCTTAGATAAGGGGTGTTGTTTGAGGTTAATGCTTTCCAGAGCAACATCTTTGGCATGCCATTGAGGTGGTAGGCTTTTGAGTACCTTCCTTGTGTGATCGATAGTAGTGTTAAAGAATGACAAAAGTTTCACATTGGTGCTTAATGAGACGGGTGTACTCTTGATAAGGTTTGGGTAATCCTCCTCCGTTTGAGCTAGCTTTTGGGGTGTGAGTTAGGGTCCAAGACCTAATTTAACTTGGTATCAGAGCGGACCCATCTCACCCACTGTTGAGCCCCTAAAATTAAAAGTTGCCCAGGCACCAGATGTTAAGCACTGGGCATGAGGTGGGGTGTTAAAGAATGACAAAAGTTTCACATGGTGGTTAATGAGATGGGTGTACTCCTTATAAGGCTTGGGAAATCCTCCTCCTCCCTTTGAGCTAGCTTTTGAGGTGAGAGTTAGGCCGAAGACCTAATACCTAATTTAACAAGTAGGATAGGTTTTCCAGAGTCTTTTAGTTCCCCAATGAATTTACTCAGCCGGGAGAACATTCCCTCAATAGTCTCTCCTTCATTTATTTGGAATAATACTCATAAACTAGAAGGCTGACTATAGTCTGCTTGATTTGCCATTTCCTTCATAGGTTACTTCTAGGTTATCCCATATTTCTTTAGCAGTTTCACCTCTTGAGATCTTTTCATATTCTTCACCACTGATTGCATTATATAGTAAATATTTCTTAAGAGTTTACCTGAATAACTTCCAGTTGTGCTGTTTGTCAGCCAATTTTGATAGATCAATTGCTCCTTCAATTTCTGTTGTTTTTTCCTTGCTTCCAAATTCCTTATCATCACTCTTAGTTGTAGGTATGGGAATGTCTCCCAATTTGATCACCCTCCAGACCATTACATCATATGACTTGATGTAGGTTTCCATTCTGACCTTCTAGTGTGAGAAGTGCTTCCCATTGAAGTAGGGAGGCCTTGTCTGAGAGGTTCCCTCTTGAAATAAAGCTTCAACTGTAACGACTGTGCAATTAAATGATGACGCAAGTTATAAAACAATAAGTAAATGACACCGGGTATTTTTATACCAGTTGGGATCCAATGTGGATTTTAATCCAGTCCCCTTGGGTTGCAAGGGATTTTCTATGCAAGTACTTTGAATAGTCGATGAGTACAAGTCACCTCAAGGTGTAGTTCCTAGTCTACACTTGATCTTTTTCTCTCTTGATACAATGCCTCACCAACTATATTTTTCCTCTCTTCTCTGTTTTGATTACACAGTAAACCATTCAAGAATTACAATGCTTGTTATGAGTAGAAGTGTAGAACAAGGGACTTTGAGGAGGCTTTAGACAAATGTATGTTAGTCTTTGGTCTTCAATGATTGATTATATAGAAGACTTTGATGAGGACTGTTGGTTCCTTAGCAGAGAGGGCAACCCTAAGGATTTGATCCTTGGAAAGGGAAATTGATTTCCTTTCCAAGAATAAGGGACAACTCATTCCAAGAGGCTGTTGTTGTAGTATTTTTACTAATCTTCCAAATATCCCTTTTGGTACTGCTTCTATAATTTCACTGGGTCTTGATTAGTACTTGATACTGCTTCCATGTGTTCTACGCGAGTCTTGGTTCTTTCCTTGGAAGTCATCCAAGATCTGCCTTTGATTAATGCCTTGGAAATCTTGAGTAATTAATAGCTTAGACTTTCCATAATATTCCTGCATACATTAAATCATCATTAAAACCTGACCCTAACAAATGGGTCTGCTTAAATGACACGAAAATGATCTTCTAAACCCAGAACATCAATCAACACCCATAAACTTGAGTTCAAGTAAATTTCACTCAACTAAATCATTCCACATTACTGTACACATGCAAAGAGAATTTGACAGCCCTGTTAAATTTTCTTTATAACAGGTCCCTTTGTAGTGGTGGAGTCATGAGCACCATCTAGTTCTTTGCCAAAAATCATAATGGCTTTGTCTTTTATTGGTGCTGGACGAATGAAGAAAATTTAGGAGAAGGATTCCATGTTCATGAAATCCTGCATTTCTCTAGCATACATGTCCATCAATTTTGTGTTGTTTTTTGAAGAGTAGGGAAGATTTAGGAGAATAGACTGAAGGCTAAAGGAATGGAGATGAGGGTTTGGAACAAAAGAGAATGGTTAAGTAGAAG
This sequence comes from Solanum verrucosum, assembly GCF_900185275.1. NCBI lineage: Eukaryota > Viridiplantae > Streptophyta > Magnoliopsida > Solanales > Solanaceae > Solanum > Solanum verrucosum. The sequence continues at coordinate 366,541 of NW_026020038.1, forward strand.
CAAGGGAGTATGTTGTCTTATATTTTCTGCATTGAAGTTATATATATACACACAACATTCTGAATTTTTAACATTATGTTATCAGTGTAATATGTAACTTATTGTAACATGTTTGCTACCATTTTAATTACTACTTATCAATTAGTGCCTATAATTATAAAGGTCCATAATATTTAATTTTGACATATTATACTTTGTGTTGAATCTGTAGTAGTTACTTTGTGTATTTAGGTGAAGTTACTTGAGCCCAAGTTTGTGGGTGTTGAGTGATGTTCTGGGTTTAGATCATTCTCATGTCATTTAAGTAGACTCATTTTCTTATCGGGTGGATTAAATGTGTATAAGGTACATGTGTTAAATAGACTTTATTTTTAAAATAACAACATACCCAGTGAAATTTCACAAGTGAGGTCTGGGGAGGGTAGAATGTATGCAGACCTTACCACTACCTCCCGGAGGTTGGAGGTAGAGAGGCTGTTTACGGCTTTATTTTTTAAAATGGGGTTATATTATGACATGGCATGCCAAATGGGTGTTTGTTTTTTTCTGAATGTGAAAAAAGGGAAAGTGAATTTGGTAAGTTATTTCCGTAAGTTGGGTGACCATTTAAGCTATTAACTCCAAATATTAGCATGTTGATAGTTCAAATGATTTCCATCTGGATAGTCTAACACATCAATTATCTGGCAAAAATGAGATGGGAAAACTTTGTGCATGTATTTTAAAGTGTGATATAAGTGTTGTTTTATCACTCCACCACAAGGTGGTAATTCTTGTATTTTTGTTTCAGTCATTGAGAAACTATAATGTTGAAATGTTGATATTCTAATTTTTGTTGGTTTCTCACAAATTCTTGAGAATGAAGCAGATCAATAATGCAGGATCGAATGCGTATAGCTTCAAACCCCTGGCAGAAGCTTCTGATGAAGATTTAATGTGAGCTCTTTTGCATTTGACTTAGGTCCTGTCTTTGTTTATTGATGTTTTTCATGAATTCGATTTGTGTGCAGTCAAGTTGTCACTACAAATACTCTTGGTTTGATGATATGTTGTCGTGAGGTAAAAGCATTGCTAGGTTGTTCATTCCTCTTTGTTGGTTGCCTCTGTTTGCTAACATTTATTATTGTAGGCTATAAACTTGATGCAGAATCAGCCTCGAGGAGGTCATATTTTTAATATTGATGGGGCTGGCTCAGATGGAAGACCAACCCCCAGGTATCTTTAGTCCTTTATCAGTGGCACTCAACTTCTGCATATTGTATTAGAAGAGGTGGGGCCAAGTGCAAGAACATTTTCATGAGGGAGATTTGAGAAGTGAATAACTTATCAAGAAAAGTATCTCATTTTGCTCTATTATCTTTGTGAGAAATATATACAAAAAATATTATTGAATTGTGTATCTAAATAGTTACATTGAGACCCTATTTATAGACACTACATTGGAATCCTTTTCCAACTAGGATTCCTATTCTTATTCCTATTCCTATTCCTATTCCTATTTCTATTCTAACACTCCCCCTCAAGCTGGTGCATACAAATCATATGTACCTAGCTTGTTACAGATGTAATTAATACGAGGACATGTGAGGGACTTGGTGAAGATATCTGCAAGCTGATCATTTGACTTCACAAATTTCGTAACTATATCTCCCGAGAGTATCTTTTCTCTGACAAAGTGCAGTCAATTTCAATGTGCTTAGTCTTTTAATGAAACACTGGATTTGATGCGATATGAAGAGCCGCTTGATTATCACACACAAGTTCCATCTGATCAACTTTGCCAATTTTAGTTCTCCCAGCAACTGTTTGATCCAAACTAGCTCACAAGTTGCTGTCGCCATTGCTCGATACTGTGATTTTGCACTAGATCGAGCAACCACATTATGTTTCTTACTCTTCCAAGACACCAAATTACCTCCTACTAAAACACAATATCCGGATGTCGAACGTCTGTCAGAGGGTGATCCTGCCCAATCAGCGTCCGTATATCCAATGATATGCTCATGGCCTTGATCCTCAAAGAGTAGTCCTTTACCGGGAGCTGACTTTATATATCGTAGAATACGAACAACTGCTTCCCAATGACTATCACAAGGGGAAGTCATAAACTGACTTACAACACTCACAGGAAAAGAGATGTCAGGTCTAGTCACTGTGAGATAATTCAACTTTCCAACAAGCCGTTTATACCTTTCAGGATTACTAAGTGGCTCCCCCTGTCCTGGAAGGATTTTAACATTCGGATCCATAGGAGTGTCAATAGGTCTACATCCTATCATTCCTGTCTCCTCAAGAATGTCTAAGGCATACTTGCGTTGAGAAATAACAACACCTGATCTAGACTGAGCAACCTAATACCTAGAAAATACTTCAATCTGCCAAGGTCTTTAGTTTGGAAGTGCTTAAAGAGATGTTGCTTCAAATCGGTGATACCATCTTGATCATTACCGGTGATAACAATATCATCAACGTAAACAACCAAATAGATACATCGACTTGGTGCAGAATGCCGATAAAACACAGAGTGATCATCTCCACTACGAGTCATGCCAAACTCCTAAATTACTGTGCTGAACTTCTCGAACCAAGCTCGAGGAGACTGTTTTAGACCATAGAGTGACCTGCGCAATCGACATACAAGGCTACTAGACTCCCCCTGAGCAACAAAACCAGGTGGTTGCTCCATATAGACTTCTTCCTCAAGATCACCATGCAGAAAAGCATTCTTAATGTCCAACTGATAAAGAGGCCAATGACGAACCGCAGCCATAAATAGAAAAAGACTAACAGATGCAATTTTAGCCACAGGAGCGAAAGTGTCACTATAATTTAGCCCAAATATCTGAGTATACCCTTTGGCAACAAGGCGAGCCTTAAGTCGATCAACCTGACTGTCTGGACCAATTTTGACTGCATAAACCCAACGACAACCAACAGTAGATTTACCTGCAGGAAGGGAGACAAGCTCCCAAGTACCACTCTTATGTAAAGCAGACATCTCATCAACCATAGTCTTCCTCCATCTAGAATGAGAAATTGCTTCACCTGTAGTCTTAGGAATGGAAATAGAGGACAAAGACGACACAAATGCATAATGGGGTGATGATAGACGATGATAACTTAAGAAGGTATAATGTGGGTTAGTATTTCGAGTGGATCGTATACCTTTTTGATGTGCAAGCGGTTGGCTAGGAGGAGGCAAGTCCGCAGTAGGAGCAGGGTCCGACGCATGACATGAATCATCTGGGACTAGGGTTGGACGTGGACGGCGATGATAAGTTAGTAGTGGTGGCACTACAACTGGAGATGTAGAAGTAACCGTAGATTCCTTAAAGGTTGGCACAGGTAAAACCTGAGGTATGGGTAAGACCATAGAGATATCAGGATGATCAGAAGATGTATAGTAAGGCTGAGACTCAAAAAATGTAACATCAGCGGACATAAGGTATCGATGAAGATCATGTGAATAACAACGATACCCTTTTGGACTCGAGAGTAACCAAGAAAGACACATTTGAGGGCACGAGGAGCTAATTTATCTTTTCCTGGGGCTAAGTTATGAACAAAGCATGATCTCCCAAAGACACGAGGAGGGATAGGATAGAGATGTGACTGAGGAAACAGTATGGAATGTGGAACCTGATTCTGAATAGAAGAAGAGGGCATTCTATTTATCAAATAACAAGACGTAAGAACTGCATCTCCCCAAAAACGCAGTGGAACATTGGATTCAAGGAGAAGAGTACGAGCGGTCCCAATAAGATGCCGATTTTTTCTTTCAGCTACACCATTTTGTTGAGGGGTGTATGGACAAGTAGTCTGGTGAATAATGCCTTGGTAAGTCATAAACTCCTGAAATTGGGAGGATAAGTATTCTAAGGCATTATCACTACGAAAAGTACGAATAGAAACACCAAACTGATTTTGTATTTCAGCAAAGTAACTTTTGAAAATAGAAAATAACTCAGAACGATCTTTCATTAAGAAAACCCAAGTACATTTTGAATAATCATCAATGAAACTAACAAAATAATGAAATCCTAAGGTGGAACTGACTCTACTAGGACCCCAAATATCAGAATGAACTAATGAAAAAATAGACTCTGAACGACCCTCAGTACTACGAGAAAAGGTAGCACGAGTGTGTTTCCCAAGTTGACACGACTCACAATCTAATGTGGATAAACTAGACAAACTAGGCACCATCTTTTGCAGTTTGGATAGACTCGGATGTCCCAAATGTTTGTGAATTAGATCTGGGGAATCTGTAACGGAGCATGCTGCTAAGGAATTTGAAGAGGTAAGATAGTAAAGGCCTTGTGATTCATGTCCTGTTCCAATCATCTGTCCCGTACTGCGGTCTTGCATGAGAAAAAAATCATCAAAAAAAGTTATGCTACAATGTAGGGCTTTCATCAAACGACTAACAGATGCTAGATTAAAAGGAGAACCAGGGACATAAAGAACAGAGTCTAGGGTGACAGAAGATAGGGGTTTGGCTTTTCCAACCCCTTTTGGTTTTGTTTGGATCCCATTGGCTAAAGTAATAGTTGGAAGAGATTGTGAATAAACAATATCGGAATGGGCGAAACAAGGGCATCAACTTAGAATCAATAGAACGCCATAGGAGACTACATAATTGAGCATCTACTTTCTCCCATTGTGCTTCGGCTGTTGCATGTTCCTCACTAGTATTTGCCTTTACATCTACCACATAAGCCTTGTTCGTTAAGTGATCTTGGACACCTTGACCCTTGCACCACAACTCAACCGAGGAAGCCCAAGATAAATAGTTTGAACTTCCCAATAAAAGTTCTGAAGTGATTATAGGGCTAGAACTTCCAATCCCCATATTTTTAGAACCAAAAACATCACACCCAAAAGACATTATGCTAAATTAGTCTTGGAAACAATAAAAAAAATTGATTATTGAGATCTGATTGTCGGAAAATTCAAATCTCGAAGAAAAGTCGTCGAAAACTGCCTGGAAATAGCCGGAACCCTAATTCCGGCGATCGGATCTGGTAAAAAACAGTATGGGCCTGGTCGGAATGGCTGGACGACCCCAACTGTCAAAAAAATTCTCAAAAAAATATGATCAGAAAAGCCCTCACGCGCCGGCGTGTGAGCCAGATATCGCCGGAAACTACCACCTCCGATCGGCGCGTGGGGTGATGTTTTCTGGTGGTTTTGGCTGGGGTTTGGTCACGGGAGCTTTTCGAGCCTCGTGGTGGTGTTGGTTTTCGCACAACACCCACAGAAAGAAAAAAGAATAACAAAATCAGACCCAACAGTCACCGAAAATTGACATAGACATATGGTGACTTGTTTGTTCTCACCAATGCTCTGATACCATGTGAGAAATATATACAAAAAGTATTATTGAATTGTGTATCTAAATAGTTACATTGAGAACCTATTTATAGACACTACATTGGAATCCTTTTCCAACTAGGATTCCTATTCTTATTCCTATTACTATTCCTATTCCTATTTCTATTCTAAGTAGGAAATACTTATTTCTATTCTAACAATCTTGAAATGTCACTTGGATATCTCAGGTGATGCGCAAATTGCTTCCTGTTGACAGTGGTTCATCATCAACTAAGAACTTCCTCTCGAACTTAAAACAGTCCGCTGTAGCACTGGCAATTTCCTTATCAAAAAAAAAAGAATTTCCTCTCAAACTGCAGGAGTTCTTTGTTAACTTTACCAACCTCTTGGTGGAAACATCAAGTTTGTCAGTTAATAACTGGACCTTAAACTCATTAAGTTCAACCATAATGCAGGTTATAAATCAGTTGATAAGAAAGTTCTGGAAAATCTGTAGAAGAAGAGTATTTCTCAGAACCATTAGATGTGGTTGGTAAAATTGAACCATAAGCCGTAACTAAATGTTGAAGCTTGAAAGTTGCTCCAAATAATTAAACAATTCACAAAAAGAACTTGACAACACTTAAATAATTAGCAAATTTGGAGAGAAAGAATGAGAGAATTGTCGGAAAATGAAGAAGAATGGAGGGGTATTTATAGTTTAGAAATAGGGTCAAGATGTAATTTAATAAACATGGGAGTTTAAATAAAAGTTTGGGGAAGGGGGAGGGGCTGTTTTGGGAGAGGGGAGGGCTGAAATAGTGGTTTTTGGGTCAATGTAGCTGTTGGGCAATGACTCCCAACGGTTACCTTTTCTTAAAAAAAAAAACAAACTGGACGGGAAGGACCAACCGTCCAACCTGCCTCGTCCCCTATCCCCCTTACAGTACCCGGGACCGGGCTGTCCTGTCTCCTCTGACACCCATAGTGTTATGATTTGCTAGGAATTTGACCTGCTTCTGTGCATCTCATTAGAATTTTTTAGCAGCTTTATTTTCATGATCTGTAGGGAAGAGAGAAACAGAGAAAGGCAAGACTACTAACAGAGTTTCTAGAAAGGGACTGCAGAAGAAATTGGAATCATAAGTTATATTTTTGTTTCACTTCAGAAATTGGGTGAGAGTGCAATGGAAATTGGGAAAAAAAATAAAAGCGTATGTTTCATGTTTTCAGCTCCCTCACCCTAGCATCACTAAGTTAAACTGTTAAATTCATGGGAGACGAACTTCAAGTTTGTTTCAGTTCCATCTTTGGCTATAAGACAAGAAAGATAAAACGATAATCATCTATGCAATTTAATATTCTTTACTAATTGCACGCATTTGGTTGTTTGCTCGAGCAAACTTAGACTTTTGTATCCTGCTGCTCAAAGTATCTTAGCTGCTCCAATTCCATGATCATCCTCGTACTGCTACACAAACATCCTCTGACCAATTGTAAAACGTTGCGACTGCAAATGATTACTGGTGGCTATAATGTTTACCAGTATATTACAGCAGTATCTAACAGCAAGGTGATGTCATCTAGAGAATCCTAGTCTATCATGCTTCTTTGTTTATTACATGATGTTGTGTCGTTAACATATCAAGGAACACACTTTGAAACTAAATTGGTAGTGTGTCATGCTAGAGTATTAAACTATTATCGACATGCCCCTGATCGTTTCTTCATTTGTTCTCTGTTTTGGTTGCTCCAGTTTTCTGTTTTTCCTTTTCAAATGTGCCCCTTCTGTTTGTTTCAGATTTGATCCTTCTGAGTTTGAAATCTCTTGTAGATCTTTAAATTTTGGGGAGTGCATTTCTATCAAGTTCATACAGGAGGTCACTAGTGAGGTTAATGCCACCTAGTCTCACTTGTTGCCCCTCTCGCAGTCTTTCTCAGTGATGTGTCTTGTTTCCTTTTCGATCTTCAGGTTTGCAGCATACGGAGCAACTAAGCGCAGTGTGGTGCACTTAACAAAATCATTGTAGGCATGTACTCTGGTTGCAGACCTAAAATATATAAATAAAAATGTTTTCTCTCTAATGGTTTGTGCTTTTATTAGGAGCTCACACAATTCAATTTTGTTTTAGAATAGACAGACATCATGAATTCGAGTCTCACCACTACCTACCAGCAAAATATATCCATGTGCTTGGGCAAAAAATAAAATAAAATTTGGCCCGTTCATAAGAGGACGTGTTACAGAACTAAAAATAAAGAAATTTCTCCTCTCGCATCTCCAACCCTATTCTCTATTTTACACTCCAAATATAGAGTTCTCTATTTTTTTCAAACAACCAACTCCAATCCAATTCTCTGTTATACTATCTAAAAAGAATCTTCTTCTCTCTCCTCCATATTATATTATTATTTCTATTTCATTCTTATTTTCTTATTTCATAATATAAATCCTTCCTTTCTTCTTTCCAAATAATCACTTTATATAATTTTCATGTGATATAAAATTTTATTTTTTCAAATTCTTTATTTAATATAAAATTATAATTTAATCTAAACTTCTAAATAACATAAATTCCAAGCAAATATTATATAATATACAAATTAATGGACAATTCAAATAAAAGTGAAATCATTAATGAAATACAATTATGAAAACATTACATAAATACTCAACTTTCAAGATTATTACGTTTCTCCCATAAATAATCTATTACTGCATTACGGAGTTCAAAATGAGCACTTTTGTCCATAATTTCTTGTTAAATCTAGAAACGACCTACTCGATTACTAAATTATTGTTGTGATAAAATTATTATGTTATGCATTATATCGTTATCTTGTATTTAAATTATTAAGTTATGTATTGTATTTTTAAATTAAAAGTTTCATTTTATCATTTTAATTTTGTGCATTCTTTATAGTGAAAATTAATAATAGAATCAAATTATATTAAAGTGATGAAAATTAAAAACAAATTGAAGTATTATTAATTCGGGATGAAAGTAGTATACATTAAATAATATATTTTTTTAAATATTATATTACATTTAAAAAGAATTACGAATATTAGATATTTAATTAATGACCTGATATAAAAAATAATATGTTAATTACAAAATAATAATAATAATGAAAAAGTGAAATAGAAAGTGTGAATAAATTTGGAGAACTACTATTCACCTCTCTATAAATGGATGATAGAGAGTGAATTAAAGAGGGGTTGGAGAACTCATTCTCTATTTTACTCTCTAAAAATAGAGAATAGAAAAATAGAGGTGGGTTGGAGATGGTCTAACAATTAAAACATACTCCCTCCCCCTTCTCCCTTGGTGTTTGTTGAACTCTATGCTGAATCATTTACACGAGGCACACAATTCAACGTACTCCGTCCAACATTTCCCCCTGTTGGTTGTTGAACACCATGCGTTGTTGTGCCGAGGGCCAGTGACGGATGTAGAGTGTGTCCAGGGGGTCATCCGACCCCCCTCGGAAAAAAAATTACACTATATATATAAGATCAATTTTTTTGTGTACGTGTATATAGTTAAAATTGAACCCCCTGAGCATATGTCAAAAGAGTAGCTCAATGGTTTATGGGGTTCAGGATTTCGCCTATGTTTTATTTGAACCCCCTTGATAGAATTCCTGCCTCCGCCACTGCCGAGGGCTATCAGAAACAACTTCTCTACCCCACAAAGGTAGGGGTAAGGTCTGCGTACTTCCTACCCTCCGTAAACCCCACTTGTGGGATTACCCTGGGTTATGTTGTTGGTTGTCGACCACTGGAATCATTCAACGTTTGTTTGATATTAAGAGACATTGATTTTTCTAATTCTGAAGTCCCAGTATGATCTAGTTTTCCTGTAATCTGAAAGTTTTCATTACATGCTTGGACATGGCGCCCTAATGTTGAATGATTGGAAGGATATCGATAACTCATGACTAGTTAAGGACAACAAAAATCACAGACTAGAACAGATACATATAACATCTTAATATTATTTTCCTTTACAGCTGCACTTCTATAGAGAAGTGGGATTCCATTAATCTAGAAATCATAAGATACAACTTTGTTATATAAGAATTTTGTCCACATTTCACGAAGCGTTAAATCTGCAATTGGAAGAGTTGCATGCTGAGATAGCCTTCATTCTCCTAAAATGTGTCTTAATTTCTTGATGAATCATTACAACATAGATTTTCTTGCTTTCTCTGCAGGCAGAATTGGAAATGCAGGATGTTAAAAATGTTTTAGTGCATAATCTGTCGGTATGCCCTGCTTAATTTATCTTGTGATCTTAGTGTCTGGGATTATTGAGAAGATTGCTTGTCTTTTTTATTTGAATTAGTTACGATTACTTTGTTACCCTGTTATTCTGAAATGGGTGTAATTTACATTTCTTTTGCTGAATATTGAACACGTTCTTTTTGTGTGATTTGATTCTGGTATGCATTTTAAATTCCTAATAATGATGAAGATAAATCATCCCTTAGGTTGTCACATTTGAGATAGAAAATCCAAAAAAATATTCCATCTTACATGTTATGAATCTACTTTTAAATATAATAATCATGACTAGTTCATGATTTATGAACACACTTGTACAGGTCCCTTTCACTACCACGGAAAGCATCCCTATTAATCAGGTAAACCTAGGTTAACACTGCTTCAAACCATAAAGACTTCTTTAGATATTTTAAGATAAACAGTAGTAAGACGAGAGAAAGAATCCAGGAATTAGGCCTAACACGATTCCAAATAGAAAAACTTCAACCACTTTTCTTTGTTTGAAAGGAGAAAAAAAAAAGAGGTCGAGCCTCCTTTTCAGTCACCCTCTCCCCGTCCCTTACTCGTCTTTTGAAAGCCATCATCCTGGATTTTCTTTCCGTATGCCGAGGAAAGTACCTCACCCCCACCTTTCTTGAAGCCTGAATCTTGTTTGTCCTTGGGCCAATTGTGCAATTTCACTTGGGGATTGTTTGGTTCGGAACAAGTTATCCCAGGATTATTAATTCGGGGATAAGCTATTCCACTATATATATGGGATAACAAATAACTTATCTATCACTAAGGTATAAATGGTGGGATAAATAATCCCACGACTGCCTAATACCTCCAACCAAATGTTGTATAAAATAAACCTGCATTTTGTCCATGAGATTATTATATAGTCCACCCTAAATTGTTAGCATACTACTTTGGGACCTCCTTGAACTTGATATTGTTATTCAAGTGCACACTTAAAGCAACTTTTGTTCGTAATTATAACTTCTTATATTTGACCATTTGGTAGCTTCCACCCCCTGAACAACCTCAGACAAGAAGGTGTGATGCACTCTCTGCCACATGAATTAGTTTTGTCCATATTTGTAATAAATAAAATATATTTCTTAACCTTTTTAAATTCATTGACTTTTTAGGGTCATATTTTCAGGCCAACTTGTAAAAACATATTTGGAACTCCATTATTTAGTCTAAATTTTTTTATTTGGCTACACAAAAGTTTTATCTAGTTTTTATTTTTACTTATTTGGCCCCAAAAGAAGAAATACATGGTTGAACAACTTGTCATTGCATCTAAATATGATATAAAAAGAAATGCACTGTTAAAAATTCATTATATTTACTAAAAAAGTTTATTAGTATAAAAGTAATGGAGCTCTAGTAAACTTGTTTTACAAATTTTGCTAGAAAAAGAGAAGGCATACAATTGAATAAATAGTCATCTCATTTTAAGAAGAAATAAAAAAATGCAAAGATGGGGTAAAATATGTGGTATATTAAAAAGAAATACACACTTGGAACAAACGAACCATTATATATGATTATGATTTATGTGACAATTAACATTTGAAAAATACTTCACTTGGATGCTAATTTATCAATACCTTTTATCAACCTTACTAGCCAAAAAGAGCTTGCTTCCGGAGTCTTGTGATAAAAAGGTACCACCTAAACTTAAAGGTAAGTTCTATGCAGTGGTGGTTAGATCGTCTTTGTTGCATGGGGTGGAGTGTTGGCCAATCAAGAATTCTCATATTTAGAAGATGAAAGTTGTGGAAATGAGCATTTCAAGATGGATATGTGGGCATACTAGGAGCAACAAAATTAGAAATGAAGATATTGAGGACAAGGTCGGAGTGATGTCCATGGCGCACAAAATGAGGGAAGCGAGACTGAGATAGTTTGGGCATGTGAAGAGGAAATGTGCAGAGGTCGTTGTGTGGAGGTGCGAGAGGTTGAGTCTAGGGGGTTCGAGGAGAAGTAGTGGTAGGAAGAAACAGTATTGGGGAGACGTGATTATATAAGACATGACACAACTTCATATTATCATGGACATGACTTTAGGTGTGGAGGTTGCTTGTTTGGGTAGAAATTTAGTAGGTAGTGGAGTGTTGACTTGCTTTTAGAAGGTTTAGGATTGTTGGTGTCTATCGAAGTACTAGTCGTATTCTTGTACTTTTTTGCTTTTGATATCTATCATCATATGTTATTTATTGTGTTTCATTATCCCATTATTTTTTATATTGTTCCTTTCTTGTAGGCTCTGCATTGCTTTCTTAAGTAATTGTTATGCTTTCTTCGATGTTTTTTTTTCTTTTACTTGGATTTGTTGCACTTGAGTCTAGGGTCTTTTGGAGTTTCTCCACCTTCGCGAGGTATTTATAAGGTCTGTATGCACTCTACCTCCCCAGACTCCACTTATGGAATTTCACTAGTTATATTTGTGAGAAATATAGGAGAAATATATTATTGAAATGGTGTATCTACATTATTACATTGAGACCCTATTTATAAACACTACATTGGACTCCTTTTCAAATTAGGATTCCTATTCCTATGGCTCCTTTTCCAATTCGGATTCCTATTCCTATTCCTATTCGTATTCCTATTCTAAGTAGGATTTATATATTTATTCCTATTCTAACACTCCCCCTCAAGTTGGTGCATTCAAATCATATGTACTTAGGTTGTTAAGATTTAATTAATACGAGGTCCGGTGATGGACTTGGTGAAGATATCTGCAAGTTGATCATTTGACTTCACAAATTTTGTAACAATATCTCCTGAGAGTATCTTTTCTCTAACAAAAAGTGACAGTCAATCTCAACGTGCGTAGTCCTTTCATTAAACACTGGATTTGATGCGATATGAAGGGTCGCTTGATTATCACACACAAGTTCCATCGGACCGATTTCGCCAAATTTTAGCTATCAACAACTGTTTGATCCAAACTAGCTCACAAGTTGTTGCATCCATTGCTCTACATTTTAATTTTGCACTAGATCGAGCAACCACACTCTGTTTCTTACTCTTCCAGGACACCAAATTACCTCATACTAAAACACAATATCTCGATTTCGAACATCTATTAGAGGGTGATCCTGCCAATCAACATATGTAAATCCAGTGATATGCTCATGGCCTTGATCCTCGAAGAGTAGTCTTTTACCAGGAGCAGACTTTATATATTGCAGAATACGAATAATTTTTTCCCAATGACTATCAAAAAGGGAAGTCATAAACTAACTTACAACACTCACAGAAAAAGAGATGTCAGGTCTAGTCACTGTAAGATAATTCAACTTTCCAACCAACCGTCTATACATTTCAAGATTACGGAGTGGCTCCCCCTATCCTGGAATCGGAGTGTCAATGGGTCTGCATCCCATCATTCTTGTCTCCTCAAGAATGTCTAAGACATACTTGTGCTGAGAAATAACAATAATTAATCTAGACCGAGCAACCTCGGTACCTAGAAAATACTTCAGTGTGCCAAGGTCATTAGTCTGAAAATGCTTAAAGAGATGTTGCTTCAAATTAGTGATACCATCTTGATCGTTTCTAGTGATAACAATATCATCAACATAAACAACCAAATAAATACACCAATTTGGTCTAAAATGTCGGTAAAACACAGAGTGATCAGCTTCATTACGAGTAATGCCTAAACTCTCGAATTACTGTGCTAAACTTTCCAAACCAAGCTCGGGGAGACTGTTTTAGACCATAGAGTGACCAACGCAATCGACATACAAGGCTACTAGACTCCCCCTGAGTAACAAAACTAGGTGGTTGCTCTATATAGACTTCTTCCTCAAGATCACCATGCAGAAAAACATTCTTAATGTCCAACTGATGAAGAGGTCTATGACGAACGACAACCATAGATAGAGAAAGACAAACATATGCTATTTTGGCCACAAGAGCGAAAAAGTCACTATAGTCTAGCCCAAATATTTGAGTATACCCTTTGGCAACAAGGCGAGCCTTAAGCCAATTGACTTGACCATCCGGACCAATTTTGACCGCATAAACCCAACGACATCCAACAGTAGATTTACTTGTAGGAAGGGAGACAAGCTCCAAGTACCACTCAAATGTAAGCAGACATCTCATCAATCATAGTCTGCCTCCATCCAGAATGAGAAAGTGTTTGACCTGTAGTCTTAGGAATGGAAATAGAGGACAAAGATGATACAAAGGTATAATAGGGTGATGAGAGACGATGATAACTCAAGAAAGTATAATGTGGGTTAGAATTTCTAGTGGATCGTATATCTTTTTGAAGTGCAATCGGTTGACTAGAAGGAGGCAAGTCTGCAGTAGGAGCAGGGTCCGGCGCATGACATAAATCATCTAGGACTAGTGTTGGGCGTGGACGATGATGATAAGTCAGAAGTTGTGGCACTACCACGGGAGATGAAGAAGTAACTGTAGATTCCTTAAAAGTTTGTACAGGTAAGACCTGAGGTATGGGTAAGACCTCAAAGACATCAAAATGATCAGAAGAGGTATAATAAGGTTGAGACTGAAAGAATGTGACATCGGTGGACATAAGGTATTGACGAAGATCAAGTGATTAGCAACGGTACCCTTTTTGAACTCGAGAGTAACCAAGAAAGACACGTTTAAGAACACGAGGTGCTAATTTATCTTTACTCGGGGCTAAGTTATGAACAAAGCATGTGCTCCCAAAGACACGAGGGGGGATAGAGTATAGATGTAAGTGAGGAAACAATATGGAATGTGGAACTTGATTCTGAATAGAAGATGAGGGCATTCTAATCAAATAACAAGATGCAAGGATTGCATCACCCCAAAAACATAGCAGAACATGGGATTCAATGAAGAGAGTGCGAGCAATCTCAATGAGATGTCTATTCTTCCTTTCTGCCACACCATTCTGTTGAGGGGTGTACGGACAAGATGTTTGATGAATAATTTCTTGGTGAGTCATAAATTCGTGAAACTGAGAGGATATGTATTCTAAGGCATTATCACTATTCGAATAGAAACACCAAACTGATTTAGTATTTCGACAAAGAAACTTTTGAATATAGAAAATAACTCAGAATAATCTTTCATTAAGAAAGCCCAAGTGCATCTTGAATAATCATCAATGAAACTAACAAAATAATGAAAACCTAAGGGTGAACTGACTCTACTAGGACCCCAAATGTCAGAATGAACTAACGAAAAAATAGATTTTGAATGACTCTCAGTACTACAGGAAAATGTAGCACGAATATGTTTCCCAAGTTGACATGACTCACAATCTAATGTGGATAAACTAGACAAACTAGGCACCATCTTCTGTATCTTGGATAGACTCGGATGTCCCAAACGTTTGTGAATTAGAGCTGGAGGATCTGTAACGGAGCATGAGGTGAAGGAATTTGAAGAGCTAAGATAGTAAAGGCCTTGTGATTCATGTCCTCTGCCAATCATTTGTCCCGTACTACAGTCCTGCATGAGAAAAGAATCATCAAAAAAGGTTATGCGACAATGTAGGGCACGCATCAAACGACTATCAGATGCTAGATTAAAAAGAGAACCAGGAACATAAATAATAGAGTCTAGAGGGACAAAAGTGAGTGGTTTGGCATTTCCAACCCCTTTTGATTTTGTTTGGATTCCATTGGCCAGAGTAATAGCGGGAAGAGATTGTGAATAAACAAATCAATCACAAATATATGATCAGAAGTGCTTTAGTCCATGACAAATGATCCAAGAGTACTAGACTGTGACACACAAGCATAAGAATTACCCTCAACATGAACATTAGGCTGAGTAACCAGGCTACTTGTGGAGTTGTTTGCTCTCTTGCTCGATATTGAAGGAACTCATCATATTCTGCCTGAGCAATATGAGCATTATTGGGTGGTCGATCAGGCTAAGCAACAGATGCTACTTGTGGAGATGTTTGCTTACTTGCGCGATTTTGAAGGGACTCATTATATTCCTTTATAGCTGTAGGATCATTAATGTTTGGGTGGTGGACCATACAAAATATGACATATGTCATGAGTGTGTCCAAGCTTATGACAATAACTACACGTGAATCGAGATCTTCCAAAACGACCTCTTCGCCGATTCTCCATAGGCGGATACATTCGTTTGTCTATGGTTTGAGATGCCAAAATAGAGGAGTCAATGGTGGATGATGAAACTACTTTGTTGCTGGGAGGTACGGCTAGACGAGAAAATAATTCATCCTTCATAGGTACGGCAGGACTAGCTAAAATCTGATCATGCACTGAATCATGATCAGGAGGAAGTCCAACAAGTGTAAGAACTAGAAACAACGTTTGTATGTGCTCTTGTTGTTTTTTTTCACATTTGTAGTGACTGGCATTAACGTTTCACATTCCTTTATAACTGCTTGTACCTGTCCTAAGTAAGTAGACATACCAGATTTGTGTTTCTTTAAATTGGTCATTCTAGATATCACATCATAAAATCAAGATATATCATCAGTACATAAAGCACGAGCCTTTTCCCAAACTGAATAACATGTTTGGGATGGGTGAAACAAGGTGATTAACTTTGAATCGATAGATCGTGATAGGGGACTACATAATTGAGCATCAACCATCTCCCATAGTGCTTTGGCTTTATTATCTGCCTCACTAGCCTTTGCATTTTCATCTACAACACAAGCAGTGTTGGTTAAGTGATCTTCGACGCCTTGGCCCTTGCACCACAACTCAACCGAAGAAGCCCATGCTAAATAGTTTGAGCTTCCCATTAATGGGTTATGTAGTGATCATAGCACTTGAACTTCCAATATTCTTGGAGCCAAAAATATCAATCCCGAACGACATATTGTGAAATTAGAATATTCTCACCAAAAAAATAAAATAAGAAGAATTTTGGGGACGGAATCTGATTGCTGGAACGGCTGACTGCCGGAACTGGAACTTTTGTAAATAGATCTGACTGCTGGAAAAAGAGATCTGATCACCAAAAACCGATCTTGGAATAGATCTAACTGCCGGATAAAGAGATCTAATCACCAAAAACTGATCAGAATCAGGAAAAAATTATATGGTCGGCCTTGGAATTAGGAGGTGACTCCACTGGAAAAAGAAAATTGTTGAAAAACACTGCCAGAAAATTTATCTTCTCGAGTAGCAATTTAGGTCACCAGAAAACTGCACAGTGATGGCTGATTTAATTTTCTCACCATTGCTCTGATACCATGTGTGAGAAATTTAGGAGAAATATATTATTGAAATTGTGTATCGACATTATTACATTGAGACCCTATTTATAAACACTACATTGAATTCCTTGTCAAATTAGGATTCCTATTCCTATTCCTATTCTAATTTCGATTCTAAGTAGGATTTATATATTTATTCTTATTCTAACAATGTTGTTGTACTAGCCAAAAGGAGCTACCAAATAGCCAAGGGGAGAAATTAAGACCAAAAATAATTTAGTAGATGTGCACTAATTAAAGGTGTAAAGTTTAGAAGGATCTCGAGATATTATGGCTGAATTGTTTATTGATGGTGCTCAAGCAATAGATTTATGCATTTAGGGGCCATTGGGTAGAGTGTATTAGAAGAAATAATGCATGCATAACTTTGTGTATTAATAATACCTTGTTTGGTACATTTTTTCAACCTATGTATAACTAATACACTCTATTTTGTATTGAAGAGTATTACTAAATACATAGAAATTCACAGTATTAGTAATGAAAGGTGATTTAATGCATGCATTAACATGGTTAAAGACTCGATTGCCTCCCAAAACTTTTTTTACATCTTTTCTACCCTATTTGTGGAGGATATCTTGGTAAGCAAATATTTTTAAAAATAATTATGTAATGCATGCTATTCTACCAAACAGCCCCTTACTGTCTTGCCACCTTGATAACTTCCTTGAATGGTTTGCATGTTAATGAAAGGTGATAAATTGTAGATTCTTGATTGTCTCAATGGTGGTGCAAATTAAAGCTTTTGTGTTGAGAACATGAAAGATTGTTGTCGGCGGCTGATTTTTCATAATGGATAGATTGCAAGATCCACTGACCTAATTTCTTATTTTGTTTTAGAACTTAAATGTGGTAGATAAAAGTTATATTGCAAAAATGTATATATTTCCTATATGAGGTAGTTGGACTGAGGACCTATGTTAACTTCAGTTGAGATTCAAAAATTATTTACATTGAGAGCACAAATACATCAAATACGTTGTTGCTTTTGTAATGGGGCTTTTTTCCTTCATTTTTGAATAATCTCAAATGATATCAGTTCCTGTTAGTAGACAAAATAATGCAATGCAGGGAATATTCCTAGATTGATGGAGATCTAGAACAAGAAGCTGTCATGCTTGAATATTAGTCATTCTGCTATATATTCTAGAATATATATATACTATTTTTGTTTGTTTTTTTTTGGCAAATTAAGGCCTGTTTTTATATAATGTCTTTGTTTGGACTGTCAATGTGACTGCTTGACATCTCTTTATTTCTCTATCATTTGTCTCCATTATCTAAACCCACACTCCACTCACTTGCAGCCTGGAATGGTCACAACTGATCTTTTAATGTCCGGTGCCAACACGAAGCAGGTAGAATGCTGATTAACTATTCCTTATGTTCTTTCATTTGGGGTCTGCCGGTTCTGAAAAAGAAAATTTTAAAACAACTTTATGCTTAATGCAGGCCAAGTTCTTCATTAACGTTTTGGCAGAGCCAACAGATGTGGTGAGAATTCCAATATCTTAAGTAGTAGTTGATTCTCTATTTGTTGCCTCAAAATGAAATATTTGCTTGATCATAGGCAGGTGAAAAGTTTCACCAGGAACAGATTAAATGAATATGAAATTTGTCGCGTCCTCACTCGTACCACAGTTGTCTTATTTCCCGTGGCTTCATCTATGCTTCTATTTTTACAGGTTGCAGAGTATTTAGTCCCAAATATAAGATCAATACCGACCAATGGATCAACGAAGGCTACTTACATACGTTTCCTCACAGGATTAAAAGCCTATTCCCAAATATTTTCAGTTAAGTGGAGCACTTTTGCTCCTCTAATTTCGTTCGCCTCTTTCCTTTGGGTCTCTGACACAGTGACTCCTGATTTCTATATAATGATATCATGATTTTGTATTGACCTACAAAGGATCGCGTTTGGTGCTAGACGGAATCGATATGTTCTTGAAGATTGATGCAATGGGTCCAAATGGATGGATTCTACATTTATTTCTCATTTAGCTGATCACAACTTGTGTATATCAAAGGAAACCTTGCCATTTTTCTTCTTATTGGCGTGGATAGATAAATAAACAAGGGAATTTTCTTTTCACCAAATGTCCAGTTAGAAGCTCTAAATTCAATTTAGTACCGAAATTAGTGAGTCTTATGATGTATTTTAATACAATCTTGCTTTTCCATCAGAGTTGTCATCCGTACATCCGCTATTTCATGTTTTTATATTACGGAAATCATGCATGATCCAGTGCATGCCATCCTCCTCCCAGCTAAAATACTAAGTTCTCCTTCAAAGAAGTTGTTTGCCAGTATGAACAAGAAAATTCGCAGATAACACAGGTATATTCACTTGCGTGTGACGTACTCAAATATCTTGGCCACAACTTGCATGACTTGTTTTACATACTATTCTGGAGGAAAATATAACGCACATTACTTTTTGGAGCTCTTTTGAATGTCTTTAGTTCTCACAATGCTTAGTGTGGGTGTTTTTGAGTTGTAAGGCTATAAATGTGTGTGTTTGACGTGGTGATACAATGCATGTGCGTGGTGTTGTTCTATGATCACAAAAAAGGTGTTGTGCTCGCTGCACAACACTAAGGAGGTAGACAAAGCCAAAAAACACAGCTAAGAAGGATACTGAGGCAGCAAGTGTTGAGATTTGGGCATAGTAGATCTACAATCTCAGCACACTTGATGCGATCATAGCCAAACATGGAGTCCAAGACCCTCCCTTACCTCACAAGTGCTAAGATTACAACTACGTGTGTTCTCCTAGCAGTATCTACTGGAATCCAAGCCTAACAAGGTTGCAATCACTGCCATAATACTATGATTGCAACATACTTGTCCTAAGTCTAACCCTTATGTACTACAATTGCAACTCAACTTTCGTGGTGTAATATCTCCCAAATTCTTCAGTTGTGATCAGATCTATACATGGCAGGCGTAGACAAACTACAAATAACCCTTTTGTGAAATTTTTACACTTTCCATGTTTCCATACTAGGGCTTCTACCAAGAGGGGGTTAAAATATCTCCAAATTTCGTCCTACTGCAATGGTGAGTTAATTTGGACCATGTTATGTTATTCTAAACATAATAAGACTCACTTTTGAGATCGAAGTCATGAATCATTTCTTATTTACCTTAATGGTCAAATCACCCAAACCTTTCATCACTCTTGCGTTGATCACAGCCAAAAAATGAATTCTAAAATTATAGGGAAAATTGCATCAGCTAACATCCCATAACATTTCTTTACCACTTTTCTAGACCAACATTGCAAAATTACCTAAAGTGGCCCAATAATAACGCTCAAACTACTATTCAAAACCAATTAAAAGAGTAAGTGGTCGTCGTCAATAAAAGTACCCAACTAAGAGTCGGGTTCAAATCCCATAGTGTAAATTCATTCAATTGCAGCAGTAAAAACAAGTGGATGGATGATTCCACCAAATTTAATAAAAGGATTTAGTTATCAAAATTCACAATTAAGCCAAGATTCAATAATAAATTCAAATAAGTAACAAGTAATCTAGGGGTGCGGGGATTGGAAATCAATGCCACGTAGGGCTAATTATGTTTCTCAATAGTGATGAACATTCATGGATAGGCTTGGTCATCTTCAATGATATTAATCTTCTTTCGATCTCATAACATCATTTCATAGAATCTCCTTTCTATCTCATCTATGTGCTATATTGAACAACCCAATACCTTAAACTATTCTCTCTTTTGATGCAGTAATAGGACAAATAGATTTGACCCATAACCTCTATTTTCAAACAAGTTACAGACATCAAACCTAAGTTGCAAGTATCAGACTAATTACCTATTCCAATCAATCTCTTTTGAGCATAAATCAAAGAACAAGAGTAGGAATTAAGCTTTACGCATAAGTTAACCCCATGCTAATTAACCCAAATCCATGTATGAACAACAACAAAATAGAGCATAACACAATATCCACTACATTAAATCAACACCCAACCCCTAGATTTTGGGGTTTTAGCCACCCATCACGAAGAGTAAAGAAATTATACCTTCCATGAAAGAAGTCATGGGTAACATGAAATTAGCAATTACAAGCGATACCCACTTTGAATTTCAACTTCAAATTGTCACTTTTAAGAGCAAAAGTTGAAAAACCCCAAAGACTAAAAGTATGCTTCACAAAGCAAGTCTTTCTCTCTCTAAGATAAGAATCAGAATTCTCTAAATATTTTTAGGACATCGAAACTCTAAACTCTCCACTTTCTCTCTCTTTTAGGTTATTTATAATTTCCCCAAAATTTGACCCAAAAATCAATACGTGACCTATTGGGCGACGTTAGTCGGGATCGCCGATCATACTAGGCAAATCGCCAACAACTCTTCAGGTCGCCTTTCTATTGCTCTAGGCTTCAGGTGTTTGAACCTCAATCGGCGAGCTCGTTTGAGTTTGTCTTCACATTTGGTGTATCAACAAGTACCATCTGTGTTCACCTTTCAAGCCTTCAATTTTTCTTCATGTACTGTTCCTTTTGACGAGGGTCAACATGTTTGCCTTTCTCATTCGGCGAATCGCCTTTCCTTTTTTGGTTCGTCGACCTGCCTCAATTAATTCAAGTGTTGTGCATTGTCTCTTTGAGTGAGGTCATACCCATTGGGCGATCTGCCCTTCTTTCTAGGCGATCAACAATATGGAGTTTACACTTCTTTTCATATTTTTGGTCATTCTTTCAAACATTCATTTTTGCCTTGTCCTTTAGCCACATAGCTGAAATAATCAAAATATTATTAGAATATGACATAATTAGACATTGAGGAAACTAATTGTTGAGTTAAATAGGCCTCAAATGAGTATAAATCTACCACTCATCAACACTCCAAACTTAAACTTTTTCTTGTCCTCAAGTAAATCAAGAACACAATCAGCTCAACAAGGGTGTCTACGGCAGTTCTCAATGAGAGCTAATATGCAAGTGTCATTACAAGACGACTCTCAACAACATGCTACACTGATATAGAAGCTTCAAATGATCGACTAGCCGGTCTCAACACAAGCTCAAGCTCATTATAGCTTCTTTTCTAATGCAAGACCATATTATAACAAACCCTCACATCAAGAACAATTTCATGCTCTCACAAAGAAAATCAATAAAGAAGTAAGGAATCAATGTTACTCTCACTCTCTCAAAAGAGAAATACATGCAAGATTCATCTCATAGATTTGCCTATATTTTCCAATCATCACACAACCCAGTTCATGAAAGATCTCAAGGATCTTTTAGGCTTGTAATGAGGATGAGGGTTAAGGTATCGTCAATCTGGCTCAGTGGCTTCACCTTTTCAAAATATTGTTGCAATCATTTTCATCTCTACTCAAGTTCTTTTTATTTATTTTCATTTGAGAACTCAAACTTTGATACTTTGATTTGTCAATCACTTTATTTGGAATTCCCTATATAAATATATATATATATATATATATGTATATATACACTAGATAAAGAAAGGCCCCTTACTGTCACGCCCTGAGCTACCCCCGAGACGCGGACACGGGACCTAGGACCACAAGTGATCCCAAGCTAACCCTGCTGGCATGATCATGAGCATACTAAAGATAATAAATTGATGCGGAAGCTAAATCATAAATAACATGAAAGGATGGGGAATACCCATATACTATAACTGAGATAAATGAAAACTGATGAGTTTAATACAAAGAAGATATTAACTCAATACTAAGCTGAATCTAACTATGTCTGAAATAAGCCTCTAAACTAACTAGAAATGTTGGGACATGCCCCAACTAGATCTAGCAAAACAGAAACTAAAGACTAAAAGCGATAAAGATAAACATGTCACTAGTCCTCGAAGAATGAGGACTCATCACTGATGCTGCTGAACTGAAGATAGGAAATCGATCTAAGCGTGATCTGGATGCTGAGAACCTAAACCTATATCACGAGAAGATGTAGCGCACGTATGCGTCAGTACTTGAAAGGTACTGAGCATTCAGGATAGAGTAAAGTTGAAATAACATATAAATGAACAAACCAATAAAGCAATGAAATAATCTAAACATGATATAGATACTGAATACTGAGCTAACTGAATGCAATGACCAATTTATAACATGTTGAGACAGAATACTGGATGTACTGAAATATGGTCAATGCAATAGAGTTTGACTGAACTGTGGGAGCTACTAATAACCGACATAAAACCACATGAGCTAAATGTGGAGTCCGATGTATACGTCCCATCGATAGGACCCAATATACCCGACCAAAGGTATAGAGGCATGACCAGACTGGCCACACCCAAAACATCCTTTCTTGCCTGCAAGACACTCGCATGGATGGTTCTTACCACACTTTGGACAAGTTGGGTAGGTCCTATTTCCTGAAACACTTCCCTGAGGCTTAGAGCCTGGTGCCCTACTATTCTTATCTTGTCGAAACTGTGAGTGATTTCCACCACTCGATTTCTGCTGAGAGTACTCATAGTTCCCTGTTCTAGCTTTCTTGGTTACCTTAGCAATTTCCCTAAGCTTATCTCCCCAACCTGCTGATTGTTCTGATTATTCATACTATAAGCGAAAGGTTGAATAGTGTTTTGAAACTCTGCATTCGAAACTCTCTGATCTGGGACTAGAGGAACAGTGTTAGCATTCCTGGCATTCGCATTCCTAGTGTTAGCTCTACGGGGAAGCATGATCGCTGAAATGTAGAACGTCGAGTTAGAATAGAGTTAGATCATACCTTACGCACGATAAGAATATCAAGAAAGTAAAGTTTTTCTGAAACACTTCATTGCCTCCCTCTGATTAGATGTGGTGCACTTCACACCCATGAAAAGGAATCTACTTAGTGCGGCTTTTCAAACATCCTAGGACACTTAAACCTAATGCTCTGATAGCAAGTTTGTCATTCCCCGAGCTACCCCCGAGACGTGGATGCGGGACCTAGGACCACAAGTGATCCCAATCTAACCCTGCTGGCATGATCATGACCAAACTAAAGATAATAAATTCATGCGGAAGCTAAATCATAAATAACATGAAAGGATGGTGAACATCCATATACTATATCTGTGAGAAATGAAAATTGATGAGTTTAATACAAAGAAGATATTAAATCAATACTAAGCTGAATCTAACTATGTCTGAAATAAGCCTCTAAAATGGCTAGAAATGTGGGGACATGCCCCAACTAGATCTAGTAAAACTGAAACTAAAGATTAAAAGCGATAAAGATAAAATGTCACTAGTCCTCGAAGAATGATGACTCACCACTGATGCTACTGAACTGAAGATAGGGAATCGATCTAAGCGTGATCTGGATGCTGAGAACCTAAACCTACATCACGAGAAGATGTAGCGCACGTATGCGTCAGTACTTGAAAGGTACTGAGCATGCAGGATGGACTAAAGTTGAAATAACATATAACAGAACAAAGAAATAAAGCAATGAAATAATCTGAACATGATATAGATACTGAATACTGAGTTAACTGAATGCAATGACCAATTTATAACATGATGAGACTGAATATTGGATGTACTGAAATATGGTCAATGCAATAGAGTCTGACTGAACTGTGGGAGCTACTAATAACCGACATAAAACCACATGAGCTAAATGTGGAGTCTGATGTATACGCCCCATCAAGAGGACCCAATATACCCGGCCAAAGGTATAGAGGCATGACTGGCGTGATCACTAAACTGATGTTGCCCACAGAGGAGACTTACACCAACGTGGCTCGTAGTTCTGGGACTATATGGGTACGCTAAACCCTAGTCCAACTCGGTATTATGCTACTCCCAATGAATTAAGTAGTTAACTGGTTATGACTGAAATACGAAATAACTTAAAAATACTGACATGTAGATACTCATACTTGAAAACTCCTTTTTAGAAAACAATTCAACATCATATTATACTCTTATCATTGATGAATTGGGAAGTCATACTGCATAAAAATTGATGGTATATCTAGATACCATACTATTCATACATTGATGACCTACTCAATTGTCATACTAATCATGTTTTAGATGTTCTTTCTCAAAACTCATTTTTACTTTCTCAAAAACTCAGTTTAAAACTCAAGTATTGTCTTAAAGAAAAGCTTCTCAAGATTTATGACTCAAAATAGGGTTTATGCTGAAATATACTGATAATGTGGCATAAAACTGGAGCATGTATATCTGAATAACTGAAATATCTGACTTAGCATGTTTAATTCAAGAACTAATAAAATACATAGCTAGGGTTCTGAAATTTATGTAAGAAACTGAGCAATAACATGATAATCTGATTTGGAACATTTAAATAACTAATTCATGATGATCTGTTGAAATTCTGGAAACACTAGGTCTGTTCATAATCATGGAATCAAGAATCTGACTGAATTCTAGGGACCTAATGTGAGAAAGGAATCCACTAGTGAAATCCACAAACCTGGTGACGAATTCCACGGAGAAATCTTTCGATTTTGGGGCTGGAACTGATAGAACCTCGCTGCGTTCTTGAACTAGGGTTCTTGAACATTTTCTCCTCTCTTGATATTAATTTTCTAAGATTTTGATTAATGAATTGACTTGGATAAGTTCTAGTTATGTTTCTAGGCTTAAACTGATTAAAACCTCATGATTTAGGGTTTAAACGACGTATCTTAGGGGTTAAACGAAATAGGAAAATACCAAAAGACCCCAGACTTAACTGCTGTCGGAGTGACAGACGGACTGGACTGACGGGCCGTCATTCAATCGACAGTCCGTCGATTGGAACCGTCGGTCGAGTCTGCCCGACTGGGCTTCACTAAAATGGGCATAACTATTTACTCGAAGGTCAAAATTTAGCAAACTCGGTGGCGTTGGAGAGAGAATTCAATTATCTATCTTACCATAGGTCATGGGACACACAATTCCTTTTGTGCTAAGATTTATAACTATCTGAAGTTGACCCATCAATAATTTTCATCTAACTAGCTGCTAACCCTCATCTACGGTCAGACCTACGGACCGTGGATCGAATGACGGTCCATGCTGGTCGACTGTAGTTCATGTCAGAGGTTAGGTAAAGGTGATCTCGATCCACGGTCACATACCACGGATCGTGGTCTGATCCACAGACCGTGGGTCTGTCCGTGAGTCGGGACTTTGCTAATTTTTCTGAGCTGGTTTGGGGAGGGGTTGCGGTGGAGAACCACGGATCACGAGCACGGACCGTGGTCTGACCTACGATTCGTGGATGGTGACTGTAAGTTGTACTTGCAACTTCTCAAAATCTACATTTTTGGTCTGTTTTGGATACGTGGTGTTACATTATCTCCCCCTTGGGACCATTCGTCCTCGAATGAAGACTAAACTAGCTGGAATGGAGGGAGAGGGCTGCAATCCCTACCACGAAACACTGAGAACTGAATTTTTGACTGAATTGAGTTCCAAGAACATGCAAATACGCTGGAAATGCAAGTACAACTGAAGGAACCTGATTCTAAGACTGAATTTTCGCATGAATGACTAAAAGACTAAAGAGGAATTATTACCTCAAGCTGGAATGGAATCGGAAGGAAAGAGATGAGGATACCTAGACTTCATGGCTGCTTCTGCTTCCCAAGTAGCTCCCTCTACGGACTGACTCCTCCACAACACCTTGACTGAAGCGACTTCTTTGTTTCTCAACCTAACCTGACGATCGAGAATCTCAACTGGTACATCCTCATAAGAAAGGCTATCTTTTACAGCCAAAGTCTCTAATGGCACTATGGATGCTAGATCACCCACGCACTTCTTCAAAAGAGAAATGTGAAAGAATGGATGCATTGCTGCTAAATCTACTGGCAACTCTAAGTCATAAGCCACTTTACCAGTCCTTCTCAAGATCCGGTAAGTGCCTACATATCTGGGACTGAGCTTCCTTTTCTTGCCAAATCTCATCACCCCCTTCATAGGTGACACTTTCAAGAAAAACCAATCATCAACTTGGAACTCTAGTTCCCTTCTTCTCACATCTGCATAAGATTTCCGGCGACTCTGGGAAGTCTTAAGTCTATCTCTAATGAGTTGCACTTTCTCAATAGCATCAAGGACCGAATCTGGTCCTATCAAGGCTGCTTTACCTACTTCAAACCAACCAACTGGAGATCTACATCTACGCCCATACAATGCCTCATAAGGGGCCATCTGAATGCTGGAATAGTAACTATTATTGTAGGCGAACTCAATAAGAGGAAGGTGACCATCCCAACAACCCTTGAAGTCGATCACACAAGCTCTCAACATGTCCTCTAGGGTCTGAATGGTACGCTCTTCCTGACATCCGTCTGAGGATGAAATACTATGCTGAGATTAACTTGAGTACCAAGACCTTTCTGAAATGACTTCCAGAAATATGAGGTAAACTGAGGACCTCTATCTGAGATGATAGACAAAGGAACCCTATGCAACCTCACAATCTCATTAATGTAAAGCTTGGCGTAATCCTCTGCTTAATCTGTAGTCTTGACCGCCAAAAGCGATAAGACTTAGTAACCCTATCAACAATCACCCAAATGGAGTCATGATGTCTGCGAGTACGAGGTAAACCTGTGATGAAGTCTTTGTTGATCACTTCCCACTTCCAAGTAGGAATGTCAATCTCTTGAGTCATATCTCCTGATTTCTGATGTTCTACCTTGACTTGCTGGCAACTTGGGCACTTAGCCACAAAATTTACTATATCTCTTTTCATACCATTCCACCAATAGACTTCCCGTAAATCTCGGTACATCTTAGTGGCACCTGGATGGATAGAATATCTGGAGTTATGGGCCTTTGCAGGAATATGTTGTCTCAACTCGCCCACATTAGGAACACATAATCGACCTTGGTAGCGAAGCACACCATCTCCCCCTTGGGAGATAAACCTCAACTCGTTGTTGATGGACTACACCCTTGAGTTCAAGTAATATCGAATAGTTGTCTTGCTTTTCCTTAACCTTCACTATCTAAGAAGATTCTGATCTATTCTGGACTATCACACCACCACCTGATGTGTTAGTAAGACTAACTCCTAAGAGAGCAAGATGATGAACTTCTTTTTCTACTTCCTTCCTTTTTTCCTCAATATGTGCTACACCACCCTCTAGATTCACCACTTTCTGGCGTTAAGTTAAGATATAATCAACATATAGGTACTGAGCTACTACACTTCTATTCTAAGACTGGCTCGTTTGGAAATTGGAACTAAACAACCCGAATTCTACAATCGACTGAGGCTTGACAGAATTGAAACCAATCCATGTTTAGAATGTCATCGAAGTCTACCATTTCTAACTCTATAAGATCTGCTGAGGTGACTTTCTTAGAGATTGTGACAGGGCAATTTCTGTATACCCGTCTAGCTATAACTAGGTCACCAACTAGGGTAGAGACTAAGAAGGGTTCTGAAGGAGTTTCTAGACTTACTCCTAAGATTATTGCTATAAAGTTAGTTACAAAGGTTAGAGTAGCCCTTGGATCTAACACTACAAAATATGTAAAGAAAGTCTCAAAACGTACCAGTGATCACATCAAGAGAATCTTCCTGGTCCAGGGGAGCCTGAAGAGCATAGAGCCTGTTTTGGCGTTATCCGCCACTAGTACCAGAACAGTTACCCTGCTGAGTTGGGTGATCTTTCAGTACTTTTGGAGCTGTAGACTGAGCCCTAGTATTGTTACCTTCTTGCCCCTTCCTGGGAGAAGGGAAATTCTTCAACCTATGACCAGACTGGCCACACCCAAAACATCCTTCCTTTCCTACAAGACACTCGCCTGGATGGTTCTTACCACACTTTGGACAAGTTGGGTAGGTCCTATTTCCTGAAACACTTCCCTGAGGCTTAGAGCCTGGTGCCCTACTATTCTTATCTTGTCGAAACTGTGAGTGATTTCCACCACCCAATTTCTGCTGCGAGTACTCATAGTTCCCTGTTCTAGCTTTCTTGGTTACCTTAGCAATTTCCCTAAGCTTATCTCCCTCAACCTGCTGATTGTTCTGATTATTCATACTATGAGCGAAAGGTTTAATAGTGTTTTGAAACTCTGCATTCGAAACTCTCTGATCTGGGACTAGAGGAACAGTGTTAGCATTCCTGGCATTCGCATACCTAGTGTTAGCTCTACGGGGAGGCATGATCGCTAAAATGTAGAACGTCGAGTTAGAATAGAGTTAGATCATACCTTACGCACGATAAGAATATCAAGAAAGTAAAGTTTTTCTAAAACACTTCATTGCCTCCCTCTGATTAGATGTGGTGCACTTCACACCCATGAAAAAGAATCTACTTAGTGCGGCTTTTCAAACATCCTAGGACGCTTAAACCTAGTGCTCTGATAGCACGTTTGTCATGCCCCGAGCTACCCCTGAGACGCGGATGCGGGACCTAGGACCATAAGTGATCCCAATCTAACCCTGCTGGCATGATCATGACCAAACTAAATATAATAAATTCATGCGGAAGCTAAATCATAAATAACATGAAAGGATGGGGAACACCCATATACTATATCTGTGATAAATGAAAACTGATGAGTTTCATACAAAGAAGATATTAACTAAATACTAAGATGAATCTAACTATGTTTGAAATAAGCCTCTAAACTGGCTAGAAATGTTGGGACATGCCCCAACTAGATCTAGCAAAACTGAAACTAAAGATTAAAAGCGATAAAGATAAAATGTCACTAGTCCTCGAAGAATGATGACTCATCACTGATGCTGCTGAACTGAAGATAGGGAATCGATCTAAGTGTGATCTGGATGCTGAGAACCTAAACCTACATCACGAGAAGATGTAGCGCACGTATGCGTCAGTACTTGAAAGGTACTGAGCATGCAGGATGGACTAAAGTTGAAATAACATATAACAGAACAAAGAAATAAAGCAATGAAATAATCTGAACATGATATAGATACTGAATACTGAGTTAACTGAATGCAATGACCAATTTATAACATGATAAGACTGAATACTGGATGTACCGAAATATGGTCAATGCAATAGAGTCTGACTGAACTGTGGGAGCTACTAATAACCGACATAAAACCACATGAGCTAAATGTGGAGTCTGATGTATACGCCCCATCAAGAGGACCCAATATACCCGGCCAAAGGTATAGAGGCATGACTGGCGTGATCACTAAACTGATGCTGCCCACAGAGGGGACTTACACCTACGTGGCTCGTAGTTCTGGGACTATATAGGTACGCTGAACCCTAGTCCAACTCGGTATTATGCTACTCCCAATGAATTAAGTAGTTAACTGGTTATGACTGAAATACGAAATAACTTAAAAATACTGACATGTAGATACTCATACTTGAAAACTCCTTTTTAGAAAACAATTCAACATCATATTATACTCTGATCATTGATGACTTGGGAAGTCATACTGCATAAAAATTGATGGTATATCTAGATACCATACTATTCATACATTGATGACCTACTCAATTGTCATACTAAGCATGTTTTAGAAGCTCTTTCTCAAAACTCATCTTAACCTTCTCAAAAAGTCAGTTTAGAACTCAAGTGTTGTCTTAAAGAAAAGCTTCTCAAGATTTATAACTCAAAATAGGGTTTATGCTGAAATATACTGATAATGTGGCATAAAACTAGACCATGTATATCTGAATAACTGAAATATCTGACCTAGCATGTGTTATTCAAGAACTAATGAAATACATAGCTAGGGTTCTGAAATTTATGTAAGAAACTGAGCAATAACATGATAATCTGATTTGGAACATTTAGATAACTAATTCATGATGATCTATTGAAATTCTAGAAACCCTAAGTCTGTTCATAATCATGGAATCAAGAATCTGACTGAATTCTAGGGACCTAATGGGCGAAAGGAACCCACTTGTGAAATCCCACATACCTGGTGACAAATTCCACGGAGAAATCTTTCGATTTCAGGGCTGGAACTGATGGAACCTTGTTGCGTTCTTGAACTAGGGTTCTTGACCTTTTTATCCTCTCTTGATTCTAATTTTCTAAGATTTTGACTAATGAATTGACTTAGATAAGTTCTAGTTAGGTTTCTAGGCTTAAACTGATTAAAACCTCATGATTTAGGGTTTAAACGATGTATCTTAGGGGTTAAATGAAATAGGAAAATACCAAAAGACCCCTGACTTAACTGTTGTCGGAGTGACTGACGGACGGGACTGACGGGCCGTCATTCAATCGACTGTCCGTCGATTGGAACCGTCGGTCGAGTCTGTCCGACATGGCTTTACTAAAATGGGCATAACTCTTTACTCGGAGGTTAAAATTTAGCAAACTTGGTGGCGTTGGAAAGAGGATTCAATTATCTATCTTACTCTAGGTCATGAGACACACAATTCTTTTTGTGCTAAGAGGTATGGCCATTTGAAGTTTACCCATCAATAATTTTCATCTAACTAGCTTCTAACCCTCATCTACGGTCAGACCTACGGACCGTGGATCGAATGACGGTCCGTGCTGGTCGACCGTAGTTCATGTCAGAGGTTGGGTAAAGGAGATCTTGATCCACGGTCACAGACCACGGATCGTGGTCTGATTTACGGACCGTGGGTCTGTCCGTGAGTCGGGACTTAGCTAATTTTTCTGAGCTGGTTTGGGGAGGGGTTGCAGTGGTGAACCACGGACCACCAGCACGGGCCGTGGTATGACCTACGGTCTGTGGATGGTGACCGTAAGTTGCACCTGCAACTTCACAAAATCTGCATTTTTGGTCTGTTTCGGATATGAGGTGTTACACTTACGGGCCCAATATTACAATTTTATTTATGGTTATAATAGAAATTTGATTAGTTTTTTGAAAGAAAAATTATTATGATATTTTCAAATATACATGATAGGAAATTATAATAAAATGTAATAGGTGTTTAACAAACAAAAATAATGACCTACTTGATGAAAATTAGAACGAATCATCTCATTCTTTACAAAGTGATAAAATGATGAAAAAAAAGTTATGACTTTGTGTCTTGTCTTAATATTTATTAAAATTAGGAGAACAATTTAGAATAGTAAAGAAATAATGTTTTTAGAGTAATTAATATATATGATGAATACATGTTTTACCTCAAATAAATGAGAATTTAAAAATATTAACAAAAGTTGATATAATATATATGACAATAATTTAGCATGAGGTAGTTAATATAATAATTTATATAACTTTCTTAAAATGATATTAACTAATGATAAGCTAATAGTAATAAATAAATATATGATTTTCAATAAATTATATAATGACATATATGTTACGTAAAGTTTTTGGATTATACATAAAAAGAGAAATCAAGTAAATTAGATACTTCAAAAATTATCTTTACAATCCAAAAAAAAAAAAAAGCAACACCATGAAATTGAAAAGTCTGAAGAGAACCAAATGAAAGGACATAACATGCTCCGAAATTATTAAAAATTTTGTTCTTGAAGAGCTTGCTCAATGGTTGCATTCCTTTTGGATTAGGCATTTTGAGAAACACAATTGTGATTGATATTGGATTAAACATGCTAACTAATTCACTAGGATGTTTGAAAAGTGTGGAACAGTTGAATTTTGCTGAAAATAGGCTATATGGGCAAGTCCCAGAAGTGATATGTCAACTAAGAAATGTTGAATTTTACTTTTGTCTTATCTTTAATTTACAAAAGTAGGGTCATTATATAGAGAATTGATCAAAAATGAAGTTCTTAATGTTGGAAAAATTCTGCATTATTGGTCTTTCTAATAAATTAGGAAGACCAATTTGCATTATTGGTCTGCATTATTCCGGAGTGTATAATATTTAGGACACAAATTAGAAATAAAGGGCGAGAAATTTATTGGTATAAGACATGAAAGGGAGAGAATTGAGGAGTGAATGAAATGAAGAATGAGTTAATGTCTATTTATTTGTGTCAAAGACTTAGTTCTAGAAATATCTTATAATTTATAGTTTCTAGAAAAGTCATGTAACTTGTGGAGGAAATTTACCCACTTGAAAAAATATTTTAACAAGTTTAAAAATATAATTTATAGAGCTTTAAAATGAAATATATATGAAATGGCCATATTACCCTTGATCGTCCTCAACTTCACATTTCTATATAATAGAAAAATATCAAGTTTTGATCCGGCAACTTCAAATTTAAATCAAACTTACATCAGTTCACATATTTAGATTAATATGTTTGAAATCAAGTAAAAGTACAAACTTGATTATATATTTTAATGAAGAACTACTCTTTTATAATCTAGTAAACATTTATAGTCTACTTAAATATTTATAATTTACTTTAAATGCAAATATACCATCCTATTCATTTTATTTTTATAGTTACTTTTTAACATCTTTTAAAATATTGAAATTAATTTTATTTATTCTTTAATTCCAATTTAATACATATTATTAATTTTATCAAACTTATTTCTTTTCAGGTATATTAATTAGAGAGTAATGAATTTTTATGTTAAAGTATATATTTTTAGTAGCATAATGAATATAAAAATTATTAGGAATTAATTAAAGTAATAGTACAATAGAGTAATGACTAGATATCACCATAACCCATAAAAGAAAAGAAAGTGAAGTGATAACAAAATGAGTTAATAGTACTAACAATAACTAAAGATGTTTCTAGAACTATTTAGTTTTCTTGTTATTATTCTTGGTAGATTTTTGTTAGCATGATATAACATTTTTACCCTTGATAATCATTCACTTCATATACAGAAAGATGTTTATAGAATTATTTGTTTTTCTTGCTATCTTTCTTAATAGATTTTTGTTAGAATAAAATTACATTTTTAACCCTTGGTCGTTCTACCAGCCACTTAACTCTTCTAGTAAAACCTCATCACATATGACACTTCAAATACACTAATTTAGCACAACCCAAAAATATCAAAAACTTATGTGTGATGTTCCTAGAAAGGCTCACATCAAAATGCATCTAGTCAACAAAAGATTCACAAAGTACACTTAAAAGTGCAATCACATCGATTTATTTTTTGTAACACAAACACTTTACACCATGATCATCATGAGTACTATTCAAGACATCGATATTGAACACAATCGATCCTTGAATTATTATCAATGAAAACTCAAGCATTTCACGATTTCTAAAACTCACGGGGAAAGAGAAAAAATTTGAGAGAAAAATGCAAAGAGAGATAAAAACCAAATGAAACAGTATAATAAAAACAAAAATAAAATACTACAATCATCCAAAAGCTGAAAGTAACAAAATACCAAAATACAATAAAAAGGGGAATATTGGCACAAGTGCCCTCACCCCACCAAAATGTAAATAACAGTGTCCTCAATGCGAAAATAAAATAAAAGAGTATGAGAGGAAGGGTTAAAAGGCCCCCCTCACAGGCTATGCCTAAGGAGTGCTCGAATGAGTAGTATCTAGAGGAGTGGCATCATCTAGGGGCACAATAGTGGGAGGAATGGTGGAGTCCAAAGAGACTCCACTGGTGCCACTGCAGAAGTCTCCTGAAGGGATATCTCCAATGTAGCATGGACTATCATCTCATATGTGTCCTGCAACTCAGTCAATGTCAAAGCAATCCTTTTCTCATCTTCCTATCTACTCAACTCTTCCTCATCAGTCTCTTCGGCCAAATCATCATCGACCCTCTCAAACTCCACATCAACATCTGCATCAACTACTCTCTTATCCTTCTCACTCAGCTATACAATCTAAGATGGATCACTGCTGGGCATAGTAGATGGCACTAAAATAGGCACATCACGTAAGGGAAACTCTCATCAAAGCATGGTAATGTCCGTAGACCTCAGATGGTCTACATGAGCCCTCAATGTACCCATCTCAACCTGAATAGTAGAAATCACATCCAAACAATCCTTGGCCTTCTCTCGGGCCTCTAACATAGTAGTGAGGTTGTCCAACCTCACACCATGTGACTCAATAGTAGCCTTACATTAAGTCAACATATCTCTAAGTGAGATATAACCCTCTCAACAACCATATTAATTAACGAGGGAATCTCCTTCTCAACCCTCACAACCCTCACATCCGTACACTGGGCAAGACTGCCCCTTTGGTAGATCATAGCTTGGTTCAAGGGGGGATTGGAGACAGGAGTAGGGGCAGGTGCAGTAGCAGCTATAGAGTAGAAGTGAAATGCATAGTAGGGGACTGAGATATACCTGATTGCTTGATGAGTGAAAAATTTGCACTTATTTGAGGTCATTTTAGCTCAATAATTAGTGTCCTCAATGCCCAATTTTGTCCTATTTGATAAAATGTTGATGATTTGCAGCTATGAAAGCAAAATGGACAAGACAATGATTGGTGTTTGGAAGAATGACCAAAAATACAAAAAGAAGTGAAACTATACATTGTTGATCACCTAACAAGAAGGGTGGATCTCCTACTGAGCACGACCTCACCCAAAATGACAGCGCATAACACTTGTGTCTATCGAACTAGGTTGGCGAACTCTATTAAATAAGGGGATGCACTGAATGAGAAATGTGACCTTGTTGATAATCACTGAAAATGACAGTGTAAGAATAAAAATTAAATGCTCAAAAGGCAAACCAAGGGTGGTAATCGACGATTTGCTAAATGTGAAAGACTGACTCAGACGACTTCGCAGACTGAAGTTTAAACACCTGAAGCCTAGAGGATGAAAATGTGACCTGAAAGGGAGAGGCATTTCACCAAACGTGCTCAACGAGCGTGACTAATGTCGCCAAACGAGGTGCACAATACGTTTTGGGCCAAATTTTGGGAAATTATAAATTTCCCAAAGGAGAGAGAAATTGGACGTCCTTAAAATTAGTTCTGAAATTAAGTTTTGAGAGAGAACACTTGAACCTTGTGAACAACACTTTCTAGCTTTAGGGGTTTTTCAACTTTTGCTCTTGAATTTGATAAATCAAAGTTGAATACAAAGTTGGTTTACTTTTAATTGCTTAATTTCATATGGTTGCTTACATGGAAGGTATATTTTCTTTGATTTTTGTGATGGGTTTCTAAAACCCCAAGATCTAGGGGTGCAATTATGGGGTCGAATTTTGATTTAATGTAGTGGGTATTATGTTATGCTCTGTTTTTTTTATGTTCATACATGAATTTGAGCTCATTAATATTGGGTTAATTTTTGGGTTAAAGTTGCAAACTTAGTTCGTACTTCCGATCTTCAGCCGATGCTCGAAAGTGATTGCTTGGAGCGGGTAATTAGTCCAATACTAGAAATTTTGGTTTGATGTATGTAACTTGTTTGAAAATAGGTTACGAGTTAGATCTATTTGCCCTATTTCTGCATCGAAAGAGAGAATATAGTAAGGTATTGGGTTGTTTAGTTGGTCATTTTGATAAGATCGAAAGGATATTCTATGCATAGATGCTTTGAGATCGAAAGATGATTTGAGTCAGTGAAGATGACCTAGCCTATTCATGAATGTTTATCACTATAGAGCAACCGAATTACCCCTATGTGACATCCATTTCAAATCACCGCACCTCTAGAATGCTTGTTAACTCTCGAATTCTTTGAAATTTTAGTTTAGTTGTGATAACTGATAACCAAAGATTTTTTATTAAATTGGTGGAATCATCCATTCACTCGTTCTTACTATTACAAATGAGCAATTATACAATCCAATTTTCTTTATCAGAATTCTCTACTATATACCATTCTCTCTAAGATTCGACCCCGACTCTTTGTTGAGTTTTTTGTTGACTACAACTTTTATCCCTTTTAATTGGTTTTAAGGAGGACATTGAGTGTGATAAAAAAAATGGCACTGTTGCCAAGAAATGGTGGTTGATAATTCTAATTGAGAAATTAGATTTTAATCTTATTTAGTTGTAGTAGATTGTTGTTTTGTGTTGTTTTTGACTAATTTGCAGGCCTTATAGAATGAGTGACCATGGTAGTGACGACTATTGTCACTAAGGTGAAAATGACAACATTGGTGATTTTAATGATATGCATATGAATATTGTTCAAGCCAAACCACAGTTGGGTGGGTTGTGTTTCACATTACCAGAACAATGTTACAATTGCTCCAACTGAAAGGAAATTTTGGGGGACTAGCTCATGAGAATCCCGATGAACACCTTAGTAATTTCATAGAGGTATGTGGACCATTTGTGTTCAGGAATATCTCTCAAGAGTTCGTAAGGTTAAGGTTATTCCCGTTCTCTTTAACGGGAGAGGCTACTAGATGGTTGGCAAAATTGCCAAATGATTCTATCACTTCGTGGGAGGAGCTAAATGATGCCTTCTTGGAGAGATTCTTTCCAGCCTCGAAAATTTTTAAACTTCAAACCCAGATCCAATAGTTCAAGCGCATAGGAGGTGAACCTCTACATGAGACGTGACTGAGGTTCAAGAAGCTACTTTTACAATGTCCAACGCATTTGCTGCTGCAATACTTCTATTATAGCCTTGATTCAGTCAATAAAGGCATGACTGATCTGTTAGTCCAACAGGGAGTAATGAGACAACCGCATGATGTGGCTTCTTTGTTGCTAGATGACATGAGCAAAGTCAACCGAGCATGGCATACTATAGAAGACCAAGTCTCTACTCTACAATTGAGTTTGAGTAAAAAGCAAATTGAGAAGGAAAATGAACAAGATGAAAGCATGGCCGAAATGATGACCGAACTCGATTTGTTTTCTAAATATGTCATGGGAGGTGGACTCAAGTAGGTAAATTCAGTTGAAACCAACAGTGGACAGTGCCCGAATGATGCCAAGTTTAAGGCGTTATACAATGAGGAAGTTCAATATTTAGAAGACAATTTTAACTTTTAACTTTCAAATTTCAAGTTTTAAGTTTCAAATATTAAAATTCAAAATTCAAATTTCAAGTTTCGTATTTCAAATTAATGACACTACACTACACGGATTTTAAATATTTCATTTAAGCCCATGAAAGATGAAAGTTAGAAATTGAAATTTCAAAGTTGAAAATAGAATAATAGGCAAGAACTAAGTAGAAATATAGATAGATGGAGAAAGAATTGGATGAAAAATGAAATTTGAATTGGAGTTTTCAATAACAAGACAATTAATAATTAAAACTCAATTGTCAACTTACAAATTTATAATAAGTTGGAGAATGACACAATGTTTTAAAAAAATAATATTGTCATTCGACCCATGAACCAGACCGACTCTATCAAACAATCCAACCCCCAAAATTTGGCGGGTCATGGGCCAGGCCGGGACAACCAACTCTTACCCCCAAAATGGATCCAGAATTGATACTTAATTTTTAAAAAATTCAACTTGAGTCGGGTTGGCTTGGATCGATTGACTTGACACATTTATATCAGTTTCTCAATATTTTAAATCGTAAAAGAAAGTTGTGTCACATATCCTTCTGTCTTCACAACAAAACCCCCAACCCTTCCATGAAAGAAGCCATGGGTAACATGAAATTAGCAATTACAAGCCAATACCCACTTTGAAATTTCAACTTCAAATTGTCACTTTTAAGAACAAAAAGTTGAAAACCCCCAAAGACTAAAAGTGTTCTTCACAAAGCAAGTCTTTTTTCTCTCTAAGATAAGAATCATAATTCTCTAACTATTTTTTAGGACTTTGAAGTTCTAAACTCTCCATTTTCTCTCTCTTTGGGTTATTTATAATTTCCCCAAAATTTGACCCAAAAATCAATACGTGACCCATTGGATGACGTTAGTCAGGATCGCCGATCATACTAGGCAAATCACCAACAACTCTCCAGCTCGCCTTTTTGTTGCTCTAGGCTTCAGGTGTTTAAACCTCAATCGATGAGCTCATTTGAGTCTGTCTTTCACATTCGATGTATCACCAAGTACCACCTTTGTTAACCTTTCAAGCCTTCAATATTTCTTCATGTACTGTTCCTTTTGACGAGGGTCAACATGTTTACCTTTCTCATTCGGCAAATCACCATTCCCCTTTTGGTTCGTCGACATGCCTCAATTAATTAAAGTTTGTGCATGTCTCTTTGAGTGAGGTCATACCCATTGGGCGATCTGCCCTTCTTGCTAGGCGATCAATAATGTGGAGTTTACACTTCTTTTCATATTTTTGGTCATTCTTTCAAACATTCATCTTTTCCTTGTCATTTAGCCATCATAGCTACAAATAATCAAAATATTATTAGAATATAACATAATTAGACATTGAGGACACTAATTGTTGAGCTAAATAGGTCTCAAATGAGTATAAAACTACCACTCATCAACACCCCCAACTTAAACTTTTGTTTGTCCTCAAGTAAATCAAGAACTCAATCAGCTCAACAAGGGTGTCTACGACAATTCTCAATGAGAGCTAACATGGAAGTTCCATTACAAGACTACTCTCAACAACATGATACACTCAATCATGATAGAGAAGCTTCAAATGATGACTAGCCGGTCTCAACACAAGCTCAAGCTTACAATAGCTTCTTTTCTAATACGAGACCATATTATAACAAACGTATTCAAGTGCCCTGACATCAAGAACAATTTCATGCTCTCACAAAGAAAATAAATAAAGAAGTAAGCAATCAATGCAACTCTCACTCTCTCAAAAGAGAAATACATGCAAGATACATCCCATAGGTTTGCCTATATTTTCCAATCATCACACAACCTAGTTCATGCAAGATCTCAAGAGTCTTTTAGGTTTGTAATGGGGATGAGGGTTAAGGTATCGTCAATCTGGCTTAGTGACTTCACCTTTTCAAAACATTGTTGCAATCAGTTTCACCTCTTCTCAAGTTCTTTTTATTTCTTTTCATTTGAGAACTCAAACTTTGATACTTTGATTTGTCAATCACTTTATTTGGAATTTTCTTATATATATATATATATATAAAAGGAGGGATTCCTTCTTTTTGTAATAAACTTCAAAGTTGAGTCTCATTTCATCTTTCTTCGTCTTTTACTTGACTTTTATTCCTCCTTCCTTTCCACACCCCAACTTAGGCTGTTGGCCTAAGTTGGTTATTCAAACAAACCAATGCTTCAAAAAGGATTTTAGGTGAGAAGGTAAGGACAATTTGGCTCAAGGGATTTCAATATGGTTGTCAACAAATGATTTAGGCTCAAATGGTGCCAAAATAGATGCACACCCTCACAAGTTAGTAACAAAGGATATGGAAGCTTGGGTTCCCTCTCAGAATTTTTGATCAAGATCATGCCTTAACTTACCAAGGCTTAGACAATTAGAATAACAAGACATATTCTAGGAATCAGCAGACATGCTTTCAAGTAAAACCTCATCACATATAACACTTTAAATACACTAATTTAGCACAACCCTAAAAGATCAAAAAACTTATATGTGATGTTCATAGCAAGGCTCACGTCAAAATGCATCTAGTCAACAAAGGATTAACAAAGTACACTAAAAAGTTCAATCACATTGATTTATTTCTTGTAACACAAACACTTTACACCATGATTATCATGAGTCCTATTCAAGACATTGATATTGAACACAATCGATCCTTGAATTATTATCAATAAAAACTCAAGCATTTCACGATTTTTAAAACTCACGGGGCAAGAGAAAATTTTTGAGAGAAAAATGCAAAGAGAGATAAAAACCAAATGAACACTATAATAAAACAAAAACAAAATACTACAATCATCCAAAAGCTGAAAGTAATAAAATACCAAAATACAATAAAAAGGGGAATATTGGCACAAGTGCCCTCACCCCACTTAAATGTAAATAATAGTGTCCTCAATGCGAAAAAAAATAAAAGAGTATGAGAGGAAAGGTTAAAAGGCCCCCTTCACAGGCTATGTATGTGGAGTGCTCAAATGAGGAGTCTCTAGAGGAGTGGCATCATCTGGGAATTAGTTTTGGGCACAATAGTGGGAGGACTGGCGGAGTCCAAAGAGACTCTACTGGTGCCACTCTAGAGGTCTCCTGAAGGGATCTCTCCAATGTAGCATGGACTATCATCTCCTATGTGTCCTGCAACTCAATCAATGTCAAAGCAATCATTTTCTAATCCTCCTCTCTACTAAACTCTTCCTCATCAGTCTCTTAGGCCAAATCATCGTCGACCCTCTCATCCTCCACATCAACATCATCAACATTTACATCAACAACTCTCTCAGCCTCCTCACTCAGTTTTACACTCTGAGATGGATCACTGCTGGTCATAGTAGATGGCATTAAAATAGGCACATCACGTAGGGGAAAGTCTCCCCAAAGCATGGAAATGTCTGCCTGCATAGTAGAAATCACATCCAAACTACCCTCGGCCTTCTCTCGGGCCTTTAATATAGTA